>NC_026001.2:13132716-13470216 GCF_000442705.2 Elaeis guineensis
AATTTAGTGCAGGGGCAAAATGGTAATTTTTAAAACTTTTTCAAATTACTATTTTACAGCGGAATTATTAATTAATCTCATTAATTAATACTAATTAACCCTACACTAGGATCTAAATATGATACAACAGCATGCATTTAAATTTGAAATTCAAATTTGAATCAGTAAATGTTTTACAGTACTGTGTTCAGAACACATCACCTTTTGGGGTAGTCGATCACCGCAATCTGATCACCGTCGGAGGGCTCTGATCGTCACGTCGCAGCCACCCAACTGTTTGGCCTCTGCAGATCGTCCACACGAAGCTCCCGTCTGATCAGCTCCTCACGAATGCTAGTTCGTGATTTCACCCCTTTTGATGGCAGATGTTGATCGAACTCCTTCGATCGATGTGTGCCGACTTCTCGGATGCTCCGGATCGTCTGCATAGTTACTTGAGAGGCTGATGGATCTCTCTCTGAAAATTTGGTGGACTCACGACACTCGTGGCACACCAATCTCACTTCCCGAACCCTAGGTAGAAACCCTAGGGTACACACCAAAAACCCTGCGCCCAATTTTCTCTCTTTTCTTTCTTTTCTCTCGGAAGGTTTTGGACCTTCACCTTGTGCAGAAGCCTTCCTCACGCCCCAAAGTTTCTCTCCTAATTTTTCTACGCACGTCCCACCTTTCTTCTCTTTTTAAAACAACGTCGAACGTGTCTTATCCGCGTGAGAGGATAAAGACAAGAGGTTACACATTTGAATTCAAATCAAATTTGAATTCAAACGAAAACCAACTTATCCCTATCCTTTTGGGCGTGAGAAGAGAAGGGGCGTGGCTCTTTGTGCGTGGAAAAGTTTCACGAGAAACCTTTTCTCGTGTAAGTAATGTGGCGCACAAAATGGATAAGGATGAAAGGGCAAGTGATAAGTTATCCATTCAAATTCAAACATGCTTTGAATTTGAATGGCTAACTAATTATTTTATCCATCCATATGGCGCACAAATGAGGACGTGGGGAAGGGTTTTGCGTGAGAAAAATTTCACGAGAAGTTTCTTCTCGTGAATTCAAATGGGTGCAAGGAAGTTGGGTGACGCAGGGAATTTAAAACAAGGTGGTTTGATTCAAATTGAGCCAACCTAGTTTAAAATAGGTTGAGCACAATTAGACCAAATTAAACCCAACATAATTAGGCTTAATTAGGCTTAATAAAATCTAATCAAATCAAGAATTAACTAAACCTAACCCTGATCAAATCAGGGACTAAACCACCTTAGCGATTAGGTCAACATTTAACCTAATCGGGATCAATCCAAATTGAATCCAATTCAATTGGACTTGATCCAAAAATAATTACTCAATCAAATTGAGTTAATTAGTGATTAAATCACTAATTAAACCTCTCATAAATATTGAGTCCAAATCCGATGGGCAATCAGGCATCAGAGACCATCGATATGAAACCCTGATCAAAGAGTTCAAATTTCAAATTCAAAATTCGAAATTCAAAATTTTGACCCCGGTACCCAAAATGTGTGGAACTCATGATTAGAGAATCCTAATTCTCAATCATAGAGTCCCAGATAGATAAGACTCATAATCAGCCATCAGATCAGAAAGGAACCTCTAATGTGTGTGACCCCGCAGGTTCGAACCTAAGCCGGTAGCACAGAACCAATTTCTGTACTAATCGAAGTGACCATCTAGCAATGGTACCCGACGACCGGATAGGTCGAATAATCGCAATCGCAACATTCAGAACCTACGTGAATATGGTTACCGTATAATTCATCCCTTTTGACCCCTGTGTTTAGGATGACTCAGGGTTAAACTGTCAACCCTGATGATATCATCCGAATCGTGCTCAACTCAATTAGTCCTGTGACTCCTCACTAGGACTACCCTGGCCAAGGTTTTGCTAAATTGAAACACGACTGTACACAGCTCCTAAACTGGAGTGGTCAATCCCATCTTGACACACGCACCGACAAGTCAAGTACTTGACTACACCCAGCAACCTTCCGTCACTGAATTAGAAATTCAGGTAGTCCAGTGCCTAAGTGCAGTGAGTTGCTTGCAAGTCACCGTGGCGGTCTCAGGTCGGAGGGACATTTATACCCATATCCCATCGGAGTAAATCTTGACAGCAGAAATAGCTCCGGAGTTGGTCACGTCAGTGCAGATGTACCATTACATCTCACCTGTATGCCATACCAGTGTCTCCACACTCTTTGGTTATGAGGACAACCAACCCATATGGCACACAACGACCTATGCTCGATAAATATTATCGTCCTTGGTAACAACGTATCATTTGGTCGCGAACATGTTTAAGGACTAAATGACAAATCCTCCTTTGTCGAGTCTAAATAGTCCTAAGGACTTCACCACAACACAGGAGTTCATTAGAAGATGAAACATTTGTGATGAAAAAAATACCAAAATAACTTTTATTTATTTATAATTCATGTACTAATACAAAAGGAGCACAACCGTCAACAGGCTGACGATTGGCTTTGGGACACTATTCCCAACAATCTCCCACTTGGCCTAAAGCCTATCGGTGCAGTATCTAATACCCATCTTCGACTTGTAGTCGTTGAACTCCTTCACCGCAATGGCTTTAGTGAATGGGTCGGCCAGGTTCTCCTTCCCGTCGATCTTCTGAAGGTCGACGTCACCTCGATCCACGATCTCCCGGATGAGATGGTAGCGGCGCAGAATATGCTTCGTCCGCTGGTGTGCCTTTGGTTCCTTCGCCTGAGCAATGGCTCCAGAGCTGTCGCAGTAGAGCAGAACTGGACCAACAAGGGAGGGTGCTACTCCGAGCTCGGTGATGAATTTTCTCAGCCACACCGCTTCTTTGGCAGCATCTGATGCAGCAATATACTCCGCCTCGCATACTGAATCAGCCACAGTGTGCTGCTTGAAACTCTTCCAGCAGACAGCCCCACCATTAAGGGTAAAAATAAATCCTGACACACTCTTGCTATCATCTCGATCAGACTGGAAACTAGAGTCTGTAAACCCTATAAGTCTCAAGTCCGATTCACCATATATAAGCCACTGGTCCTTAGTATTTCTTAAATACTTCAGGATGGTTTTAACAACCTTCCAGTGATTCTCTCCTGGATCAGATTGGTATCTACTCACTACCCCTAGTGAGTATGCCACATCTGGTCGTGTACATGTCATGGCGTACATGATAGATCCCACTGCCGAAGCATATGGAATCCTACCCATACGCTCTCTCTCTTGAGGTGTTGTCGGACAATCCCTCTTCGAGAGAGAAATTCCATGGCCTATCGGTAGATAGCCTTTCTTGGAATTTTTCATGCTGAACCTTTTCAGCATAGTATCAATGTACGTGGACTGGGATAAGCCAAGCAACTTTTTGGATCTATCCCTATAGATCCTCATCCCTAGGATGTAGGAAGCTTCTCCCAGATCCTTCATGGAGAACTGTGACGATAGCCAAATCTTTATTCCCTGTAATGCAGGGACATCATTCCCGATTAAGAGAATGTCATCCACATACAATACAAGAAATACTACTGCTGGACCATTAGCCCACTTATAAATGCAGGGTTCTTCTCCGTTCTTAACGAAGCCATACGTTTTGATCGTCCTATCAAAACGTATGTTCCAACTCCGAGATGCCTGCTTAAGTCCATAAATGGACCTCTGTAGCTTGCACACCTTAGACTCATCTGTGGATGTGAACCCTTCAGGTTGTATCATATACACCTCTTCGTCCAGCTTTCCGTTTAGGAAAGCTGTCTTCACATCCATCTGCCAGATTTCATAGTCCAGATGGGCAGCTATCTCAAGCATAATCCGAATGGATTTGAGCATTGCCACAGGAGAAAACGTCTCGTCATAGTCTATACCATAATGTTGACGATATCCCTTGGCAACCAGACGGGCTTTATAGGTCTCCACCTTTCCGTCTGCGCCCCTCTTCCTTTTGAAGACCCACTTACACCCTATGGGTTTTACTCCTTCGGGTGGGTCAACCAATGTCCACACATCGTTGACCTTCATGGACTCCATTTCGGATTTCATGGCCTCTAGCCATTTCTCAGAGTCAGGTCTCTGCATTGCATCCATGTAGGTGATCGGATCCTCATCGTTTTCATCAAGTTCGATAGGATCACCATCCCGGACCAAGAAACCATAATATCTGTCCGGTTGATGTGGTACTCTACCAGATCGCCTTAAGGGTGCATAATCAATGGGCTCCGGATCTGATCTAATCAAATCGGTTCAGGTTCAGTAACATGTGTCGGTTTTTCCACCTGTCGAACTTCGTCAAGTTCGACTTTAGAGGCAACAGTTCCTTCACTAAGGAACTCCTTTTCTAAAAAGATTGCCTTAAGGCTGACAAACACCTTTTGCTCATCAGCAAGGTAGAAATAATACCCTTTGGTCTCTTTTGGATACCCTATAAAATTACACTTGTCAGACCTAGGTCCAAGCTTGTCTGTAATTAAATGTTTAACATAAGCCGGACACCCCCAAACCCTAAGGTGCGAGAGTACTGGCTTACGTCCTATCCATATCTCATATGGCGTTTTGGCTACAGACTTACTCGGAACTCTATTTAGAAGGTAACAAGCCGATTCGAGCGCATATCCCCAGAGGGAGATCGGCAGACCAGCAAACCCCATCATGGATCGAACCATGTCTAACAGGGTCCGATTCCTCCTTTCAGACACACCATTATGCTGTGGTGTTCCAGGAGGAGTCCACTGAGAGAGAATCCCATTCTCCCCTAGATACGTCAGAAACTCATTGGAAAAGTATTCACCTCCTCGATCAGATCGAAGAGTTTTAATACACTTCCAGTTTGTTTTTCTACCTCATTTCGGAATAGTTTGAACATTTCAAATGATTCCGACTTATGCTTCATTAAATAGACATACCCATACCTAGATAGGTCGTCTGTGAAGGTTATGAAGTAGAAAAATCCACCTCTTGCACTTGAGCTCATGGGTCCACATACATCAGAATGTACCAGATCTAAGAGTTCACTGGCTCGCTCACCTTTTCCAGTAAAAGGTGACTTGGTCATCTTTCCAAGAAGACAGGACTCACAGGTTGGAAGTGATTCACAATCACTAACTTCAAGAATTCCTTCTTGAGCCAACCTATTTATCCTGTTCTTATTGATATGACCTAGCCTACAGTGCCAAAGGTAGACTTCTGACACATTATCTATTCTAGAGCGTTTACTGAATTTTTGAACCACATTAACAGGCTGTGATAGTAAGTAAATTCCATTATTTAATTGTCCAACAAATATTGTAACACCATTCAAAATGATATTGCAAATATTTCTTTTATTAAAAAATCATAACCGTACATGGCCAAAAGGCCTACAGAAATAATATTTAATAAAAAACTTGGACAATAGTGACATTCACTCAGAATTACATTACGAGAATTGATTACAAAACTCATGATTCCTAAAGCTAGAACTGGAACTTTGCTTCCATCTCCAACATTCAGGAACCTCTCGCCTTCATCAAATCTTCTACTGACCTGCAGACCCTGCATCGAATTACAAATATGATAAGGGCTTCCGGTATCCAATACCCAGGCAGTAGTATCACAAATCGAAAAGTTGCAAGGAGTTATCATATAATTACCTTGCTTCTTCTTTGGCCTGTTCGGGTCCAGGGAGGCAATGTATTGAGGACAGTTCCTCTTCCAATGCCCATGCTTCTTACAAAAGGAGCACTCCGCCTGGCTCTGGTCATGCTTGCGCTTCTTGGTCTGACCCCGTGCTACTGTCCCAGCATGAGATTGCACCTTCTTATTTTTCTTCTTCTTGTTCTTCTTCCCCTTCCCAAAGGGTTGACGACGAGAAGAAGACCCTCCCACTACATTCACCGACTCCTTATGGAGTTGGTGATCCTTCTCAAAGTTCTGCAGCAACCCCAACAATCCGTGGTAGTTTACTGCAGGCTTTGTCATTCGAAAATGAGTAAGGAATGGGAGGAAGGACTTGGGCAAGGAATTAAGGATCGCATCCTTACCGAGCTGCTCGTGCAGAGGAAAGCCCAATTTGCTTAGGCGCTCAATCATCTCGATCATATACAGTACATGATCAGTGACTGAGGCTCCATCCCTCATCCGAGCATTGAAAATAGCACAACTAGTTTTGTGCCTTTCAACGTCGTCAGGCGTGCCAAAGGAGTCGTTCAATATTTGAAGCATCTCCTGTGGCTGGGCGTTCTCAAACCTTCGGCTGAACTCGTCATTCATTGCTGCCAGCATAATACATCGAACGGTGGTGCGGTCATTGAGCCACTTCAAGTAAGTGTCTCGGATCGCTTTACTAGCGTTCGGAGCTGGCTCCTCAAGTGCTGGATCTGTTACTACATAAAGGATCCGTTCATGCTCAAGGACGATTTTCAATTTTCGATACCAGCTATCGAAATTGGGTCCCATGAGCTTGTCATTATCTAATAATGACCGGAGCGACAGGGTAGTGGCCATAGCTGCTTAAAGGAAAACGAGACCTCTATTAGTACATAAATTAATACTAAAGACTTGGACTTTAGTCTAAAGTTTTTCCCAATATTTTTACGAACTGGTAGCCTCATCCTCCAATTTGAAGAATTACTTTAATTCCTTAATGGGTACTAGAATCCACACAGACTACACACGAGCCCAACTTTGGTTGGTCAACCCATGTGCATCTATGGGTAGGTTCTTAACCAGTTGTTTCTCTAAACAACTTCTAGTAATTTATTTTGCCCCAGAACCTAATCAGTAGGCTTTGGCCTCCACTGAAAAGATCTGGTTAGGTCCAACCATTAACATGACTTAATTTAGTGAATCGGACCAATAAATGATCAGGCCCGACTTTGGCCGGCCAACCTAACCACCATCAGAAAGACTCAATCAAATTATTATATTATGAATAATAATTCCATTAGCCAATGAGCACCAGGCCTTTGGGCCTCCAATGATCATTGAACTAATGGACTCATTATCATTCACTTAATGGGAGGCTATGACTTAGTTATCATTATAACTTAATCATTTTAGGGACCTAATAATTTTGAGGATTTTATTAAAGAATAGTAGAGAAGAAATTATCCAGCCAATTTCAATCCTCCCACTGACTTCACCAAGTCAGATTAAAAAGGATTTAATTAAAGCTGGCATTAGGAGCACCTAAATCAGTCATACTGATTTACCTAATGACATGGGTGAGCTCTAATCACCAAGTGATCTAATCAAAATCTAACTTACCAGATTGGCCAGGTAAGTGAGATCAGTGGTGGGGATTTGCCATTAACTCGTCAATGATCGAATCAATGCGAGTAGCTCCCGCTTAAGAACCACTGGTCAAAACTGCCGAACTTACCTTAGACACCAACCGGTTCATTAGTTTTAATTTTGATCAACTTAGTAAATAGAGCTCCACCGCGTAGCCATGAATTAAGTCCATCTTGGTCTAGTTAAAGACATGGACCCATTCAACTACAACTATTGAAGTTGAGTCTAGAGTATCCTTGACCTAATCTAATTCAACTTTTGATTAGATTTGACCAATTACTCCAATTAGTCCATTTTTTTAAACTAACCTTAGGTCTAACCCAATTATGGACCTAATTCATCTAACCCATTGACCCAAAAGTTTATGCAATTGTCTTAGGTCTTAATTCACAATTCTAGACCTACTAGACAACACTTAATTCTTTTAATTAAGTACTTGGGCTGATGGGTCAGGGTTTGGCATTTCGAAAATAATTTTCAAATTTGAAAGATTTTATTTTCTGTTCACCAAATGTGTTAACTCATTTCACAAACGGGTCAGCACATTTCATAAACAGCAATTCTATTGCTCATTTCATAACAGAAAATAACTCAAAATAAATCATAAATTTTCTTTTAGATCTAATCTAACACATTCATGATAAATTTCTTAATTAAGTCCTTTCGCTGCTTCATCGGCATGGGATATAATTGCATCGGCACCCCTACCGCCATAGGAGACCCCATCGAATGGGAAGAGAGGGCCTTTAAACCCTACTTTTCTCCTATGACCGGACGGCCATGGCAACCAACCCAATTAGATTACTCGCTACTTGGATCATGTATATCTAAATATACAAATTTTAAAATTTAAATTTTGAATTTCAAATTTTAAATTTCAAATTTTAAATTTCAAATTTGAGATTTCAACCAAATTTCAAATTTCGAATTTTCAATCTTTGAATTTTAAATTTTGAATTTTGAATTTCAAATTTCAAATTTCGAATTTCAAATTTCAAATTTCAAATTTGAGATTTCAATCAAATTTCAAATTTCAAATTTAAATTTTGAATTTCAAATTTCGAATTTCAAATTTCAAATTTGAGATTTCAACCAAATTTCAAATTTCAAATTTTGAATTTCAAATTTGAAACTTCTAACAAATTTCAAATCTCAAATTTCAAATCTTTTTGAATTTCGAATTTTGAATTTTGAATTTCAAATTTAAACTTATAGATTACACCTTAATCTACGCATGCATATGTATATCATATTCTAGACCTGGCTCTGATACCAATTGAAGCGAAAATTTAGTGCAGGGGCAAAATGGTAATTTTAAAACTTTTTCAAAATTACTATTTTACAGCGGAATTATTAATTAATCTCATTAATTAATACTAATTAACCCTACACTAGGATCTAAATATGATACAACAGCATGCATTTAAATTTGAAATTTAAATTTAAATCAGTAAACGTTTTACAGTACTGTGTTCAGAACACATCACCTTTTGCGGGTAGTCGATCACCGCAATCTGATCACCGTCGGAGGGCTCTGATCGTCATGTCGCAGCCACCCAACTGTTTGGCCTCTACGGATCGTCCACACGAAGCTCCCGTCTGATCAGCTCCTCACGAATGCTAGTTCGTGATTTCACCCTTTTGATGGCAGATGTTGATCGAACTCCTTCGATCGATGTGTGCTGACTTCTCGGATGCTCTGGATCGTCTGCACAGTTACTTGAGAGACTGATGGATCTCTCTCTGAAATTTGGTGGACTCACGACACTCGTGACACACCAATCTCACTTCCCGAACCCTAGGTAGAAACCCTAGGGTACACACCAAAAACCCTGCGCCCAATTTTCTCTCTTTTCTTTCTTTTTCTCTCGGAAGGTTTTGGACCTTCACCTTGCGCAGAAGCCTTCCTCACGCCCAAAGTTTCTCTCCTAATTTTTCTACGCACGTCCCACCTTTCTTCTCTTTTTAAAACAACGTCGAACGTGTCTTATCCGCGTGAGAGGATAAAGACAAGAGGTTACACATTTGAATTCAAATCAAATTTGAATTCAAACGAAAACCAACTTATCCCTATCCTTTTGGGCGTGAGAAGAGAAGGGGCGTGGCTCTTTGTGCGTGGAAAAGTTTCACGAGAAACCTTTTCTCGTGTAAGTAATGTGGCGCACAAAATGGATAAGGATGAAAGGGCAAGTGATAAGTTATCCATTCAAATTCAAACATGCTTTGAATTTGAATGGCTAACTAATTATTTTATCCATCCATATGGCGCACAAATGAGGATGTGGGGAAGGGTTTTGCGTGAGAAAAATTTCACGAGAAGTTTCTTCTCGTGAATTCAAATGGGTGCAAGGAAGTTGGGTGACGCAGGGAATTTAAAACAAGGTGGTTTGATTCAAATTGAGCCAACCTAGTTTAAAATAGGTTGAGCACAATTAGACCAAATTAAACCCAACATAATTAGGCTTAATTAGGCTTAATAAAATCTAATCAAATCAAGAATTAACTAAACCTAACCCCTGATCAAATCAGGGACTAAACCACCTTAGCGATTAGGTCAACATTTAACCTAATCGGGTCAATCCAAACTGAATCCAATTCAATTGGACTTGATGCAAAAATAATTACTCAATCAAATTGAGTTAATTAGTGATTAAATCACTAATTAAACCTCTCATAAATGTTGAGTCCAAATCCGATGGGCAATCAGGCATCAGAGACCATCGATATGAAACCCTGATCAAAGAGTTCAAATTTCAAATTCAAAATTCGAAATTCAAAATTTTGACCCCGGTATCCAAAATGTGTGGAACTCATGATTAGAGAATCCTAATTCTCAATCATAGAGTCCCAGATAGATAAGACTCATAATCAGCCATCAGATCAGAAAGGAACCTCTAATGTGTGTGACCCCGCAGGTTCGAACCTAAGCCGGTAGCACAGGAACCAATTTCTGTACTAATCGAAGTGACCATCTAGCAATGGTACCCGACGACCGGATAGGTCGAATAATCGCAATCGCAACATTCAGAACCTACGTGAATATGGTTACCGTATAATTCATCCCTTTTGACCCCTGTGTTTAGGATGACTCAGGGTTAAACTGTCAACCCTGATGATATCATCCGAATTGTGCTCAACTCAATTAGTCCTGTGACTCCTCACTAGGACTACCCTGGCCAAGGTTTTGCTAAATTGAAACACGACTGTACACAGCTCCTAAACTGGAGTGGTCAATCCCATCTTGACACACGCACCGACAAGTCAAGTACTTGACTACACCCAGCAACCTTCCGTCACTGAATTAGAAATTCAGGTAGTCCAGTGCCTAAGTGCAGTGAGTTGCTTGCAAGTCACCGTGGCGGTCTCAGGTCGGAGGGACATTTATACCCATATCCCATCGGAGTAAATCTTGACAGCAGAAATAGCTCCGGAGTTGGTCACGTTCAGTGCAGATGTACCATTACATCTCACCTGTATGCCATACCAGTGTCTCCACACTCTTTGGTTATGAGGACAACCAACCCATATGGCACACAACGACCTATGCTCGATAAATATTATCGTCCTTGGTAACAACGTATCATTTGGTCGCGAACATGTTTAAGGACTAAACGACAAATCCTCCTTTGTCGAGTCTAAATAGTCCTAAGGACTTCACCACAACACAGGAGTTCATTAGAAGATGAAACATTTGTAATGAAAAAAAATACCAAAATAACTTTTATTTATTTATAATTCATGTACTAATACAAAAGGAGCACAACCGTCAACAGGCTGACGATTGGCTTTGGGACACTATTCCCAACAGCCGAAGCCTAGGAAGACAGTGAATACCCGTGGAGAGAGAAGAGCTGAAATGCTGAGAAGAGAAGGAGCAGGGAGGCTCCTGAATAGCGGACAACGTTCGCTTCAGGGGTTCAGGAGGATCTTCATAAAGAGAGAGCTTTTGTGAGGGAGAACTTCTTGTAAGAGAAAAATTAGGTATACAAGGGTTGAGGGTTAGATCTCCTCTTGTAATATTTCTTTTTCTCATAGTGAAGTTTTTATGCCCCGTGGAGGCGAGTCCCTTTTTGACTGATCCACGTATTTGATTATTTTCTGTTTTATTTCTTCTTTTTTCCTGCTGCATCGCGCGATATCGAAAAGATCCTAGGAGGTGGTATCCTGGCCAGACATCCATCCAATAAGTTGTATCAGAATGAGGCGGTACAAGTACGTAGATTGCAACGGTGGTGAGCAAGACTGAAGATAGAGTAAACAAGATCAATCAAGATGGAGATCAACAAGTTTGATGGAAAGAATAATTTCTCCTTGTGGCAAGGGTGAAAGATGTGCTCATCCAGCAAGGATTGATCGATGCTCTCTTGTGCGAAGAGAAGCCAATCACCATGGAGGTGCGGGATTGGAAACGACTATAATTGTAGACGGTGAGTACCATCCGCATGTATCTAGCAGATGAGGTGGTGATCCATGTGCTTAGCAAGACTTCTCTGACAGTGCTGTGGTCGAAGCTCGAGAAGTTGTACATGACGAAGTCTCTCACTAACACTCTTTTCCTCGGGAGGTAGTTCTATCAATTACGGATGACTGAGAGACAGAGCAGCATCTCAGTCACTTTCAGAAGATCCTCACCGACCTTCTCAGCGTTGGTGAGAATGTTGAGGAGAAGATCAGGGCGCTGGTTTTGCTTGCATCGCTTCTACCTTCGTATGAGTCCTTGATGACTGCTCTTCTAGTGGGGAAGAGCACTATCAAGATGGATGAGGTCATCGCGGCGATACTCCAGAATGAGATTCTCAGGAGAGAAAACCAAGCTTCGAGCTTAGGTGGCGGTAGCTGAACTTTGGTGGTTTCTGGAGGAGAAGGAGGCGGTAAACGGAGTGACAGGAGATCGCGACAAGGACGATCCAAATCCAAAAGAGACTTGAGCAAAACCAAGTATTACCAGTGTGACGAGTTGGGGCATCTAGCCAGAGATTGCCTCAACTCAGGGATCGGACGATGGCTGCTGTAGCGATGGTCAGTAGCGATTCAGAGGGCGATGTCCTGGAGATATCTGACAAAGTATCTACTTCTTTCCGATAGTGGATTTTAGATTCTGCATGCACGTATCATGTATATTGTAGAGAGGAGCAGTTTGACTCTCTGGAGAACAATGAGGGTACTGTTTATCTGTCGGATAGATCGAGCTGTGCGATCAGAGGCATCGGGACGGTTAGCTGGAGGACACATGATGGTGCAGTGAGAAAATTGAGAGAAGTTCAATATATATTCGATTTCAGATGGAATCTTATCTCACTGAGCAGACTAGATTCGAGAGGCAATAGGATGATAGCTGGTGGAGGAATCCTGAAGGTGCTACGCCGTGATAGGATTATTCTGGAGGAGAAGAAGGAGAGGAGAGGACATTATTACCTGATGGGGAGTCCAGTGCGAGATGGAGCTTCAGGAGTCAGGTAGAATCTTGAGCGAGGTGGAGCTCCCGGTGAAGATGAATCGGGCACAAGATAGGAGACTTGAAAGGACGAGAAGCGATGTCGCAAGGCGAGATTTCTATTGCCGCAAGATGATACCCTGAGCAGATCTTAGATCTGAAAGAGTACAGCATACAACGAAGATGGGATCGAGCGGTTTGGTTCGACTCTCATGTTTATCTATCCATGATCAGCAGACGATTATCCCAAGACATGAGGGCGAGAAAATCCAGAAACTCTCAGAGTCAGGAGGAAATCGAATATCAAATCGAGATGTAGATTGTTAGGATTTGACGTCTCAAGATTCGGTTTATATTGAGCCCACAACGAGATCCACGACAAAAAACGAAGTCTAACGAGACCCAGATCATTCCAAATGGAGTTCGGACGGAGAAGATACGTGCGAGAGAAGTTGGAACGGAACTCGGAGTGACGGAGGACCACTGGTGATCGGTGGTGGGCCGACGAAGTGGCAGTCGGCGGGGCGCGACTGCGCACGGCCCGAGCGCGCAGGGTGCAGCCCAGGCCCAGGCGCCAACGCGCGTGGGTCGGCTCAGGCCCAAGCGCACCGCTGGGAGCCCGCAGCCCGGTCCACATTGGACCGGGCGGTGCACAAGAAGGTCCGTGGACTGCGTGGGTATTTCTCATGAGTTTCTCGCGGTCTACGACACTGTTCTGTGGACCGATGCGCGATCGGAGGGCATGTTTTGATCCCGATCTTGATCCAATGGTTTGGAAGATTTTCTGGGCTTTCTTTGGGCCTGATTAGGATTCCTAATCCTAATCTAACCTATTTTTAAGGCCTATAATGGGCCTGATCCATGAACAGGAGCCAGCATGGTGGTTTTGTGCGGTGCAATTTTCGTCAGGCCGAAGCCCAGGAAGACAGTGAACAACCGTAGAGAGAGAGGGGTTGAAATGCTGAGAAAAGAAGGAGCAAGAAGGCTCCTGAACAGCGGACTATAGTCGCTTCGGGGTTCAGAGGAGGCTTCCTAAAGAGAGAGCTTTTGTGAGGGAGAACTTCTTGTGAGAGAAAAATTAGATGTACGAAGATTGAAGGTAAGATTTCCTCTTATAATATTTTTTTTTCTCATAATAAAGTTTGCATGCCCCGTGAAGACGAACTTTTTTTTGATTGATCCATGTATTTGATTGTTTTTTTTTTTTTTTTTTTCTTTCTGCTGCATCGTATGGTATCGAAAAAATTCTAAGAGATAGTATCCTAGTCAGGCATCCATTCAATAGGTTGATACCTGCAGGGTCAAGGAGAGGGCACAGAGGACCCTTTCTGGCTGTAAAAGGTTTTAGAGAAGTCATATTTAGGTTTATTAGTTTTCTGAGAGGGTTTTGCAGTACTTCAACATATCGGGCATCTGGATTTACAGACTTTTGTATTGAATATTATAATTACGTTTTATATTTTATACAAAAAGACATCCAATTAATAACAACACTTCTTTTTGGTAAAAGAAAATTTAACACTTTGGATGAGGGGAAATTGCTAAAATATTGTAACAATTACATATATATATATATATATATATATATATATATATATATATATATATATAGACCATTTCACATTGTAAAACAAGAATTCTCCCCGAGTTCATTTCGACATCATTGCCTCACGTATCAAGATGTCATCCTTAGCATCCTCCAGGATGGTTTCACCCACTTGTTGTCGTTCTTCTAGATTGTTAGCTGCGTCAATGCCAAGAATTTTCCTCAGGTACTCTAGTTGCTCAAATTCACCTTGAAGCTCCTCCCACTGCAAGGACAATATTCATAGAGTCATAACAGAAGATTTAAACTGCTATTAATCTATACTAGTAAAGAGCTTTGAAGAGTAAAAGGACCGAACCTAGTTTTCATCCCACCAATTTAATTCAAGTTCTCTTTGTTAACTAGCTTGTCAGCAAAACAACCACTATCATGCACAACGTATATGCAACTATATTTCAAATAAAGATGGGTCTCTACACTCGAGAAAATTCCAGGATAGTTATGACTCTAGAGTATTATTATCATGTTCAATTTTCTATGGTGAAACAATCTAGGAAATTGTAAAATAGCTTGCTTAGAGAAATAGGTAAAAGAAATTCTCTCCATGATTCAGTAGCTGGTCAATTCTCATCCATAGGTAAAGTCAATCTTGTAATGATAGGAATTAGCTAAAAAGTTCAGGATTGGATATGTACGGGGAAAAAAAGCCAAAACATAGCACATCATTTTGTTCCATTAAGTCAAGCATCATCTTAATGAATAAAAAGGTATAGGATATTTAAAATATTGAAGCTTAATGTATATTTCATTTTTCGAAAGGCATGAGTAGTAAAAAAGAGTTGGGTAGTGATATAACTTCAGCCTTGAGAGAGGGAAAGGTGGAACAATCTTAATGGGACAGAAGGAATCATCTGAAAAATAAAAGGGAAGAAAATCACTCAAATCACGAGTGCATGGCCTCATATCCCCCAAAAAATGAGGCATTTGTTATTTAACCTAAATGCAGTATTCACAGAAAAAAATCATATATGCATAAGATTCAGCTAGCATGTACAGATTGCAGAAGAAATTGAGGAATTCGAATAACATGTAACAACACACGACACAAGCACAACCAACCCATAAGATTGCCACCATGCAATTGGTTGATCATCATCAATCTTCAGAATACCACACCAAGTTGTACACAGAATTTCAATCATATCACGTGTCAGCTGGCGGGTACAAAAACATATTGGGCATTAAAGATTCTTTCTGCATTAAATATTTGATTATAATACTAAGCTTTGTTCGACCTGACATTATTATTCTTTCTTTACAGTTCAGCCTAATCTTTTTGCTAGCTTATGTCTTTCTCTGCTTAGTAGGTTGTATCAACTATTGGCCTTTTGGGTTTCTGGTTTCCAAGACTCCAACCAGTTGAGAATGGAGATTCTTTTTCTCATATGGTAGGATCAGTATTAAATGTCTCTTATATATTTTTCCTTTCTTCACCCTGATTCTTTTTCTTACATGCCCTCTAACTAAAATTAAGTTAAGATTGTTTCACTAGTTACCTACATCCATTTGATGTAAGAACCCAATCTAGATTGCATGCTTGTCAGAAGTAAGATGAATAGCAGGCTATGATAAGTGAAGAGAGTTTAAATCAACCCTAGACATGAAGGTCTTGATCTGATGAGTAATGGCTTAACTGCACTGAAAACTGACGCATAATTCTTGACACTCATGAAACAAGAGCAGAACTCAGTTCGCACAGAAGGTTCCATCGAATGTTTAAGGTTTTCATGATAAGAGACTCAGTTCATACAGAAGGTCCCATCGAATGTTTAAGGTTTTCATGACGAGAGTCTTCAACAACCAAAAATTGCTTATGAATAGACAGGAACATGGCTACGCATATTCTAGATCAAGTTCATGATGATTGGACATAACAGAGAAGGCAAACTTAGTCCTACGCGACAGAGCCAATGACACATCTGATTGGCAGCATCAGAACCCCGTACTTTCATGCAGATTTTTTTTGGAAAATGCAGAATATTAAGTTATTTCCAGGCATATTGTTTAATACCAAAATTTATATTGATTTCTCTTTTTTCTTCCTAGATTGATTGTACTAATAAACCATGGAATTATGCAGCAGTGTACAAGTCAAGCATATCAGTTCCAAAAAAAGGTCTCACACTAATTTGGTGATGCTTTGTTACTCTTCGCATGCTGTTAGATGATTTGTGTCAATAGGAGAGTGTAGCCTTTCTATTGCACCAACCAAGATGAGTATCATGGTAGTGTAAAAATGCATTTTGTAATTCTGTACATTCAACAAAAAAAATTTGAAACTGCATTTAACATAAATATTTTCATTAAATAGAAATATTTGATTATGTGTTAATTCACCTCTTGATAAGACAGAGAAACCAGTTTCCAACCAGCCACAGCAATGTAGCGGCGTTTCAGTATCATGTGGCCTAGTGGAGTACCTGTAAAAGAACCAGTAAGAATATTTTTAGTTACCTGTAAAAGATGATATGGTTTGATATGAGTTGAGACATAACAGAACATATAATAATTTGTATCAGTTAATGAGCCTTGCCTAGATTCCTTGAGAAATGTGTTGGTCCATCAATCTCAAAAGCAAGCTTTCTGTCAATCAATACTGCATCCAAAGTGTATCCATCCACCACATATTCTCTGACCCACTCAAGGCCCGTGCTAATGAGAAGCCGTGCCACCTCCTTTTGGAATGAAGAAGTTGTTTTCTGATTGAACCGCTTGGTCTTTCCAGCGCGTGATATTTTTTCTTCAAGACCCCTATTCAGTGACAGACCAAGATGAGGGTACTCTAGCTTCAAGCACTGGTTAGCTAAAAAAACCTGTGAAGCAAACATGACATCTTCTCTGTACTGTGCTGAAACTCTTTGCTCTTCGAACTGGCTCAGAGTAGTCCATACATGGGAGAAGAAAAGACGATCCATCCGTCCAAGAACAGCATACGACCAAGATATACTTCCAAGCTGATTTCGGTTAAATTTAAGTATGGGAGCATATAAAGACATTTCAGAATCAATATTATTGATGTTCTGACCATTTCCACTGATTTCAGCTTCTGGATAAGAACTCTCTGTTGGGTTCGAGCTTGTTTCTTCTATACAGCATTTGAGATTGGCAGCATCCTTAAAAATATCATCAAGGGAGTCAAGCAAAGGATCAGCACGCTCATTTAGCGAAGCAAATGCCCATAAGAACTGTGCAAGCTCTTGCTCACGGAAAGTATGAACTATATCAGATGCTCTTCTAGCTAATTCTGAGAAAAGATCTGGTGCAGAGTGTTGCATTGAAGCAAATGCACCAGCAATATTAGCAACATTCTGTGCATTGAACTCCCCAACCTTGGTAATTGCCACCTCAGCAATTCTATCCATCTCCGACAAATAGAGAAGCTCGCCACCGATCTTGGATAATGCCCATGCAATATTTGACACCCCCTGAGCAGAGCACTCAGGCAATGCTGTCATAGCAATACCCACAAGCATAGACATCTCTCTTTGGCGGGCAAATGCTAGCCTCCGAGTCTTCATCATAGAGACCTTTTCCATGTTCTTGGCTATCCGGTGAAGGGCAGTGGCAACATTCAGAGGAGTCAGAGGCGAAGGGTTCAGCCCTTTGGCTACAGCCAATATCGTCTCCGCAGCCACCTCCAGGACTTCTTCTGCAGTCTGTGCATCTACCATTGCTTTGTTCAAGGTGATCTCTTTCTTTCTATCGGAGGGCCCTGAGAACTGTGACAACCTCTCAATAAATGCCCTTTTGCCTTCACTTTCTTTTCTTCAAACATCCCATCTGCAAACATACTTATTCTCCTTTTAAGATCATCGGTGCTGCTCTCCAAGTCCAATTCCTCCAAGTCCATTACTTCAGAATAACCACCATAATCATCGTCTAGACCTTCCAAAATGTTATCCTTTCTGCTCACCTTCTCTTTCTTGCTTCCCTTGAGCTTACTACTCTTCTTCTTCTTTTTCTTCGAGGTTACCAACTTCTCCATGGTATGACTCAAGCCCCTCACTTCAATCGATCTCAACGCAACTCTCCTCGCCTTCACACACCAATCCATGCCCTCGGTGTCCTCGAGCAATCTCGACTTTTCCAGGGGTTTATTCTTAGAGGATTGGGAATCAGGTGGGCTAATCTCTCCCAAAAACTCCAGTTCCCATTGGGAAGGTAGCTCCTTTTGGTCCTCTACTCCCTTTTTATCCACCGAAACACTTTCTAATCCACAAGAACAGATCTTTCTACGTGGAAAACGGACCTTAAACCCGGGATTCCAAGACGCGAGTGCAGTTCTTGTCTTAAGAGAGATTTCAACGGTTTTTGAGCGGAAATTAAGGGTTGGGAAGCTTCTTTTTGGCAGAATTTGGCTGAAATATAGCTCCATTTTTACCTAAAAACTGTGGAAAGTTGGAAGTTTTATAACCCGAGAGCTGAATTAATCGGAAGAACTCACCAATCCGGGATTCGAATCCATCATTTCTCGAGAAAGGATCACAGCCATCTACGAGATACGATAGTTTGGGAGTGGATTTGAGGAAGTGGAGAGAGACGATGGGCAGATTCTCTTTAGTAGGATGGGATGAGAATATAGGAAGAGGCGGCAGCCGGGCCTGAACACCGAAACAAAGAACGATAAGGTGTCACACCGCCCAGGATTAGTGTTATGGCTAGACACGTGCCATGCACGTGGAATAAGGTTTTTCTAAATTCAAATTCATATATGAGCTAGTAAATATGCATAATTTTTTATTTAGCACGTAGAGATTTAAATGTAGCACATGTTATTTTTTGCATCATCATCCATGATTATTCCAGTGTAACAATTAAAAGTTTAACTTTAGACATTTCCAACAATAACCAATTTGGTCAAATAACAGTCATAATTTTTTACATAATGTTGGGTAACGATGGAGTACTTTGTTTTTGATATATAAATTATCGAACCTTTATAAATTACAATGGAAAGCATAGATGGCCATGATCCCCTCTTCATTTAAAGAATTTTATTATCTAATATAATTAGATAAATATACTTTTTTACATGTTGGTATGTTGCTCTTGTTTCTTATTTTCTTTTCTTCCAACAAAATTTAAATCAAAAATATATTTTTAATGTAATTCCTTAAGGATTTTGTTTTCTGGCTAAGCACTATATGGTCATCGAGCAATTGCATTAGTATAACTATCTTTTGGTGCATTGGCTGTTAAGCATTAAAGCCATTGCTAGCAGGAAAGTATTATATTCATGTTTAAAAAAAAAATAATTTCTCATATTTGTAGAATGATCTCTTTTTTTTTTTTTCTTCGATAGGAATGGATTCTTTTAAATTTTTATTAGATCATTGTGCCATATTATTATGTAATTACACATATTTAGCTTAATCTATAGACACGTATGTCAATACATAATTAGAACTTTTGTGAGACATCCATGGGACATTCAACACACATTTCTTAGATGCATAGCGATGGAAAAAATCATCACTTAAAAGAAAAAGAAAAAAAAAAAGTGAACACACCGATTGACTTATTTGGGAAACAAGCGATATAAATCCATATAGCTAGTTTGATGTGGCAAAGAATATGTTCTTGTCCTCGAAGCCATTAGCATCATGAGGAAAGGTAATCTAGGCTACAAGTTCGGCAACAAATTTGAGTAATCATGTACCTTTGTTCTTGGTTATCTCCACCACAAGGTAAACAACCCTACTTGAAGTCCTTTTGGAATTATTCGTTTGCTTTCATTTAGATAGGTCGTCAATGCTGCAATTTAATTGCAAGCATCCAAAAAATTGTTTAGGTGCCTGTAATGGCAACTGCATTTTTTTAATTGAACTAAAAAAACTAAATCTTATAATACATTATTATATTTATATAATATACATGTAAAATATATCATATTTTTCATTTTATAAATATACAATATATACCGGTGATGACTTTGAAGGGGAGAGGTGGTAGCCTTCAACCTATTCTCAATCATTTGATCTTGGTTAACTGGTCCGGGTTCTGCTCAACCTTTGGATACACAGTTACATGGCTTGAGATGGATACGTATAGATGCATACTTAACCTTTGGATATACAGCTATATTGCTCACTCTAAATTTCAGGCTCAGAATATACACCTACAAGATAATTCTACCACAGTTGTAAATTGGGTGAATTCAGTGAACGGTAGGCAATTAAAGCAGTCTCCTATACTAAGGGAGTTACACCATTGGTTAAGGAGCTCCCCTAATTGCATGGTTTCTTACGTACCCTGAGAAGATAACTGTGCTGCTGACTGCATGGCAGGGATTGCTGTGGATGAGGATTTTGACTCTTATTCTCATACTTAATTACCATCACAGCTCTATGACATATTACAAGCGGATCGCCGGAGAGTGGAGTATTTCCATAGCTCCTAATATATATCTATGTGCTATGGATTATTCTGTATGCATTATTTTGAACTCAATTGCAGATGTTCTTGGGAGCTTGTTACTTTTAGACAAGCTCAGAGTATGCTTCACTTTTGGTATCGAATTCCTCAAGAGAAGTGTGCAAACGGATCTTGTAACTGTTTATTACATGACTGCTTTCACATCATTGTGCTCCACTTGATACTGATATTGCTTAATTTGTCGATTGATGGTTACACTCTTTCTAACTCAAATATTTGTGACCTGCTAATATCTCGAGGTTATTAAATTTTAACTTAGTGGCTCACACATTGATTGACAGGGGATTATTCGGCATCAAAGGTCTAGCAAAGGAGCACATTGCCAAACAAATCTATTCATCTTGCTCACTCTCAAGGATGGCTTGGTTTACTATCAGGTGTTTGCATCTGTTAAGACTGTTATCCTTCACATCTTGCATCTCTGTCCAGTAGTTTCTAAACACATGAAGAAGTGGTCCTTGCTGTGCATCAGCTGGTTGTTTGATCTATTTCTTTGGAGGATTGAATGGCAATGTTTGCATTATACTAACAGGAACCTGGAGATTTTAGTATATCCTCTGCTCTATTTGATCCTGTGCAAGTTCCAGTCTATGCACCAATGGTATGGCAGTATGTTAGATTTATTTAGGGTTG
This sequence comes from Elaeis guineensis, assembly GCF_000442705.2. Lineage (NCBI taxonomy): Eukaryota > Viridiplantae > Streptophyta > Magnoliopsida > Arecales > Arecaceae > Elaeis > Elaeis guineensis. The sequence goes on from NC_026001.2 coordinate 13,154,101, forward strand.
AAAGTGGGCTCGGACCGGCCTAAGACCCATCGGGCCAGGTCGGTTTTGGGTCAGGTTTTGGGCTTAGCCCGAAACCATTCAGGTTGGGCTCGGACCAAAAAAATAGGATCCGTTTTACTTTCGGGCTGGACTCAGGCCTACCTTTGGTTTGGTTCGGATCCGATCTGGGCCCAAGTCCAAATTTTAGCCCAATCATGAGCTCAAATTTTAAGGCTTCTATCTGACATTCCATCCTTCAATCTCTTTTCCGAGTTCCGATTTTTTCCATCGAAATTTTATCTCGAAGAGCCCTAGCCCCGTACGTCGACCATTGCCGTCCTCACTCCCGATCCTCCCTGCGCTCTTGCCGGCCGCCGGTCTCTGCCGTCGCTCTCCTCTCGATCTTCAGCGGCGTTGGACTCCCCCTTCCAATCTCCCGTAGGTGCTCTTCTTTGCACAGGTCCGCCTCTGTCATGCCCGTTCTCTGTCGGAACGCCCTCGGGCCTCGACTGTCGCTCCCAAGCCTCCGTCTCCCTCCGACTGCTGCTCCCAAGCCTCTGTCTCCCTTCGACCGCCGCTCTCTCGGGCTTAGATCGTCGCTCCCAAGCTCCAGTCTCCCCCCGACCGCTGCTCCCAAGCTCCACTGCCCAGTCTCTCCCGAGCACCTCGACCTCTCTTAGAGAGTCCGACAAACTCTTCGACAGTGTCGGCGAGGTCTGCGGCCGGTATCGCCGCCCACACCAATCTTGACAACAGTTGCTGCCGCCTGGCTCTTCACCACCCACACCCATGCCCTTGAGACTGGCGTCATCACCGAAATCGATGGCGCCGCCCAGACCAAGCTCGAGCTCCGGGAGCCAGGAGGTCATCGTCGTCACCGGAGGCCTAACAGGCATCATCGTCATTGTGGTTAGCCATCGGAAAGGATTAGGGCTTATAGGGCTTTAGATTTTTTTTTTAAAATTTTTTAAGAGAGAATCGAGAGTGATTTTGGCAGTGGACTAGCCCAATCTGCTCGGGCTAGGCTCGGGCCCGGTCTCTGGTCGGACTCGGACCTCGATCTTTTAAAAATTTTCAGGCCTAAGTCCGGCCTGAAGTCCGATAAAAAATTTTGGACTAGGATCTGACCCGGTCCGGCCCGACCCACTTCCAGCCTTAGGTTTATTATATTGGAATGGGTTCCTCTGCGGTACTCAAAAAGTACTGCAGAGCGCTGTACATATATTAAGACATCTATCAAAAAAAAAGATGATTATGTGATGTTTATCTAAATTATTCAAATATCTTTAAAATTTTTTTATTTTTTTTTAGTATTTTAATGTGCGTGCGTAAATACGTGCGGCCATCTCTCTTTTGATGAATATTTTCGAAGCATGCATAACATCCTGCAGTATTTTTTAAGTATTGTAGAAGATCTATTTCCTATCATATTATGCTACTGCCTGTCTTGTGCTACTTCCTGTGATACTCTCAGATCCATGCTGGTGAGCCAGTTGATGCAGCATGGACACTCCTAGCGTTTATTCAACCGCTGTGGGCTCTTTATTGTCACATTGTCAAATGTTTCTATATCCAGACCTGTATAATGCTATACATTCATCATCTTTGGGATCCTTACTTTACTAGCAGCAGCAGCTCTGATCATGGGTTCAACTCTCAATCTTCCTTAGCTCAATGGCAGTTCTCTCTTTTATCCTTTTATGTTAGAGATTATTTTATGTATTTCCTTTTGGAATCCTGTGAAGGTCGTTACTATCCTATGCTTAATCTTTGTCTTAATGTCGCATTAAGCTTGCTGGTAGAGTCTGAAATAATACTTTTTTTATCGTATAATAAAGTTGCCTCCTTATCTCAAAAAAAAAAAAACAGAAAAAAAAAATAAAAAAAAAAAAAGAAGAAAAATAGAAAAGGAAAGAGAAAAAAGAAGAAAAGAAAAGAGGAGAAAAAAAAAATAATCGTACATAAATAAGTATGCGGATGCCCTAGCCTGAGATAGTACAATATTTTTAAAATTACATCTGATAGCTGACAATCAATTTAGATTTCTGATAATTTAATATGGTAATCTAGATTACTGCACTTGGTATGCTTTTTGGATGGTAATGTAGATTGCCTCATGAGAGATAATCTGAATCATCTTGGAGAGAGATAACTATTTAAGTTACCACTTCTTTACAATATTACAATAAAAATTTTGAACAAAATTATCCTTCAAAAAAATCATACAAAACTTATTGTCCAACTGTCACCCTTCCTCCATCCTCCTCCGCATACGCCCCTGGCTCGTGGCTTCTCCATCTTCCTTTGTCTGCCTGCGGCTCCTCCATCCTTATCCCCCACCACCTCCATGGCTCCTTTACATTCATCCCCACTACTCTCACGGCTCTACACGTGTCTACCCCTAGTGTTCGTGATTTCCCACATCCTCTAACTCGTCATTTTCTCGTGCTATCACTATATTTATATCACTTCCACCACTTTTCATTATAGAAAAAGAAAAGCATCTGAATAAAATTATTAAAAATATTTTAAAAATTTAATTTTATATTATCGATAATTTAATTGTCATATTAAACGTATCAATTAAAATTTTTAATAATTTTATTATAATATTATTTATGTATAACAAATATAATAATCAATATTACTGATAATTTAGTAATGACAATCTATAGTGAAGATAATGTGCATTATCTTTCAAAATTATTTGGCGATGCACCAAATATAACCTTAAAGAAGATAGGCTACTCAGTGATCGGTCACATGGAGCTTCGCACATAAATTATTTATATGAAATATAATCCGTACAGAAACAAATATGCAGATCATCACAACCGTATATCCGAGGATCAGTGCACGGGAACTATCTTTTATAACTCGATTGACAAGAATACCCTCAAAAATCTTCCGAGATGACAAAGCAATTGCTTGGTCGAAACGTTATTACGCCAACTTTTAAGGGCGTCATCGTCCTTATAAATCTCCCACGTTCGCAGCATTTTCTTCTTCATCGCCATCCCCGGCCCATCGACAAGGCTATCAGAAAAGATATTTATATGTGGATGGCCAAATATTAGTTGGGCGTAGACATAACATCAAGCTATCATATGCTTTGCTTTTCCTTACAAGCTCATACAAGTTCAAGACTAAGATTAAAAATATCTTCCAAGTCCAATTCTAATCCAAATTTTGCTTTGATCCTATTCTTTTCAATCATCATGTTGAAAATATTTGCTGAAAATATTAGCTAATATATGTCTCCCCACTGATAATCTCTAAGGCTTGGACATATTTCACAGTACCCTTTCTATCAGTTTTATCTCGTACGCTTGCATGTGAAAGGTCAATTTTAGCATGCAAAAAACGTTTGGCATGGAACCAAACAATTCATTAATGAAATTTATAAGTGATGGGCCCTCCAAGCGACAGCATTGCCAATCTCCCTCGTCTGTAAGCATAGTATTATAGCATATACTATGGTGTCCGTTTGTATGTTTGGGTCCGCAGCATCAGTACATGATGTGAAAATATCAACAAGAGCAATTATTGGAATGTCCAGATCTGAAAGCCAAGTGATACGCCACATACTCAACAGTTCCCATTTCAGCAAGGAACCCACTGAATTTGACTTCGAAACTTGGTTCAAATAAGATTTCAATTTGGTTAGCTTTGAGCTAAATTGTTTTAAGAAATTTTGATGATCATAGGTGGAGCATAAATTTGGTTCGATCATGAAGAATGTCTATTAGAGATCGAGAGACCTTCGCAAGAGAAATTATTACATCCACTGTGTCCATGGCCACGATGGTGCATCATTATCGTGGCATAAACATGCCAGCCTACTTGGTAATATTTTGAATATTTGTGAACATTTAGTTGATTTAGTATGATTAAAATTAACTTCAGTAGAAATGCAGTAGTAAAAAGGAAATTTCTTACAAGAATGTTGCATGACTGACGTGTACAACACTTTAGGTTGTCCAAATGACCAATTGCATATGCTCGCATCATAATGCATTAATAAATCGATTATATAAGGATTTATACTCCGAGAGTATAGTTTTTCTATGTGAAATTTATATGTTGCCATAAAATTGTAACAGTAACACCTAACCATAATAAAATATGATATAATAATAAAAAAAAATCTCTTACAGTTGTATTGTGTTTGAAAACTTATACTTATCCTTTTGAAAATTACTTTTATCCAATAATTTAATTCATAACTTAGCAGAATAATAATCAATCCATAAATGAATCTAAATATCACATCAGAAAAATTTTAAAAATAATTAAAATAAACTTAAGTCAAGGATATCATAGATGTATTCTCCTCCTCACTCAAAAATAATTTTAATTTTTTATATAAAACAAACATTTCATTAACTTCATTAATTTAATTGGATATAAGTACATGTTCTACAAAATATTGGATGCAAGGGTAATAATAAGCCTTGTTGGGCTCCCCTGCTTTCCCTATCAATCATCATCATACACATACATCCTGCATTATTGTTCCCCAATAATGCCTTCGTCAATGGAGTGTCCAAATACCTTCTCTATATTTCTGATTCATTGTCCTTAAATAGATCTGGTTTGTATACATGTATATATAATATTAAATTTCCAAAATCCCCTTATTTATTTGGAGCACTCAAAACTAGTGGCCACTGCAACGGCTCTTCTTTACCTCTCCTGTGTCTCCGAGCTCGCGGGCGACCTCTGGAGAGAGTAAGCATGTGCTTCTTGCGGTTTTTTTCACATTAATTCGAGTATAATAGAGACCTAGAGCTTGATCTGTTGCGGTTTTTCTCTAAATTTTCATCTACATTGTCACCTAATTTATCTGCAATGCCGAAGATCTTAAAAAATATGATTATATTCAAGAAAGGGAAGTGAATTCCTGGCTAGTATTCTCTCTGGATTCACTAGCTGAGAAAAGACTTAGCTCATCTTGAGAAAGAGGGGGAAAAAAATCCGATTTTTATGACTCTCTCTCTCTCTCTCTATCTATCTATCTGTTGTTCTCGTTTGATTTCCAGATCAAATACGTAAATGTCTGATGTGTAGATTACTTTATCTCTTAATTAACCACTGAAATTAACGATTTTACTGATCTTTTAATTTGTTTTCTATATATTACTATTCGAGCTGCTGATTTTCCTATCTTATTGTCCTGCTTGGCATAGTTGTTGTTTTCTAGAAAAATCGTAAATCAGCCATTGGTTTATAAAGGAATAACTTTTCCTTTCTCAATATGCTAGATTCTCATATTCTATGATATTCTCTTCCGTGCATTGATATGTTTATATAATGTTACAGATCTCTCCTATCACATCTACCATGGAGTCTCCTGTGGCACTCTACAACCAGCTCAAGGTTCTTTTCTCTCACTATAAAGCATGCATCTTTTTCACTATTTTTCTTAAAAGGATCACCTGAACACAGATGATCATTTGACATGCTTTGTATTGGACTGAGGGTGAGTCTTGGCTATTGTGATCTGGAGGTCACGGGTTCAAAACATGTAAATAGCCTCTCTGCATGCAGGGGTAAGGCTATCCCTCCCCGGACCTGCAATGGTGGAAGCCTCATGCACTATGCTGCCTTTTTATCTGTGCTTTGTATGGAACCAACTGGTTTTAGTTATTCTTTGTTTAGTGGGGGAGAAAAAGGATACTCTGTTCTAATTAGATAGATATGAAGCACTTCACTTATGCCTTTTGATAGATATGAACCACCAGCCTGATTTTTGCATTTGCCCACAGTGATTGAATGTTACCCATTTGTTCATATGTCCGAGAGGGGCAACTTTGTATAATTTTACTGAATGACAAAGTTGTCATAATGATTATCACTTTCTTTATCTTTAGATGTGTGGGCATTTTAATAATGGGTTATACAGCAAGCAGTCAAAAAGAAAAAAAAATACTATGCCATTCAAATTCTGGTTGTCATTTAAGACAAGATGCATCTGTTTCTCTTTCATGTAAATACAAGTTGGGGGAAGCTGTGCCATCATATTTCTGCTTTTGTGCAGAAAACGACACAAGGTGGTTAAAACTCTAATAAATATATCCTGTAATTAGTTTTTTGAGCACTTAATTTAAACGATTTGTATATCATTTGATGCAATGCTGTTCAATTTCCATTTATGCCTTATGTGAAATGTAACTTACAGTACATTATAAATGACATATCTCTGATTTTGAGATATGAAAAAATCACCATAGTTGACATTAATCATGTCTATGTTGTCTGCAAGCTACAGCTTGTCAATGCCATATATTCTGATTTTGTGGTCTCTGAGCAGGCTGCAGAGCCATTTTTCTTATTAGCTGGCCCGAATGTAATTGAATCAGAGGAACATATTCTCAAGATGGCCAAACATCTAAAAAATGTCACGTCTACGTAAGTAGCTGATGATCCAAGCAATATTTGTGTAAATGAAATATGAACCCTATGTATAACTAATTTCTGATTAATATTTTGAATGACACAGGTTTGGCTTACCACTGGTTTTCAAGTCCAGCTTTGACAAAGCTAACCGAACTTCTTCGAAATCATTTCGCGGTCCCGGGTTGGAAGAAGGCTTGAAGGTAGCAACTGCTTTTATCTTGTCAACCTAAAGTAAAAACTTTGCCTCTTAGACATCAATATGCTTGATGGCTATGAATGATTTTTGTTGAAAAGGAAAAAGGATTGCTCCTGAAATTTGCACCTTTTCATGAAGAATATTGTAATCATGCTATTTTCTGTTCTTATTTCTTTAAAATAAAAAGTAAAACATGTTAGTTGGATTAGTTAACAACCAAGGAGATCATATTCAGCTTTTCCGATTACAATTTCCAATTCTATAAACAAGGCATGCCAAAGCATTTCTTCTCATTAGAAACTACGATAATTTCCCAACAGATATCTCAATAGTCAATTTTAAAGAAAAAATGAGGTCTTCCTACATGCTATTTCAAGCATGTGTCTAGAGCAAGGAAAGCAAGTTTTGCCGACCGATATCGAAGGTTGTACCAGCCAACAATTGGTTCAATATGGATTGGGTCTGCACCATACCATGCCAGGGCATACCGAAACAAGGAGAGCTAGAGAGGGAGGGGAAGAGGGAGAAGTAGAGGGAGGAAGAGAGAAAGAGGGAGGGAAAGGGGAGCGAGACTTACCTTGGTGTCGGTTGGCATTGATCAGCATTGAAGAGGAGCCCAATGAGCAACTGAATGAACAGGATGAGTGATCGGGTGAGTAGGACAAGTGATCGAGCAAGTGATGGAGCTTCAAAGCTCCAATCATGCTGTGGGAGTGGGGGGAAGAGACAGAGGTAGAGGATCTCGGACGGCATCATGGGGAAGGGGGGATTCTCAAGAGGCTTTAAGGGGCTGAACTAAACTGACCATCCAAACCATTCTAGTTCTTGCCAAGTTCAGTATGGTATGATCCAAACTACCTGGTTCAGGTCGGTTCGGCCTTCTTTGGATGTAAGAGTGAGGGCATAAGGTTCCACATCTCAGTCATGCAGAGGCATCTCCTCCCAAAGGAAATTCCTTCAGCATATCATACTTGAGAAGTTTTGTCTTAACTCTTTCAGATGATGTAAAAGCATTCTTATGCGTTTTTTAGATTGATGTGCTTAAAGAAGTGAGAAAAGTGAGAATATTTCCTGCTGTGTACAGATGCGTATCAAATCAATTTATTAACTGTTTCAGGAATAATACATTGTTTTCAACATACCTTGTCTAACAATCTAAAAGGTGTTTATCAGTGAATTTGGTTCCACAGGATAAACTACTCGCTAATGGATTTAATCTTCAAGTTTTTCTTTTCTCAGAAAAATCAAACTTCTGTTAGAGGCAACTATTAGCTTTCAATAGATTCCCTTCTTATTTAGTTATTTTTTGTTTGGATAAAACTAAGATTCTGACTAATGGATTTGACAAATTTATCTTTTCTGTAAGCATTCACACTTCATCAAGATTTATTTTCTACATTTCATTTGATTCCCTCAGCTTTCAAGCATATCTTTTTATGTTTACCATCCTCTGCCTGTCCAAATTCACAAATGTTAACACCATGCATGCTAAAGTTTACTCAGAATTCATCTGGCTCACATGTTTTTATCAAAATTGCAGATCCTTGAGAAGGTGAAACTGACATATGATCTTCCAATCGTAACTGATGTGCATGAGAGTAGCCAGGTAATTTATTGCTTCTTGTATTTATTGTTTCTATGAGGACGTGACCATATTTGACAATGGACATTGATTTTACAGCAAGTATGATGCTCTCTATATCTTCATTGTTTTATTCCTGACTTGTTCTGATTAACTTTTCGAGATATCTATGGGCAGCACAATATATTTGAGACAAGGATGTATGAGATGTTGAGGGTTAATCTTCAATTGTAAATCTAGGTTGAACATTTACATAGAGATGCACAAATCAACCATCCAAGAATTTGCCAATATCTTCACATTAATAACCCAAGCATTCATAGACTACCATCCTAACTGATATGCATTACCTTACACTGCTCAGTTCAAACCAGCAAAAAAAAGTACGCTCAACAATCTGCATGGCATAGGAGAAAAAGAGGTTCAACAGAACAGAGAATATCACCTCAATCTTGAAAATGCTTTCTAATGGCAGGGCCTTTTGATTGATAGCTTATTACATAAAAGCGCAAACTACAGATAACTAGATCAATTGTCTTTGGTAGCTAGTCTAATTTATAGCTTAATCTGATGTGTTATAATCTCCTGTAGCTAAAACTCCGGCAAAATATGTAGCTTGTTTGATAGCTTATTAAATAAAAGCGCAAACCATAAAAATTAGATCACTTGTCTCTAGCATAACTAAAAATCACAACCAATTGCAAATATCACTAGTTCAAGTTGCAGTCACCAGAAATCCAGAATTATCCATACTACTAAATGTTTGCTATCGAAGAGTGCAAGTATATTACTTCTCCTTGTAAGAAAATTTTAATATGACTCCTCTGTGTCCTCAATCCAGCTCCACCCCTAAGTCCTCCCCAGAAAGTTGATACTCCAACTAGCATTGTCCATAGCTTTAAAGAACATGCGTTTGTATTAAACTGTTGTAGTAGGCCTCTCCAACTTTGGGCTCTGATGAATTTTCACATCTCAATACCCATTCTGTATTCTTCTTTTAATTTGGTGTACTTTGTTCTATCCGCTGTCCACTATCTGAACATTGCTCAACTAATCAATTTCTTCTATTTGACATGAGCCTCTTTTCATTCCTTGAAAATTAAACTGAGATGAGATGATTCTTGTCCCATCTCATAATTGTTTTTTTAGACTTTCAATTAATCATAAAAGTCTAACCGCCCTCCCTTCCTTTTCCAATCCATCATTCATGTGATTATATTTTTGAATGCCAGTTTCTCAATTTACAAATTATCAGACTGGAATAGTGTACAACAAAGACATGTTTTTACATCTTCAAGGCAATGCAAGTTTGTTTGGAGGTGGGCCTTGGAAAGATGGTGGGGATATTTTATACGAGGATTCTTTTCCTCTGGAAACTGCAAGAAACCAGATACTTAGAAATACTCAATGAAATGTGAAGCCTTTTTTACACAAGTTGATATTGCTATCTCTCCTTTTTCAAATGAAAAACATTGGACATCGAAGTCATGGTGAATATTATCCATTTTCATTCAAAAAAATTATTCTTTGATGAGGACTGTGAGATCCATAAACATTTGCGACTTGTGAGGATGTCCTAAACTGGGCAATATGTTTTCAATTTATCATCTAAAGCTTTTCTTGCTGCATTAATTTCTTTTTTGCTTAATCACATTGATGCATATGAGCATCCCCTATGCATGTCCGTTTTATGAGAAATTCTGCTTACTAGTCTTTATGAAAAATAGCTAATAGCTGCACTTCAAATGTTACTCATAATCTTTGTTTTACTTTGTTACTTTCCTCCATGAATCCAACCAAGAATTGTTTTTGATGCTTCATTCTTGTCAAGTGATGCGCGTTGTCAGGGCACCAAAAATAAACCTAATTCTAACTTACTACATAGCTAGGGTGAATCAGGATTGTTTCACAGGCATCTCGGACAATTGTTTATAATTAATAAAAGAAAGAGAGGATTGATTTTAATTAATTACTAAGAAAATAATAATTTAAGTTTAATTCACGGAAGGAAATTGAATAGGAAAGAAACCTCGGAAATTCAGAATCTACCATGTAAAACAAATTCTATTTTCTTTTACTTTTATATCGCAATGATGAGATTTGTAATTAAGAAGCAGCGTAATTTACCTCGGATAGGTACGAACCGTATCCTTGGATTATGGCTCGTCCGTCCAGAGTATAGATTACCTTAACTCAACTATCAGTTAGAAACTCGAACTTGAAATGTAACGATCTATCTTTCCTAGCGCATACCGTATCTGTAGATCACGGCATGTCTGTGAAAAGTATAAGTCGTACACGTCGACTCCAAATCTCTAAAGAAATAAGAAAGAATATTAAATGAGCATGCAGCATAAAATAATTCTTTATTTCATTACATAGAAAATAAATACAAGATAAAAAAAATAAATCTGTGTTGCAGGCTTCATCGTCTTTTCGAGTTGGAGGAGTCTAGCCTTTCATGGAACTCTTGCGTGCTGACATCCTGGGGTTGAATAGATGGATTGTTTGGAAGGTTGGAGATGGAAGAGGGGGGGCTGGTATGTGATGGATGGTGGAAGCTTTTGGGATGTTTGGAGGGTTAGGCTAGATAAAATATGGAATGAGAATGATGGGAGAAGAGACGAAGAATGGCGGTGTCCAGCATGTCCCCCCCTTTCGTTCCTATGGTTTCTCTTTAAATAAAAATCCAAGCCGCGTCCGTATCACATCAAAACTTCCACACTGCATTCTCGTGTCTGTTTCGCAGTTCACGCATTGGTTCTGCATTCCAGGTGTGTCCGTTTCAAGTTCCGCATGAGTTTATGCATCACGCGGCTCCCTTTCTCCCATATTTATTTGAATGCTTGCAGCGTCCGGTCAGCGTCCAAGTATTTTTGTGGGAAGAAGCCATATAGCTTTTGTTGGTACAGCATGGACCACGTGGAGGAAAACTAGAAGCCAATTAAATGCTTTGTTTGGAACCAGCTCACAGCACTCACTTTACTCCTCCTTGAGCATTAAATATACCATGGGCTTTCTCATTTAATGTTATGGTTTTCACTGAAGGCTAGCTTCAAGCCTTGAACGGCATGCACCCATGTTAGCTTTGGTGGAGCTTTGGTACTTGAGTTTTGACTATTTGGACATATTTGGATCTTCATTAATTTCCTGTAAAATAAATTAAATAACATCAATTCTCAACTAATTAATTTAATTCATGATATATTTAGGGTCTCTAATATATTAATTCTTATGTTTATCATACCTCCCAGCTTAGCTTTTGCTCGTCCTCGAGTAAAATAGAAAAATCAGTAATGGGTACCGACTTGTCTTTGAATTAAAAGTTATATTAAGTAGTTCTAAAGTCAATTGATACCCGACTAAACAATCAAAGAAGTATTTCATTGGATTATTAATTTTACCCATTCAGTGGTTGAGTGAAGTCCATAAAAATTCTTAGAGATCTTCTTTTACCGACTCCCAACTCTACTCTTCAAATCCTCTAACTTGATGTAAGTTGAGTCTATTGTCTTCTTACAATTTAGTCCCCTTTATTATCTTCTATCTTTCTTTTTTTTTCTTTTTTTTTTAAAAAAAACTTTCTTGCTGACCCTTGTAGCAAGTTTTCAGCTAATGACTCCCAAACCAGTTGGCTTTAGGGCATTAGGTGTAGAACACCCCTCGGGCTTACTGACTCGAGTCCAAGAAAAGATATAATTTTATACTCGATTTCTTGCATCCTCACCTTTTGACGCGAACCACAACGCTTACTTAGGCGAAGGGGCCTGGTTACTCAATGAGACAATGCTAAAACCCTTTTTTTTTTTAAGCATATAAGCAAATACTAAGGGGAACTTTTGTATACTTCGACCTTTCCACTCAACTCCCATGAAGCAGATTCTTCATTGAGATCAGTAAGAAGAGGTTTTAGAATCACTCCAAAATTTATTCTGGTCTAAACCCTACCATTTATTGGGCTTCCTTAATAATTTGTCCCTCAATATCTCTAAAATTATCTAAACCGTTAATCATTCATCAATTAGAACACCTGATTTATTTCAAATCAAGACAAAATTTGGTACACAAAACTGATTATGGTCATACTTGAGGACTTGATTAATTTAATTATTCTCTCCCCCCAACTTTATTTCCATTGCCCCCAATGGATGAAGAAAATAACAAAGTAGAATAGAGAAAGAAATTACAAGGAAAGATACCACCTGGATGTGATGTGCTCGTTCATTGTCAGGTGAGGGATTCTTCCTTTGTGGGCGTGATTAGTTCATGACTCCATCTGGGCTTTGGATGAGATGCTCCCCCCAACTTGGCTGATTGTCTTTCTTGAATTTTTCTATGAAAAAAAAAGAAGCTAGATAATTAAAAAAATGTATAAACTGGATTGCTTCCCAGGAGCACTAAGTTTAAAATCTTCAGCCAGACTGAACTGAGTATCATGACGGTACTAGATCCATTAGATCAACAGATTCAATTAATTCTCCATCGCTAATTCTATTTATGTAAGGTTTCAATCGCTGACCGTTTACTTTAAAGGTATTCCCCTGTTTAGGATCTCTAAGTTCTACGACTTCATAGGAAAATACTTGAGTTACAATGAAAGGTCCGTTCCAACGTGAATGAAGTTTATCAGGAAAAAGTCGCAACCTAGAATTGAAGAGCTAAACTTTTTTATTGGGCTCAAACATTTTTCGTGCAATGAATTTATCGTGGTACGCTTTAGTTCGAGCTTTATAAATTCTGGCACTCTCGTACGCTTCATTGCGTAGCTCTTTAAGTTTATTTAGTTGAAGTCTCCTATTGGAACCCGTATTTTTCATATCAAAGTTAAATTGCCGTATGGCCCAAAATGCACGATGTTCCAATTCCACCGGTAGATGACAAGCTTTACCGAATACAAGTCGATAAGGAGACATTCTTATGGATGTTTTAAAAGCAGTACGATAAGCCCATAATGCATCATCCAAGCGTACTGACCAGTCTTTTCTATCGGGTCTTACCGTTTTTTCAAGAATATGCTTAGTCTCCCTGTTGGACATCTCAACTTGGCTACTTGTCTGGGGGTGATAAGGTGTGGCGACTTTATAGGTTATTCCATATTTTTTCATTAGCGTGTCGAAGTGCTTATTCGTAAAGTGTGTACCCCCCTCACTAATTATGGCTCTTGGGCATCCAAATCGACTAAAGATGTTATGCTGAATGAACTTGATCATGACTTTATGATCATTGGTTCGGGTTGCCATAGCCTCTACCTATTTTGATACGTAGTCCACTGCTACCAAAATATACTCGAATCCAAATGATGAGGGAAAGGGTCCCATAAAATCAATTCTCCAAACATCAAAAATTTCTACTACAAGTATAGGGGATAGGGGCATCATATCTTTTCTCGAAATATTTTCTGTTTGCTGGCATCGCAGGCAATTACGACTGAATTCATGTGCATCTTTGAATAGTGTCGGCCAATAAAATTCACTCTGCAACACCTTTGCTGCAGTTTTCCTTCCACTAAAATGTCCCCCACATGCTAGCGAGTGGCAGAAGTTAAGAATACTTTAGACTTCACACTCGGGGACACAACGTCGGATTACTTGATCTGAGCAATATTTGAACAACTCTGGTTCTTCCTAGAAATAGTACTTTACTTGGAAGAAAAATCTATTTTTTTCTTGTTGGGTCCAATGTGATGGCATTTGTCCCACAGCCAAGTAATTGACTATATAAGCGAACCAGGGAAGACCAATGGAAGACATTGAAAAGAGTTGTTCATCCGGAAATCTATCTCTGATCGTTTCTCTATTGTGTTCTCCCAGAATCCTAGAAATGTGATCTGCTACCAAGTTTTCGAAACCTTTTTTATCTAAAATTTCTAAATTGAATTCTTGTAATAGAAGGATCCATCTAATCAGCCTAGGTTTTGTATCCTTTTTGGATAGCAGATGTTTTAGCGCTGTATGATCGGAGTATACTAGGACCTTGGAGCCCAAAAGATATGATCTAAATTTATCTAGGGCAAACACAACAGCGAGCAACTCTTTTTCAGTCGTGGTGTAATTCAATTGAGCATCTGAAAGAGTTTTGCTTGCATAATAGATTACATGCGGTTCTCGATTAAACCTTTGCTCAAGGACTGTCCCTACAGCATAATCAGAAGCATCACACATGATTTCAAATGGTAGGGTCCAATCTAGAGATTTTATGATTGGTGCAGTGGTTAAGGCAGTTCTGAGTTTATTGTAAACGGTTAGGCAATCTTCATTAAAATCAAAAGAATTTTTCTTGGCAAGCAAGTTGCACAAGGGTCGTGAGATCTTGCTGAAATCCTTAATGAAGCGCCTATAGAAACCTGCGTGGCCTAGGAAGGATCGCACTTGTTTAACCGAGGTTGGGGGAGGCAATTTCAAGATTACTTCAACCTTTGCTTTATCTATTTCGATCCCCCGCTTGGATACAATATGTCCAAGCACGATTCCCTCACGAACCATAAAATGGCTCTTCTCCCAACTTAAAACCAAATTTGTCTCTACACATCGTTGGAGAACCTTGGCTAGGTTTTGAAGACAGTCATCAAAGGTAGAGCCAAATATTGAAAAATCGTCCATGAAGACCTCTAGAAATTTATCGACCATATCAGAAAAGATGGCCAAAATGCACCGTTGAAAAGTGTCTGGTGCATTGCAGAGACCGAATGGCATACGTCTAAATGCAAATGTTCCATATGGGCATGTGAAGGTAGTCTTTTCTTGATCAGCAGGGAATACCGGGATTTGGTTATATCCCGAATATCCATCTAGAAAACAGAAGAAACTTTGTCCTGCTAGCCGTTCTAAAATTTGGTCAATTAAAGGCAAAGAAAAATGATCTTTCCTAGTAACGGCATTCAGCTTTCGGTAGTCCACACATACTCGCCAACCAGTTGTTGCCTGAGTACGAATTAATTCACCCTCGTTGTTCTCTACTATGGTAATACCTGACTTCTTAGGTACTACTTGGGTTGGACTAACCCATTGGCTATCTGAAATTGGGTAGATAATTTCAGCATCTAGCCATTTCACTACTTCCTTTTTCACGACTTCCCGCATATTCGGATTCAATCTTCGTTGCATGTCCCTATATGGTTTTGCCTCAACCTCGCAGTGAATATGATGCATGCAAACAGAAGGATCTATACCCTTCAAATCGGTAATCGACCACCCTATAGCCTTTTTATGCTTTTTGAGCACCCCTACAAGTTTGTCTTCCTGGTCAGTAGTTAGGTCAGATGCAATGATCACTGGAAGGATATCATTGGGTCCAAGAAATGAATATTTCAGCATGACAGGAAGAGACTTTAGTTCTAGAGTAGGTGGTGCTTCTAAGGATGGTACCAGAAGACTTGATTGAGTTGGTAATTATTCATACTTTACCGTCCAAGAGGGAGCGGTGCTAAAATTGGGAGGTTCTAGCAAAGCATATATTTCTTCAGTGTATCCATCGATATCAAAATTATTCATTCCAAAATGTGTTAGACATGCCTGTAAAGGATCTGAGTTGAGTAAGGCAAGAGCTTTATCTTCTACAACTTCCTCTAATAGGTTGATCTCATTATGGTTGTACGTAGGTGGTCCCTGAGATGCATTGAAAATATTCAACCTCAACTTCTTATTTCCGAAAGATACATCCTAACCCCGGTCCTACAATTTATACAAGCATTAGCGGTTGCTAAGAAGGGTCTACCTAGGATGATCGGTATTTGGCTAGGGTTGCTGCCAGATTCCATATCCAGCACAAGAAAGTCAACAGGAAAATAGAATTCATCTACTTTCACCAACACATCTTCCAGCATTCCATGGGGTACCTTAATAGATCGGTCTGCTAGTTGTAAGGTCACCGTCGTGGGTTTTAACTCTCCAAATCCAAATAGGTCATATACAGAGCTCGGGAGAAGGTTGACACTTGCACCCAAATCTAATAATGCCTTCTTAATCGTGAGGTCCCCTATGACACAAGAAATAATTGGGGTACCTGGATCTTTCAGTTTGGGTGGGGCAATTTGCTGAAAAACTGAGCTGGCCTGCTCAGTTAGATGGACTTTTCTTGGTATCTGTGCCTTTGATTTTCGTTTCTGTGTACACAGGTCCTTTAGAAATTTGGCATAGGTCGGAACTTGCTTAATGGCATCGAGAAGGGGTAAGTTTATCTGGACTTGTTTAAATAGTTCCAGCATTTCATTCATTTTTATATTCTTCTTATCAAGAGGCAGAGGGGATTCTGAAGCATTGGGAAATGGAGCCTTAGGTGTAGGTGCTGGGTTAACAGGTTCTTTCCTCTCTTCAGGTTTCTTCTTTTCTGGTGTAGCTGGAATTGGTTGCTCTTGTTGTTGGATTACTTCAGGTTGATTTAAGGTTTTCCCGCTTCTAAGGGTCATAATCGATTTGGCATGTTCGAAAAAAGTTTCAGGACCAATGGTGCTTTCAGCCATGTACTGTCCTTTTGGGTTATTAATAGGTTGACTGGGTAATTTGCCTTCTTTCCTCCTACTGAAAGCTGTTGCTAGCTGACCTATCTGAGTCTCTAGCTTTGCTATTGATTGCGTATGGGAGTGAAGGAGTTGGGTATTCATTTCTAGTCCTTTAAGTGCTTGCAACACCTTTTCTTCGAAAGCCGAGTTATGAGTACTCAGGGTGGGTTGAGGAGGGTTCTGGTATTGTGACTGAGATGGATGCCTATAAGCCGCATCCGGATAACCTGATCTTTGTTGCACTGGAGGAACCACTGGTTGTGATTTCCATGAGAAATTCGGATGGTTTCTCCATCCTGGATTGTACGTACTAGAATAGGGGTTGTTCTCTGATCTATGAGTAGTTTGGGCTTGATGGACTTGTTCTTGTACATATTCAGGAAACTGTGGTGCAACTGGACAATCATTCACACAATGAGTGGGGCTCAAACATAATGCACATATATCTTGCATCTGACAAGATGGAGAAGAGGAATGTCCCATACTTAATAATTGATCTAACTTTTGGGATAATTCATCTACCTTATGATGGATATCTATTGAGTTTTCTACTTCATATATTCCACATCTCTTTGGGATTAACATGGGTTTATCTCTAATGGAGGCAGACATATGATGTAATGAATTTTCACTTAAAATTTCAAACAGTTGCCATGCCTCTTCCTCACTTTTGAGCATGAATGTTCCACCGCATGATGCATCGACCATTTGTCGATGTCTTTCAGATAACCCATCATAAAAATATTGGATTAACTGCCACTTGGGTACAGCATGGTGGGGACATTTTCTAATAAGGTCCTTTAACCTCTCCCATGTTTCATGGAACATTTCTCCATCTAATTGGGAAAAATTAGTTATGGCTTTTCTTATTTCATTAGTTTTTCCTACGGAAAAATATTTCTTGAGAAACTCTCCTTGCAGCTGGTCCCAGGTTGATATAGTCATGGAATCCAAGGTATGTAGCCAGTATTTGACTTTGTCCTTGAGTGAGAAAGGAAATAATTTTAACCTAAGAGCATCATCGGAGAAGTTGTGAATCTTGACAGTTGAGCATATCTCAAGAAATTCTTCAAGATGTTTATAAGGGTCCTCATTACTAAGTCCATAAAATGAAGGTAACATTTGGGTTATACAGGACTTAATTTCATATTGGGTGGCCTCCACAGGGGGCACTTGAATAAAAGGAGAGTAGGTATATGTGGAAGGAGTAAAGTACTCCTTCAACTGCCTAGGTGGATCATTCTCCTGATTTCGTTCCATATTTTTATGTCTGTTGGCTCTAAAGGTTCTTTCTATTTCTGGATTAAAAGGTTGGATTTTTGGTCGTAATGATCTACAACCGAGCATACACCCTACAATTATACTTTAGAGCACACACGAAAAATTTTAGTTTTTTTTTTTATTTAAATAAAGTGAGAAAAGAATGAAGGAAATCTAAAGAGAAGAACCTAAGAATCTTAAACTATGAGAAGGAAGAAATTAGTTAATGTTTAGGTGTTAATTACAATCAAATTAGACAAGCATGTACTTTCTATCCTAGGGTTAATCTAGATCTAGACAGCTCCTAACTTCCAAGGCCGCCTTTGAGCACTCCAAGCTCAAGACTGACTAACTGACTCAGCCAGGTAAGTATAAAATGTGGGAGGTTCTCTGCTCGTTGCTTTCCTTAGACACTAACTGAGTTGGCCAGATCAGTCAATGGAACCAATTGAAAACCATTTTCTTTAACCACTTGCCTTAGACACCGAGCAATTAACCAATCCGCACTCGGTTCAACTCTAGAGCTTTTTTGTCTTGTTGAGCTCGAAATTTCTAGGGCTGCCGTCTAGTTGATTTTAAAATTAAGGCTTGGTTTAATGCAAAATGAAGGATATAATTTTTGGGCCAAGGAAGGGTGATCAAATCCCCACCTTATCTGATTAATGGGTTATTGCCCTTAAGATTAATTATGGAGATGGGATGCAACAAACCAAGATGTCCAATCTTCGTAATTAGCATACAGTCAAGACTAAATTAAATCAATTTATTTCTCTTTTTAGATTTTATGATTAAGTCTCTAATTTTCTAAATGGTTTATGAGGTGTCAATGTAGAGATTTTTTTTTTATTTTTTTAAGCAATTAAAATAAAAAAAATTAATTATATTAAAAGTTTACTCAAGAATATAAAGAAAATAAACTAAAGCAATTCAGCAAGTAAGCAAATATTTATATATTTTTTTTTTTATAAATCAAGAGAACAAAAAGCAAACAAGTATATAAAGTAGTTAACTAAAAAGACTATAAATTAAAGAAAGTAATAAATAAATTATTTTTTTTAAAAAAAATATCAACCGTGCCAAGATCTCCGGCAACGGCGCCAAAATTTGATGCGCGTCGTCAGGGCACCAAAAATAAACCTAATTCTAACTTACTACGTAGCTAGGGTGAATCAGGATCATTTTACAGGGATTTCGGACAATTGTTTATAATTAATAAAAAAAAGAGAGGATTGATTTTAATTAATTACTAAAAAAATAATAATTTGAGTTTAATTCACGAAAGGAAATTGAATAGGAAAGAAACCTCAGAAATTCAGAATCCACCATGTAAAACAAATTCTATTTTCTTTTACTTTTATGTCGCAATGATGAGATTTGTAATTAAGAAGCAGCGTAATTTATCTCGGATAGGTACGAACCGTATTTTTGGATTATGGCTTGTCCGTCCAGAGTATAGATTACCTTAACTCAACTACCAGATAGAAATTCGAACTTGAAATGTAATGATCTATCTTTCGTAGCGCGTACCGTATCTATAGATCACGGCATGTCTGTGAAAAGTATAAGTCGTACACGTCGAATCCAAACCTCTAAAGAAATAAGAAAGAATATTAAATGAGCATGAAGCATAAAATAATTCTTTATTTCATTACATAGAAAATAAATACAAGATAAAGAAAATAAATCTGTGTTGCAGGCTTCATCGTCTTTCCGAGTTGGAGTCTAGCCTTTCATAGAACTCTTGCGCGCTGACATCCTGGGGTTGAGCAGATGGATTGTTTGGAAGGTTGGAGATGGAAGAGGGGGGGGCTGGTATGTGATGGATGGTGGAAGCTTTTTGGATGTTTGGAGGGTTAGGCTAGATAAAATATGGAATGAGAATGATGGGAGAAGAGACGAAGAATGGCGGTGTCCAACATGTCCCCCCCTTTCGTTCCTATGGTTTCTCTTTAAATAAAAATCCAAGCCGCATCCGTATCGCGTCAAAACTTCCACACTGCATTCTCGCGTCTGTTCCGCAGTTCGCGCGTTGGTTCCACATTCCAGGTGTGTCCGTTTCGCATTCCGCGTGAGTTTATGCATCGCGCGGCTCCCTTTCTCCCATATTTATTTGAATGCTTGCAGCGTCCGGTCAGCGTCCAAGTATTTTCGTGTGAAGAAGCCATATAGCTTTTGTTGGTACAGCATGGACCACGTGGAGGAAAACTAGAAGCCAATTAAATGCTTTGTTTGGAACCAGCTCACAGCACTCACTTTACTCCTCCTTGAGCATTAAATATACCATGGGCTTTCTCATTTAATGTTATGGTTTTCACTGAAGGCTAGCTTCAAGCCTTGAACGGCATGCACCCACGTTAGCTTTGGTGGAGCTTTGGTACTTGAGTTTTGACCATTTGGACATATTTGGGTCTTCATTAATTTCCTGTAAAATAAATTAAATAACATCAATTCTCAACTAATTAATTTAATTCATGATATATTTAGGGTCTCTAATATATTAATTCTCATGTTTATCATCAAGCTCCCTTCTTCTTTGCCTGTTGTGTTAGTTGAAAGGTTTGAATGTTATGTTTCACATATTGGTGATTGTCGCCTTTTCTATAATATATAAGAAGTTTAATCACATTATAAAACACAAGCAGTGCTGATAGCTCTAATCTGATTCCTTGGGTCCAGTGTGAAGCTGTTGGAAGAGTTGCTGATGTTATCCAAATACCTGCTTTCCTCTGCCGCCAGGTATATGTTGGCACAATCCTTCATCTCCCAGGCAGAATTCTTATTTTGGTGATCTAAGTGCTTCCCCCTCTTGTTTAATTTAAGGCCTTATGTTGTAACAGACAGATCTTCTAGTTGCAGCTGCCAAGACTGGGAAGATAATCAACATTAAGAAAGGCCAATTTTGTGCTCCCTCTGTAAGTAATTGGTGAAATTTTGATCTGTTGTCTCTCAGAACTTTGTTGATATTTCTTGGATGCTAGAGAATATAGTCAGAATCCTGCACTTGATGCATCCATAATACATCAGTCTGTCAGGAAAACTTATCCATCTTTCCCAAACAAACGGACATGCAGTGGCATTTTGCTCATGTTTTCTATAATCTATCACTCATATAATTGATAAATTTGTGATAGCAGCTTTTTTTTCTTTATCTGAAAAGAAAACTGTAGAGTGAAGATTAGTATGGACTGTATTCTGGTTGAAATGAAGTTCATGTGGAATTCTATCTGATATGATGTTACGAGAGCTTTCATGGTTCCTCAAAATTTTTCAAGAAGGATATGAAACTGGTTTGATCTGCTAACCAGGTTATTCTTCAATTTGTTGACCAGATACTTATAGTTAGGCTTTTTGGTTTAACCAGTCAAATTTCGTTGATGTATTCTAGAAATAGCAAGTTTTAAAGAGCAGCATTTAGCTGCTTGCTTTTAAGAATCTATCTGAGACAACTCTACAAGACTTAAAAACATGGCTCCTTCCTTCTTTCAACCTTAAATTAGGTTTTATTATCACCTAATGCCATAAAAACCATGGGCAACTAAATATGCCAAAAGTGTTTTTACAATGAAATTGTATCATGATTGTATGAGCTGATCAAAGTTGGGCACTTATTGGCATTACCTCTTCCCTAATATATTGTATGGCACTTCATTTTGTTCTCATAATCTTATCTTAGTATAAAATAGGAGTCATGATTATAAAACTACAAAGATCATTATGGATTATAAATAACAAAAGATTTCACCGAGCCAAACTATTGTTACATGCAACAACCTTCTAATTTACTCTTTCTCATTGCAAATTATTGGAGTTCAGGTCAATAAAATTTGTACCTTGTGCATCCTAACTAATTTTGTTAAGTGGTGACAAAATAATGCATAGCAAAAATGCATAAATCATCAACACATAAATGGCATTTGGAAAATAAATTAGTGTCAAAAATTAGAACAGTTTGTGGCACTTTATAACAGAATTCCTTTCTAAAGTGGATTTCCCATGCAAACCTTCTGTCAATATGCTGACAATGTCTGCAATGCTGTCTCATGATATGTTAATATCTCCAAATGTCTTTTGGGCTTAGGAGCTACATAATTCTTTGTCATATTTCATATTTTTGTTTAAGTATGCTTTTGCTTCTTGCAGAAAAAATTTGATCTTATACCTCACAAGCTGCAATTCCCTTCAGAGTGTGGGTCTGTCATCTTTTCTGATGCAGCCTTCCTCAGGGACCTTCCAATCAGCATATGCATGTTTATCTTAGGAGAGAATTTTCCCAACCAATTGCAGATCCTATAATCCTCACTGTCAAAAAAATGTAAAGCTAATTAGCCAGATTGCATTTCTTGTACGAAGATTATGGTCCCTAACTAGCTCACCAATGAAACTCCCATTCATTCAGTTATGCTTCTTTGCACCATTTACCTTCTCATGATGAGTCATTTGCAATCCTTTTCCACATAAATGAAGCTTCAATGCATCAAATGATTCTTATTTCTGTCACTATCACCTTCTCAAGAAATATCAGCTTGCAGATTTTCCATCCTTTTTCTACTTTCTTTGGCATGTTAATTGGGAAATTCTGGTCAGTTAAGTTTTCTCTGGTGACACAACAGACAGCCTGAGTTTAATAATATGAAAGGAAATGTTCTGTTTATTTCTGATCTTAGCCCTTAATCTCACATTATCATTGATTCATAAAATTGAACTCTCTCATGTACATATTCAGTCCATGAACTCCTTGTTCATATCAGTTCGCTATATTGTAAAATTTGAGATCCCCCAACCTACAATTTTCATGGGGTAAGTCTTTTGCCAAGGTATAACCCTTGACTGTTCTAGTTATGATCTTCTGTAGAGATTTCATGAAAATGAGCTAAACAACCATTACAGGTAGTCTTTGAAGTTAAATATTTTATGGTTGTAATCTTTTCAAAGCTTTCTTATTATAATAAATTCACTTGTACTGCATAACATGTATTGCTTTCTAATCTTACCATATCATAATCATTTTCTCTGCTAAATAACCATTATACCAGATTTTCCTTTTTGAATCTAAACTCTAGACGTTAAGAATTTCATTGTCATGAATAAGAAAGAAAATGATCTCCCCCTTACTCAAACCAATTATTTCCTTTTTCTTATGATAAGTATTTCTTTAAACAAGTTTTATACAAGTAATTCAGTTTCGCTCTGTGGAGCCCCATTACAAATTCGGCAGAACAAGTTTAGATTTTTTGGCAAAAATTTCTTCACTTATATGTAGTAGGAGTATTAACTCCCTGTTTTTTTTCTTACATATTGCTGCATGCATTTGTATTGTTTCATTCATGCATGCATGTACGATTTCAGTGACTCTTTAGTTTGGCAGGTTATGTTAAATTCCGCAGAGAAAGTTAGACTTGCTGGGAACCAAAATGTGATGGTTTGTGAGCGAGGCACCATGTTTGGCTACAGTAAGTTTCCATTATTTGTCTAGGTTCTAACTTCCTACTTTGTCCGATAGACTGCATTATGATGCCCATCATCAGTTTAATACCATATATCTATTTCTTTGTTGCAACCTGGGTTTCACCTCGTGTTATATGTGAGTGGTAACTCCAATGGATGCCTCCTTTGGCACTCAGCTACTGTGGCTTGACCTGTAGTTGTCTTAACCAGGTTAATTTGCAGCATATGGGCTGCTTTTGAATCCAGTTTTATGTGGATCTGCAGTTACAAGAAAGCAAAGATTGAAAAGGAATGTTGCAATGATTAGACTTGTGGGAAGTCCAGTAGCTTGCAACCAAACACATGATGTATGTAGGACTCTGCAGCTATTAATTGTATTGTTGTAGTTAATGATACTTATGGAACTGTATCAGTTGGACCTTGAGATGAAGTACACCTTGGATACAGTTGTTCTTTGTTGTTGAAGTTAGGGATACTGCAACACAAGTTAGGGTCCAACAATTGCCAAAAAGGGAGACTTTTCCGATTTAAATTAGATGACTGTGCAGCAAATTCTGATCTTGAAAGCAAGAATGTTGTTTGAGTGGAGAATCCCCACCTTTTAAAGATGGTCATAACTTGAATTTGAAAACTGATTTTTATCATTTAATGGTCAATATCTGGAGGCTTGATTTTAATGTTGCCTTAGATTGTTGTCCATGAGAGAATATTCTACAGACCCTTATTGACCTGCACCAACAAATTATAATTCCTTTAGTTGACATGCATGCTGATGGAATACACTACTAGTACCCTATTAAAGTTTACCAACAACAGGTCAATCATGTAGTAATCTCTTCTTCTAAACTTTTTATAATTTTTAAATCTGCAGATGATTTAATTGTTGATCCACGCAATTTGGAGTGGATGAGGGAAGCAAATTGTCCTGTTGTAAGTATCTCATTCCTGTTTGGCACTGTGTAGCTTCCTTTAGTGTAATTTTCTGTGAGAGATCATCATTGCTGTATGAAGAAATCTATAGAAAGCAAAATTTTTGAGGAATATGGTGCCTAGCATTACCAAATCATTAATGAAGTGATTAATTCTTAACTATCTATTTGTTGTGGGGAAATGTTTTCCCTTTCTCATTTGGCAGGAAATTTCATTCAAACTTAATTTTCTTCATATATGCTTTGAAAATGAAAAGTCCTACCTTTTTTGGTTGGAGTGCTGTAATGCATTAAAGTCATGATGCAATAACTTCAAACTAACTGCAAAAACTCATGACTCGCAGTCAGTTCTCTAGGGTGATCGTCTTGTATTATTATTTATTAGTAAAAAATATAACATCTAAAACAACCATAGCCATGGGGTGCATGTCATTTACATTAACTGTTTTCTATGTCTTTGAAGAAGCTGACTGAAGGTCATTGTTTTATCACAGGTTGCAGATGTTACACATTCACTGCAACAACCTGCCGGAAAAAAGGTGCATGCTTGTATAACTTTTAAGTGATTCTTCTCTCTAATTGATTTGCAACAAATTGTTAAAGTATAACATGTTCATGTAAGTCTGTGTTTCCATTATTTACACCTTGAGATATGGAAAATTTCCTTCCTAGAAGACTAAATTGTCATCTTATTTTAGAACTCATGCAACTAGTGCCAAGGGTAAGAGAGGACCGTTTGACATGAACATAAAGTCATGTAAATTAAATAATAGTTGACACTTGGTAAAAAGGTTCGTTGAACTAGTACCAGAGGAGGTACCAGCTAGCGACTAGTTCGGCATAGTATGAATCCATACCATGCCGTTCCAAGGCGTATCGACGCAGGGAGAGCCGGAGAGGGAGGGGAGAATGAGAGAGGATGGGGGGAAGAGGGAGGGAGGCAGGAAGGTAGGGTGAGGGAATCCCTAACTCGACCCAAAGAGATCAAGAGAGAGGGAGGAAGGGGAGGGCGAGGGAAACCCTAACCGTAAGCCAACCTAGAGAGTTGTGAGTGGGGCCCATGCGTGTTTAATAGCTTCTTTTTTTTTGGGAGGGGGAGGGGCTTGTTTACCCAAACTAATTTAATAGCTACAATCATGTCGGTCCCTGACCAGTTAGGTTCGTTTACTCGGACAGGGACAAAACTAGAATGGAGTTATAAATTCTTAGGAATATTATCTTTGCATGGTAGAACATCTAGATTTTTCCACGCAATGATAAAAATTGAAGTAAGGTGAGACACTAGTCTCGTAACAAGGAGAAAAAGTGTTTGATACATGAGGCATAGTCTTCATGCATTTTCATTGGTTACCTAATTTTGGTAAATGGGGGATATTTTGGTAAACATTTCCATGTTTTAGTACCTAATTCAAGTGCACTAACAATTCTTTTAGTCACTATACGTTTTCTCTCCTTTTTTTTTTGGCTTTTTTTCTTTGAGTAAAAGGGCTGCTACTTTTTTTATATCCTTCAAATATGAATGAGGTGAAAATCATGTCATTTATTATCTTGTTGGTAATTTTTGTTTTGACCAACCTGTAAAATCCAAGGCTGTACAATGTTTCTAATGTGATTGAAATTTTTAGAGGTTATTCCCCCAAAAAGAGAAATTATTTAAAGTTTTGAGGATTTCCTGACTTGAAAAGGAATTTTCATTTTTCTCCCCATGTAGCTGGAAGGTGGAGGTGTTGCAAGTGGGGGTCTGCGTGAACTAATACCATGTATTGCAAGGACATCAGTTGCAGTTGGCGTTGATGGAATATTCATGGAGGTAAAAGTTAATAAATAATTATTTTTTGTTGTCCACAAGTTCTGTTACTTTTATTGTTGCTTAGCTACTTGGTTGGATGGACTTGATGCTTGGGATTTGAGGGAGAGCAAAAGATCATTCCTCATTTTTTCTCAAATAACTCTATTCTTATCTATTCTTTTAAAAAACCTTCAACATGCTTTACCTCTACTTGAGTGGTTTAGAACTAATTAATAAAATTACATGCTTATTATGGCCTTAATGATGCCTATGGAAGTTGCAGTCTACCATCTACGAATGTTATGTCATAACCAGAAGAGAGATTATATGATATTAATTAGTATCTCGATTCATTTGATTTGAATTTGAAAAGATAATTTCCCTGCTTAAGCTTGAGCTATCAGACCTTGATCTCAGTTCATTTTGTCACTAGAAGAGAACATGCTTTACCTCTACTTGAGTGGTTGAGAACTGCTCAATAACTTTACATGCTTATTATGGCCTTCATGATGTCCATGGAAGTTGTTGTCTACCATCTATGAATTTTATGTGATCAAAAGAAGAGAGATTGTATGATATTAGTTATAGTCTCAATTCATTTGAATTGAATTTGAAAAGATAATTTCCCTACTTAAGCTTGAGCAATCAGACCTTGATCTCAGTTCGTGTTGTCGCTAGAAGAGATTATGTTGAGAGAGAGAGAGAGAGAGAGAGAGAGAGAGAGCTTCAATCATTTGATTTGAATTTTAAGATAAATTCCCTGCTCAGGTTTGACTGATCAAACATCAGTCTCCTACTCTCCATTTACAATAGATTATTTAGTCATGTCTGAGTAAATGAACCTTGATCTTCTTACATTCTTGCTAGAATAGATGACATATGATGTTAGTGCCAGGCTTTCTAGGCTATTTTTGCATTAGTGGAGTTATTAATGCTATAAATGTACAACCATTATGTGCCCAGTATGCTTGATTTTTCTTCAATCTTGTCCTTGAGAACATCATGACAGTAGTTTATACTCGCATTATTTTGCTTGCTGAAAGAGAAAATTCTTCAATAATCTTTATTTGCATATCATAAGTGGTACAAGCTTGTGAGTAAGACCCTAATTAAGAAGTTTTAGGTGAATTGTTCTTTCATAATGAGCATTGGGATGAACCTGCATTTGTTCCACAACTTTCCAGGAAACTCTTTATAGTTTATACCCCTTTAAGTTTCTGCTGACCGTTCTTCTCACATGGCAGGTGCATGACAATCCCCTAAAAGCACCTGTTGATGGCCCAACACAATGGGTAAGTCCCTTTTTAATGACATTTAGCCGACTTAATCTTCACCAAGCATCTTTGATGATTTGAGGTACTTAATATTGTAGCCTTTGCACCACTTGGAAGAGCTACTAGAAGAGCTTATAGCAATCGCAGTATGTATTTGCATCCTTCTCTAACACTGATTTACAAAATTGTAAAATTCATATTATAGTCTATTGCAGGTGTCAAATCTTTTTTGTTCATGTGTACAGAGGGTCAGCAAGGGGAAAAAGCCATTCAAGATTGATCTCACACCCTATGAAGATTAACCTGAAGCAACCAGGATAATAACAGTGCAAGTTGCATTGCAGTTTATCCACAACTCCTATGCATTAGCCATGTATCTCTGGAGTCTGAGGGTTTTTCTTTATCCTTGTTGCTCTCTTTTTCCTTTGGAGTTTGATTGTATGATAGTATAAAAGTACATTGTCAGGCCATATCAATTTGTTGTCAAATTTATGTTTTTGGTACTTAAGCTGTTACTTCTGGCTCTCTTTTGCAGCATAATTTTTTTTCCTTTTGTCTTCTGTTACTCTTTCTTTTCAGAGTAGATGGGAAAACCCTTCTTAAAAAGCTTCCTATTCTATACTTGCATTGCAGACATCTAATTGCAGAGTTATGGCCTTTAACAGGCAATTCTACAATCAAACTTTTTTTGAGGGAAAATTCTGGCCTTTCACCACCTTGGAACAGACTATCTTCTGCTTGTTAATTTCACACAAATATATATAGACACAATAATCAAGATTTTTTGTTATATGACTGACAACAATTAGGGACAACAATCAGAGGGATAGCATGAGAGCCATATTTGGCAATAAATATATCTAGTCCAGTAATCAAACAGATTCTAATCAATTCACGCTGTATCCAATTAGATGGTTGCTCTCATGAAATTGATCTTTTTGCCTTCTTCCTTGGTACCCTGATTGGATGTTCTGACATTTGTTTCTGTTTAAAATTCTGGATCATTTTGTAAACCTGCATAAAAAAAATTCTCCGGTTCAGTCACCGGATTATGGGAATAAATCTAACAGACCGAGGGGCTGGATATTCAAGCTTAAGCCTTCCCGAACAACTCAGTCTCATATACTGCTCATTTATAGGACTAAAAATTTAATCGCAAAGCTACAAGCAGCATGCTCAAAGAAATTACCTTTCTTACTCCAGATGTTAGTCCCATGCTATCTATGGAACTTCCATCCACACATTTCCATGATATCTTGCTATGGTCCTCATCGTCTCCCAATAGGTTCAAACCACCTTCATAAACAACATAAGACTGTATAAGCAAACGCATGCATGATACTACCAACATCTGACAAAAGCAACAACATTATTGTTATAGGGGGCTGGTATGTTCAAACCTTTCATGGACAAGACCAACAACTCAATGTACATTCGGAGCCGAATGTGAGAGAAAACATGAACATACTCCCCAATATCTTCTCTTAGTATCACATTGCAGTTTCTTCCAACATCAACATTAAATAACTTCTTCAGGTACTTATCCATTGCTTTTCTCCTCGTACCCATATCCATCCTTTCTTCATCTAATAAAACTGATGGGAACTCCCAGAGACCAGCAAGCAATCCTTCTTCTGGCCTTTTGACGAGAAGAAATGCATGTTTTTTGTTGCTATCTTTCAAAACCTCCCTATCCGAACCTTCTACTATTTGAACAACACAAACAGCAGCAAAATCATGCCGCTGTTTGGCCTTTGCAACCTTTGTTGGATAATCTGTGACCCTGACTGTTTCACTGTTTCTGGAGAGCAAAAATGCACGACATTGATCAGAAATTGGGCATGTAGAACATGCAGGGTTGGTGGTGCTGCACAAGGTTGCCCCGAGTTCCATTATGGCTTGGTTGAAATCTCCAGGTCTTGAAGGATCAACCAGCTGCCCAGCTAGCTTCCTACAGCATCAGAAATGAACTTAGATATACTATTCTCAAGTTTGAAGTCCAATCACAGAAGAAAACAAAACTATATTGCTAAAAGCAACAAAATAATATGACCAACAACAACAGCTTTCATCGCAAGCATTAGATGTTGAGTACATTGAACTTTATTCAATTATCAAATGTTTAAGAGAACTATTAAAATTAACTCATTGGAATTCTTGCTAATGTTTAAGAGAAGTATATGTTATAAGCAAAATCAGAAAAGTTATTCAGTATATCACGGAGGCATTGCAAGGGTTTGATGTATATGGAAAAAAGAGAGCAGGAATTGGCATCATGTTTGTTCCCATCCATGAACAATGCAAATAGCATAGATGCTCACCAGAAACTCTTGACAGTAGCAGCTTCTTTTGGGTTTGCAGAGATGGCTTTAAGCCTGCTGATCACCCTTACTACATTTCCATCAACCACAGGGACCACCTGACACCATGGAAACCATCTTAATCTGAACAGTTCGCATCCAATGTTCTTGAGCCAGCGTCTAAAAATCAGATAGCACTGAAAAAGAAAAAAAGCAAGAAGCACAAAGCTTTTAAGAATACCTCATTGAAAGCTATAGAAGCAATTGCCCCTGCTGTATAATCTCCAATCCCTTTAACCCCACGAAGCGCAGCAACTGTTCGAGGAAATTCTCCTTCTTGAACAATGGACTTAGCCCCCTAATTCACCACCCCCCACACCAACGCATCAGCTATCTCAGAAATCTAGACATTAAGATTGTTTTTTCTTATCCAATGCTTCCATGTAACCAAACAAAAATTAAAATAAAGGACAATAATTTAGAAGATGCCAGGCCAATTAGGTCACCAGGCTTTACGAAGCATTGAAAGACCTCATTTTTTTCTGTCAGATGGTTTTCTTTCTTGCTTATTTCGTTGTTTATCATGGAAAATGCATCAAAATTATAAAGTAAAAAAAAAATGATGAACCTCCAATAGAAAGCGCGCCCTCCTGTAATACCCCAAGCCAGCCCACATCTCATTTACTTCCTGCGAAGAAAACAATCATATGTAGCTTAATGATGAAATGGTAGTGAAGTCAGTCGATTTTTTTGGAATTCCTTTTTTTAATTAATTACCTCTTGGGAGGCGGCGGCGAGGTGGTGGAGGGTGGGCCACTTGGCCATCCAGCGGTTGTAGTAGGCGACGACGGTGGGGACTCGCGTCTGCTGCAGCATCACCTCCGACACCCACACCGCATATGCTCTCGCCTCATCGTTGTTTTTCCGGTGATCGCTTCTGCTCGCCGTTCGCCAGGGCAAGACCCGGTGGTTCTCGTCGTACCACCGGAGGAGCGAGCCACGGATTCTTTGGGATTCCTCCATGGTGAAGTCTTCCACATCCTTGACGGCGGCGGCGGCGGCGGTGGCTTCTTGGGCTTCTCCTTTCTCCTCTTCTTCTTGTTGCTGCTTCTTGGCCCCTCTGTTACTACTTCGCAGTCTCTTAACTTTCCTATCTTGGCCTTTACGTCTCCCTCCTCCTTCCATTGATGATGATGTCGAGATGGGAAGAGAGAGAGTAGTATTTAAATTTAAGCTGGGGATTTTTTTTGCCGCCAAGAGGATTCGGTGGAGACGAAGTCCCAAATTGGAAACCCTTCTGCATCCTGAGATGACGAATATAAGCCGTCGATCTCTGTAAACAACGTGATCTCTCTATCTTTTTGGAAATTGCCTGTTGGGCTAGCCAGTTGCTTGGGCTATATATATATATATATAATTTTTTTTTTCTTTCCTCCAATCGAGGAAATTCTATAGCAATGGAGAAATGGGAGAGGAGCCAGAGGTGCCTTTTAGTTGCCTATAACTGGAATTACAAGTTGTAGAAAGGGATTTGTTTGGTTGTCTGCCATTGAAAACTAAACTACAAATGCAATTACATTTATCTGGTTGTTTGACATGGAAAGAAATATGATTGCTCTATAACTATGCTAATGGAGCTACGCTCGAAAAACAATGAATTGTTCATATTTTTTATCATATTATTTATAGTATAATATTTTGATGATTATAACAGAAAAATAATATCAATACTAAATTATTATTTGATTAGTACAAGGATAATTACTATATAAACATGAAGTAATTTGATATTATAGTAACTAACCATATTATTTATCAAATTTATACATATATTATAATAGTATATTTATATTATTACTTTAATATTATAGTATTATTATAATAATATCACAATGAGATAATAAAACAATAATAAATTATCTTATAAGATAAAGATATATTATAGCACAATAATGTATTATGGTATATAAATATACTATGACATTAGAACATAATAATAGTATAATATAATACAACATTTATTATCATCATATTGCAATAACATCATAATATTACTATTTATAGTAATACCATGATGGTATAAATTAATATTAATTTATTAATAGTATTATAGTAATATTACTGTTATTATTTAAATTACAAGGAAGAGGAATGATTGGAATCATGAGTGATCCCCCAAAAATTTCTCAATTACAAGATTCCTTGTAGTTGGATCTGTGACCCTTTTTATGTAAAACTTTGAGCATTTTTTTACTGCAATTAGTCTTGGAGGTTTTTTTTTTTTTTTTTTTAATTATAGTTAAATTGTAGCCTACAATTGCAATTGCCCACATCCAACCACTTTCTCAGGGTGGCTGAAATACACTTGCAGCCAACTGCAGACTGGAGCTCTAAGTTGCCAACCAAATAGCATAGAGGGCCTATTGTGCTGAGCTACTCACACAGAATGCATCAATTGCTCCTCCATTCTCTCTTGCATGGCCTAGTGCACATATGCAGAGGAAAGAAAGTGTGCAAGCAAATTTAATATGAAGATGGCCTGTGTGAGCAACTGAAACTATTCGAACTTCACCACATGTTGGGCAAGTTAGACAAGGGAAAGCCAAATGCATATGTAGGAAAGAGCTGCCCTTATCATCTATAGTATCAATACTCTTTCAGTTAAAATATAGAGAAAACAAAAGTTTGCCCATACCTCGGAAAGGTGTGAAAAAAATCATTAGGAAGCACCAAAACAGTGTATTACAGTCTGATCTAGATGAGAAACAGAGTGCAATCTCTGCAATAAGGACCTTCATTGGTGGTCAGTCAAAGGCACATAGATGACAGGCAGAGAAGGCCTTCTCAGTCGAAGGGCAAATTTTAAAAGAAAATGCATCATTGATAATACAACAATTTTATTCAACTGCCAGTCAACCAGAACAAGAAAATTTCTTCATAGGATCAGCGTGTCGCAAGGTGCCATCGCTATCAAGTCACCACTGCTTTTCCAGAATTTCAAGCAAGCAACACTAGCAGAATAGAATTAAACTACAAAACTCTCTCACATAGATTATGACTGGAGGGAAGAAACATCAGGCTGTGCATTAGCCTGCAATTACAGTTCAACTCTACTGGGTACATGGAAAGAGATAATGCCGACTGCCGTGCAGTTTGGATGGGTTTCTCATGATTACCGATTTATCACTTCAAATGGTCCCTAAACAACGAAGCCATCTCGATCTACATTGAGCATGAAAGAGCTCATCATTCATTTTGACAGAGAAACATTGACTTGGAGAACAATAGATTCTGCTAAAATAGTCGAAAGTGATATTAGTCCAGAAAGAAAACTTACTGCGGTCAAAGCTGCCTCAGCACCCTTGTTTCCAGATTTACCACCAGCTCGATTTATAGCCTACACATGTTACATTGGATCATCAAACCTTATGAAAATAATGATATCATGTAGGAAGGGAAAATAATTTAACTTCACACATTAAATTGATGATGACACCACCTTTCCGTGCAAATGCACCATGTTTCAAATGTCCAGCATCACTTGAAGACTAAATTTACTTCAAATGATTTGGTCAAACAGATTCTACAGTATGCACTTCTATACATTGTAACAACATATATTATATATTCTCATGTGAGCAAATTTACAAGAGCTGACATGTTACAGCATAACCCTTTTAAGGTTGTCATGCCAGGTTTTGCCAACACTTTGTTCAGTTAACATTAATAGTAATAGAGTTAAACGACAGCACCCTGTTTTCTGCCTTACTGTTCCTGAACTCAGAACACGATTGAAGCCCTGTTCCAATCCTGATATGCAAAATGAAGACCCTCTCTAATGGTCCATTTGTTTGGGATTATTCTAGTATTGGAAAATAATCCTATACCAGATTATCATGTTTGGTGTGAAAAATAGAAAAAAGCGATAGTAAAAAAAATTAGTGGATCTCATGTTTATTTTTTAGAGAGAGAAGGTAAAATAAATACCATGGGGGTTAGTATTTGATAAATTCCCAAGTAGTAGTAATCCATACTTGACAAAAATACCCCTAATAAAGTATATATGTAATCATTGAATTTGTTTTGATATCTTCCTAAATTTATTTAATAAAGAGCTTTTGTAAAAAAAAAATAATATGCAGATGGTATTATGCAAAGGACTATGTGATTATTGTCATTATATAAAAACTGACTAGAGATGATAATGCTATCCTAACATTAAAGAATTATTTTATATTGATGGGTATATATGTAAATTTGGCCTTATTTGTATATAGGATTACCCCCAATCAAATATAATAATCTTTTTTCAGTTTCATTTTTCAAAATAATTTTTTCACCAACCAAACATAGTAAAAATTATTTTCCTCTACAATCATTTTTTTCAGATAAATGATTCTTAGAAATCGTCAGATTATCCAGTAATTCAACGTACCCCAACCAAATAGACCCTAAATGTTTAGAGTTAAGCTAGAAGAGTCCCCAAGGGCACAACAAAAGACTAAATTGTAGGGTGAGGATCCATGCATCAAGTGTTATTGTCACATAATTTACTCCAATGCCTACCTAGTTCAAATTAAGCAATCTATATAACATAATTATTAAAGAGCATGGTTCTTGTAAAATAGATCAACTCTAAGCTTTAGAAACACTTTAAATAAACTAGATTTATATGATCAATTACCTGGTCCATGTCATCACATGTCAGAACACCAAATATGCATGGCACTCCTGCAACAATATTAACAGAAAGCTTTTATTTTCTATCCTCCAAGTAGTTGGTCTCCAATGTTAAAAAGAATAACAAGATCTATCAAGATATAACTAGTGCTACCGGACTGGAAAAAACAAGTCTGATAACAGTACAAGTGCAGAAAGTGATGTACTAACAATTAATGTCACAAACTTGAACACTGGATGAAGATACAAAAGTAGACCTTATTCACCCAAATCATATATTACCATGCTGTGAATATTTGTGAGGAAGGGAACATTTAAGAAACCTGAAGACGCATTTTGGTTGCCTACATCCTTGAGATGATGAATCTCTTTCGGGGAAAGAAAAAGGGCTACAAGCCCTAGCAGTAGAATAAACACAATAAGATCCTATGATGCAATAATAACATGACATTTTAAACTATAAGTACAGGGAAACCATTGCCAAGAAAATGCACATGCAGAAGCAGTATAAAGGTCCTTTCTACAGTAAGGACTGTGCAAGATAATATATATTGAGTAACTAATCATCAAAAAGCCAAATGAGAAAACAAACAGCAAGGAAATGGAAGATTGATATTCAAATACAATACATGGGGGATGTAAAATAAAATCATATATAATAGGATTGATTAAAAAAATTAATATAATAAAAGCACATGAACCTGAGTTTAATCCAGCTGAAAGAACTCCAGATGCCGCTGAATTTGCAACAGCATCATAGTGGGTAGTATCTCCTCTAATCTACAGACAATGACATTAAATAATGGATCAGGGCAGAATGAAAAGATGGAGAAGTATTGAAAGAATTGCAGGAAATAGGACAAACTCTAAGCAATAATACTTAATGAGTTATTTGATGACTCACATGCACATGCATGGACCTGGCCAATGGCCTGCCTCATGCACGTATGTACACCACACACAGAGATACCACCTCATGTATATAGCAACCATAGGCAAGCAAACAAACAATTGCAGTTCTAGGTACCACCTCAATTAATACCTAACCACTGGAAACGACGTCACCATGAGTCCATTCCACAATAAATAAAAATTTTTCCATTCGAATGGAATTGGCATGAAAATGGTCAACAAGTACATGACTTTCCATATTCAGACTAAAGAGTACATCATCATGAAGTCCAACACCGATTCAGACTTCCTTAATGCGAGAACTCCTCCACACTGTCAAGGCTCATGGCATTCAATGGCAGAACCATGAGAGACAGAAACTAACAGATTAAGCTGGCACAATTTATGTGTGGATAAGATTACACTGTCTAATAGGACTCAAAATTTTTTGTCATCAAAGCTTCTAGAATTGAATTTCAAGCAGGTTAAAAACCAATCCGTATAAACTACAAATTGTACTTCTAACAGTTTGTCAATATAATTAATTAGCTGCCAACTTGCTTAGAAGCCAAATCCTCTGTTTGTTGCAAAACAATAACTTTCAAACTCCGTTAGATTTTTAATCCAGATACAATAATGCAGTTTAACCTTCAAAAGAAAAGATAATCCAAAGATAAATATATGATGTAATTTAGGTGGGAACATAAAGAGATAAAAGTTACCACAGCACCAATGCACAAAACTGCATGAAAGTCTCCTGATCTCCCGAGCTGTTGTGCGACCACTGGAATTTCAAAGCTACCAGGAACCTTGACAACCTAGATGGCAAAATTAAAACTGTTACTTCATATCGACAAGGAAGAAGGGTATAAGTAACAACAACCACCTTTTTCTGAGGAAAAATAATAGTATTGAGAATTTTGTTGGCTTAGAAATCATGAAGAAGAGTTAAAATGACTAGCATGTGCATCAACAAAAGTTGGATGGTCAAATATGTTGCAGACCATAAGGCTAGGTTAACAATGATAGTTTTTTCAGAGTGGGGAACTCATAATCAATTGCCAACCTAGAAACATCAGTAGTGGAAACTAGCCCAAACAGCTATACTCATCTATCTATTTTTCATGAACATGATATGCACTAGTCGGTTGGTTTAAATGTTTCCAATACTGACAATAGCCCATACTTTAGTGTCACTGAAATGATGAGCAATTCACAAGAAAATTATAAATAAATCAATGAGACTATTATAATACTTCAAGTTAAAGCATCAGGTGATCATATCAGAAATCATTTCTGATGTAAAAAAAGTCATAGGTAAAATATCGATAAGCAGAGAAAGAGTAATAAAAACAAGTTCAATCGAGGCACAAGCAGTAAGAATTACTGTACTGAATATAATAAAGATGTCTGAAGCAATCAAGTTAGGAGAAGATATAAGGCAAAAGACCACCAAAAAGAATTCAGACTAGCCAGCCAAAATATA
Organism: Elaeis guineensis; assembly: GCF_000442705.2. Lineage (NCBI taxonomy): Eukaryota > Viridiplantae > Streptophyta > Magnoliopsida > Arecales > Arecaceae > Elaeis > Elaeis guineensis. The sequence goes on from NC_026001.2 coordinate 13,190,808, forward strand.
TACAAATTGCAGGTAAAGATCATTTTCATAACAGTTCATATCTGGAACAATGATTCACTGTTACAAAGATATCAACATGAATAACTACATAAGCACAAAATCTTCCAAACTATAAACAAGGTGATAGAGCACAACTATGACGTTTAAGAGCCAAAAGAAAGGCATGATAGAGTGGACTAACAATCTCAACATATCAATTTCTTTTCATCCTTATCATTATTTGCACCATTAGGAAAACATCTTGTCACCATTGCTCATTTGGGGAAAATGCATATCCAGAAAAGAAAACTAAGATGCTCCAGTTATAGTTCATACTGACATACTGTAATGTTTTCTTCTGTGACTGAATATCGCCTGAAAGTCTCTAAAGCTCCCTCAAGGAGCAAGCTTGTCACAACCTCATTAAATCGGGATACAACCTGCATGGCCAAAAGAATTTACTTAGAAAGTAAGTTGAGAATAGTTCTTGAAATAGATAATAGGCTTCAGAGAAATAATGTGACAATCATCTTTTATAAGATAAAAAAATTGAAATACGCAACATCAGATCTTAAACCTTCCAAAGATTTGACTCTAATTTAACAAGTAAACCACAAGATTGAATTATATCACAGCACCCAAAACAAATTAAAAAAAAAAATCATTCTCTTCTTCATGGATTACAAAAACAGATCTAAAAATGGAACTGGATTCTAACATTCATTTCTATTTCTTGACATGTGCTCAAAGCCCAAAGACAAATCACTAAGAATTATAATCAAACCACTAGAACAGATGTGAAACTTGTTAAGTAGTCCTATGTTGGATATGTTAAGGATTCTAGTGGTGTTTATGTACACTCATAGGTCCACCCCCTTACTAGCTTAAGCTTTTGGGCTAGATCTTAACATGGTATTAGAGCCCACGATCCTTTTTGCCTACCAATATCTCCATGCTCCCACTTACTAATCCACATGTCACCCCTTGCTCTATGTCCATCGCTCTAGAATTCCATCCCTCAAGCTCTACACAAGAGGGGGGAGTAGTTCCACATTGATTGATTAAGGACACCAATGGTGTTTATATACTCACGGACCCATCTACCTACTAGCTCAAACTTTTGGGTCGGTTGTTTACATGGCCACTTGTGTCTGGTTCCAAGAATGTGTTGGATGCATGCCAAAATTGTATACACATTAGGCACTTAGATACTCATCTCTTTTTGCCCAGCTTTTACAAACAGGTGGATAATTTGACTCTTACAGTAATGAGTTCAACCATCATAAGAATTTTAAAAGTGATTTTTTTTCTTTTTAAAGATTGGTCAAGAATATAGATATTAAAATAACATTGCAAAATCTCTCTTTTCTTGTACCCTCAACAAATGAAGAAGTTTGAGAAACACGTATAATGAAAGAGCTGAAAAAATGGTATCTTCCAATATTTTTCTTTTATACAATATTCAAAAATAAAAATATAATTTAGTTAAAACAATTTTTATATGTATCCCCATATCCCCTTTTTTTCTCTTCTTTCCAAGCCTAATATTTAGACACGCATTCAAATCCAGTTCCTGTATCCATGTCCATGAAATGCTAGAACTAAAGCCAATCTCATCCAGCTTTGGAACCACATGATTCCATTTTCGGCTAAACATTTTTTAACCATGTAGTGAAGCTAGGAGAGAACTATGAAGATAACATGAGTATAAGGGAAATAATTCATAAAAAAGAAAAAGAGATTTTATGGAAAATTAGGAATTATAATTGAGGAAATAAGACATGTTTATGTGCAATCCTGCAACACAATCACCTCACTACCGTAGTGCAGGTTATCATTTTGATATAAGTAATAGATATCAGAAAAATTGAGTTTTGCCAGACTTATTCCATTTTTCAATCTACAGGGAGAATTGACAGATCATCTTTGTTCATTTTTTTTTTCTTGTTCAAAACTTCAAAAAAAAGTCCATAGTTTTTAGTTAACACCAATTCCATATAAAATTGAACATCTTTCCTTTGAAACTAGATTACATATGCTTAAAACTGCTATTATCTTATATTGTTTACTTTATTTTTTCTAAAAAAAAATCTTAGGCATGCTCAATTACATGGATGTACTCCTCATAAATAAACTTTTATGTAAGAATGAAACTTCGGTATGAATTGCATCCAAATCTTATTCTTTACCGAATAGACCAGTGTCAATTTACTCTCTTATGAGCACAAGTAACATAGAAATGGCAGCAGTCATCTCCAGCTGCTGCTAGATAGAGATAGTTTTTAATTTCCCTCATGTGCAATCAGTACGTTTTTGAGGTTTTTATCAACAGTATATTCGAAGATTGGGATGTTTACTATCTGATGCTGCTGGATAGGGGCTTGTGAAACCATACCAAATGAAATTGGGATTTAAGAGAATGTAAATTTTAGATTTTTCTTAGTTTACCTAGAAATCTTTTAAATGTTCTCAGTCAGGAAAAATTACACCAAACTACAGTAGGACCTAAATGTACTTTTGTATTGGGAGGTTTGCTGTTCAATGCTGCCGCTGCAGGAGACTCTTGCAGCCATGTCAAAGGAAAAAGGAAGTTGAACCTCCAATACGATAGTCAAAGAGACACCTCAGCTGACCTCCTCCGCAGTGTGATGCTGGAAGCAAACGCAAGCACTACTAAAGAAGCAAAAATCAAACAGTTCCAGCCCATGCTGTCCCCGCATATTCATATCTGGAATCATACTCACCCCTCAGTGACAAATCATCAAACGAGTTATCTCCACAATCTAATCGCCACTCCAGCAGCCTTTAGGCCGCTAAAAGATCAACTTGAAGAAACCATTGACTAATTCCGCAATTTCAAACAAAAACTAGAAAGAAAAAAAAGGGATCGATAAAAGAACTCACAACTGCGAATCGCATGCCTTCGGTTTTCGTCAGCGATCCCATCAGATGCTTGGTGCCCGCGGCCACCACGACCGGCCCCCGTCCATTTCTCGTGCAGACCAAGTCTCCGGTCGGCGCTGCAGGATCCCAAATCAAGATATATAGATCAAGCTGAGATCGAAGTAATGGAGAGCCTCAGAGGGCGATACGTACCTCGAATCGACGAGGAAAAGGAGACGAGGGTCCGATGAGAATTCTCGGGATGAGGCGGAGCCAATCGAGAAATTCTTGGTGATCGCGAGAGCGATGGGAGGAGATGGCTGAGCTCGGTCGCGGCGGCGGAGGCCATCGGCTCTCTTTCACTTTCGGGGGAAACGCTTATAAAGTGGGAAACGGTACGAAAATGCGTACTAGATTTTGACGCAGAACGTGAGGGCGCTTAAAGGAAAGCCGGCCGTGAACCACAACCCACCATGGAACAAAAATTATTTTTTAATAATAAGTCCCCGGATTCGGATTCATATAAGGATCCGGCCCGAAATCAAAACCCTTCCCGTGTCTTTCCTCCGGTTCCCTCACGGTAGTCCGTCCATCCCTCTTGCTTCCTGGGCCCGAGGGTTCCGGTTTTTTCCCTCTTTCCTCATCTCCGGTGGCTTTCTCGAATCCAATCTATCCGCTTGTATCCCGGTAAATCCCGCACAACTTCGACGATCCCTCCCTCCTAACCACATCTTCTTTTGATTCCAATTCATCAACGAGAAGAGGAATCTCCAATCTTTTATCGTCACCAAGACGTTTATCCCAATATTATTTAGGGAATGCTCTCTTAATTTAAAACAATTAAGGGAAAAAAAGAGAAAGAAAACTAGAGCTCTCAGAAATTTCATCTACTTGTTTTCTCATGCAGAATTTTTATCACCTACTATAATCTTTCAGCTCTTATCAAAAAGAAAAAAAAAAAAAAGAAAAATTATAATCTTTCAACCCATGGTATCTTGACATCTTGATGTCACCTTCTTGACACTCTTAACAGCTAAATTATGGTTAATGAGGCATTTCATGTTCCTTAGTTTTAACGTTAGAGGAAGTTTAACCAAAAATGTTGTATTAGATATGTGCAGTTCTATAGAATCTAGTATGATTTAGTCTTGAGTTGATAGCTTTATTGTGTAATGAATTTCCCTAATTAATCTCTACTGCAGAGGAACTGTTGGTGCTGTCCACATTAGCCATCATGGGAGGTCACTGTTTGTGGGATGGAACGCTCTCGCCTAATGACTTTATTGCTTCAGCAGATGATCTTACCAAGAAATGGATGGCGATCAACCCAAATCTCCCCCAGTGGACATGGATTCCTTGTCAGAGAATGGATGTTTCGTGTAATGTCAGTGATTCTTTCTCTTGGAAATATCTACTTTTTTTTTTCTGTTATTGAATATTTCATTGCTTAACTTTAACTGTGATCTTGTTTGTTAATAGACTCAGGCAGAAGGATACTTAGCACTTGAGAACATGTATCAGCTAAGCGCAAGTGAGGTCAATGTAAGTGGTAAATTGTTGCTTACAACAAAGAAAATTATAGCTTGCAATCTAATCTTATTAGAATTTTTTTTTCTCTTCAGGCACCTACTGATGATGAAAACTACTCTGCAGAAGAAGCACCATTTGACAATGCTACCTTGGTATACTTTGATGCATCATTCTTTCCTGTTCCTTTGTTATCTCCTTTACCTGGTTTTACCTTAAATGTATATTTAAATATGCACATGTGCTGTTTGGTTTGTAATTGCTGCGAATTTAGGTACAGATCTTATTTGCTAAGTTAGGATGATACCTTGAGTCAAAGGTGGATTGCTACTTATTATATGTTAGCAGAGAATTGCTCTTCTCTATCACCTCTATTACCATTTCTTGTATTATAAAATTCTGTAATTTTAAATCTTGCTATATTTCTTGTAGGGATCTGTTTCTTTGGCATGCGCTGCATCTCATCTACTTCTATATCAGTTAGCATCTTCTGTCTTTTGCTTATTATACTTGTACTTATTAATGTTTGAATCATGTTTGTTTTCTGTCTACTAGATCCAGAGCTACAATGATGACATGCACATCTATGATTTTCACATAGTGTACAGCTTTTCTTACCAGGTTCCTGTACTTTATTTCCGTGGATATCGATGTGGTATGTATTTTTTAGACTTTATTGAGCAAAATTTTTGCATCTATTTCTGAACTGAGATGTTTGGCTGGTTTACTTCTGTAGATGGACATCCTTTGCACTTATGCGACATCGAAAAAGACCTTCCTCCCTACTCTTCGAAAATCCGGAATGAATCAAAGTGGACATTTATGACCCAGGAGGTACTTGCACTTATTTTCATGGTTCCTTGGATTTAGAATTTCTTAGTCTGTAAAATGCTTCCTGCGAAATATCGAATAAATTAACAATGAGAATTCATCAATGTAGTCTAAGTGATGAAAGTTTCTAGAACATCCAAGAATTAATGACCAATAGGTTTAGATAGCACAGGAATATTTGCAAATTCCTTTTCCATTTGGCACTTCATTCTCTGAAGATTTGATACTCTAAGAGCTCTTGCTCCACACATTTCTGTTAGCCGTTTTTGTTAATTGAAGTGTTAATTTGAAATTTCATGAGATCAAGAATTGAACCTAGATTTTCAGCACTCACCTAATTCTCTGCTTTTTGCTTTTTAAAAAAAATTGTGAACATTTTGTGCAGGAACATCCCTACCTATGTTGTCCATGGTACACTTTACACCCCTGTGGAACCAGTGATTGGATGAAGTTGCTGCTAGGAGGCGATCTGCCATCAAAGAACCCTGATATGCTGCATTACTTATCGGCATGGTTATCTGTGGTTGGCCAGACAGTTGGATTGAGGATTCCCTTGGAACTGCATGATAAGTCTATCTAGGATTGTTTTTGTGCATCTTTCACGCATAAAGGTTAAGAATTTTTACATGGAAGTTGTGGCCATCATAAGTATGGTAATGCTAGAATCATCTTGTCTCTGAAAGTTCAGACTAATGGAATTATTTATTTTTTGTAGTCAAGTCCTATTGTATATATTCACCAAACCAATGTAAAACTATCATTTGTCTTTATGAGAATTTTGTAAAGTTTTTATTGATAGGAGAGTGCCAGCAATCGGACACCGGATATGGAGTAGATCTTTGCATGTATACTCATGAGCCCATCCACCTTCTAGGTTAAGCATTTAGGTTGTATTTCAATATGGTATTAAAGCCCTCGATCCCTCTTGCCCCCAATCTTCTAATACTCTCCCTTCAAGTCCATGTGCTGTGCCACTTTGTGTTCCATCTCTATTCAGCCCTTTTATATGAGAGGGGTGTTGAGAGAGTAGCAACAATCCCAGAACCATCAAAGCACATCACAATCTCATATCCATAAGCAATATTGAATTGGAATGATCTAAATAATGTTGTTAAAATACAAAAGTTGTTCCATATCTTAACATTGTTGCAAACAAATAAGCCATATCATCACAACAGTTGGTAACATTGCAGTGTATTCTGGTTGAATATGTTGAACTCGCAGAACATTGAGACTGATAAGGAGGACCCTCCCCAGATCTTCTTTGAGGGCTTTCGCCATCTCACAGGTAGCTGACTTGTCATCTTTCAGATGCAACAGAGAAAATTAGTTATTAACATATTTAGGTCATGTTTTTTCCTTGGATATTCTCTGAAAGCAAGCCAGGAATTCAGTGTTTCCTTCAGCACCCTTTATAGGAGACTCTATCCAACCGTTGCTGCAGAATCCAAAATCTTCAACACCCGTAATTATCCTCTCAAGAACCTGTATTCAGGAACCATATCAAAAGGTCAGCTTTCTGGGATGAATGAGATACTTTTAACCTGTCACATACAGCTATTAAAGCCATGTTTATATGAAAAAAAAAATGGAATAGTTTAGCTGTTTGGAAGCACAACTGCAGATCTGCTTGCTGTCTCCTCACACTGTTGTGAGTTGTTGAGCAGATAGGATCAGGTAAAGAAAAATTTGAAGGATCACCAGTGGCTGATGCACCCAAATCCCTAAAACATTCTGATAATGGGATCTATATTGGCTGACCCCTCAAAGCCATCCACCTCATCACTTCCATTCAAGGCTTCATAAAAGAAGCACGCGATATTGTATGAAGAGTCTAATGCAGAGCAAAAAGAAGCCAACAAATCATTATTCTAGAACCAAAGATATTGAAGTTGGGTTATCTATCATAAATAGCATCTTGATCAAGGATTTGGTACTCTGACACATGACAATCTGTGCCATACAGCATAATACTGTGTCAGTGCTGAACCAGCACATGGCACTGCTAAATGCCAGTACGACTACAAGTGCATGCCAAGCATTGGCACAACACAACATGTACCATGCCACTCCTATGGCAGAATGTCACCAACATAAGAAAAAAGGGCAGCCTAATGCACGAGGTCCCACCATTATGGAGTTTGGGAGGGTCAGACATCCGCAGCCTTACCGCAGCCTTACCATGCTTGCAAAGAAGCCGCTTCCATGTTTCAAACCTATGACCTCTAGGTTATGCCAAGGCTCACCCTCAATGTCACCAGCATGTGGCACTTAAAAAATCTTGATCTTGATCATCCATCATATAATTCATTCATACTGGATCACTTTTAGCAAGAACTTTGTATGTTTCACATTACCATATTTAACATCAAAGCCTTGTCAGGCTATGCATATATTTATCAGTAATATGCCAGCCAAATCACCAGGCACAGATTTCTATTAATACAAATCTACAAAGAAGCCTTATTATGTTTCGACATGATTCTAAAAGCCATTGAGTGTTGTTTTACGAGCTTAACTCTCAGACATCAAGTATAGATTACTAGATGTGTAAGCTTAGAAATTTTTCAAGAAGTATGAGATCCATCATAAACATTTCAAAAAGCTAAGGTCTGCAATTGCTCAATGTTGTAAATGAAGTGATCTTTAGCAATTTTTGTGCTGGCATGATCAGGGCCTTTAGTGCTGCACCGAGACTAAGAATTCAAAAACCACCTGACCGAGAGATGACGATCTTTTTTGAATACACTGGCATGCTGAAGGATGATAAAGATTTAAAAGATCAGTGAATGTAGTACAATGGTATAGGCAGCTGCCAGGAGGTCAGAGCTGTAGTTTATCATCCTAAATTTTTTTTTCATAAAACTTCGATTGTGATGGGAAAAGACTACATACTTCTTGATGTACTAGAGGATCTCTCACAATTCCACCGCCTCCCACCTGAAAAACATCAGAAAAAGAGGACTTTCAGAAACAAGGAAACATTCTAGTTTGCATTAATCAACAAAAATATGAAGCGATGAGACTGCATTGGAATCTAAAGTTGCAAAACATAGTCTCTTATTGAAACTCACGTCCACCACAATAAACTATTTCATAAACATCCCAACAGGCCTGAACTACAGAGTGTCTACAGATTTAAGCAGCTCTGGTATCATACTGTAGAAGAGGAATTTTTTTTGGCTGAAAGTTCAATCAAGCAGAACTTAATTACAAGTAAAAGAATAGAATAACTTTAGGCTTCTAACAGATGCATTATAGCACTTTAGCATATATACATTAAGCCATTTTTTGCAGGTTCTGAGAGTTCAATTTTAGGAATCCTCCAACTTTTTTGCTATCAATTTTAAACCATTTAGGAAACTGTCGTATGATTTAAGGATCTTAGAACTGCAAACCTGTGATCTACGAGCCTCAAACTGAGGTTTAACCAGTGTTATCAATGTAGACTCCATCTTCATAACATTGACTACAGCAGGCATCACCTACATTCATGTGCATAACAATTATGCAAGCTAAATTAGGATGCATTAAAATAACAGTCAGAATTTCAAAATAATGATCAGAAGAGATTATCTGAACTTATAAACAGATGTTCATGTCAGATACTTTTCTAAGTCTTATTCTAACCATGAAGAATTCAAGCAGAAAAGACAATGATTAGCATGACGTACCATTTGATTTTAGGTCATGGCAAATCACAAAAGACAAGGAAAAGGGAAAAAGGTTTATATTGCAGAAAATCAAAAACCGGTGAGGCATATTGGAAAATAAGAGAGAATCAATTTCAAGCTCTATGCCCCCTTGGCTATTATTTAAAATATTCAAGCACAAGTTTCCCGCTAACACTGTGTCATGTCTCTAGAGCTGAAACCTATAATATGTAAGCTAATATAAGAGCCATTTCAATACTCATAAGAGCATGGGACATAGAACTAAAAGAACTCAACAAAAGAGTACAGATATCTCCTTGAAATGCATTATTTTTTGCATCTAAATAGTGTATGAAAATCTCTTAACAGTTTTAAGCTAGCCCTGTGAAGCCAGATATTTTCCTATACATGTTCAGCCAAATGGAGAACTTGAAGCAATATGATACTAGCTCTTTTCCTTCCTTTTGCAGCGATTAGTCATGACTACAACCTATTCCATATCTGATTCAATGCAGACATGGATCTATCATCAACCATGATCTGCTCAATTGTTGATGCTGCTTATAGCAGCACCTAGGTCATCTCTCTTTATTTTCTACACTGATACTTGTTAAAATTAGCAAATCAAATATCACATCAAAGATCATGTATTCAGCCCCAAATTTCTTGTCAAGGTTTTTTTAACTATCCGCCCTGCATGTCATAGGCAAAAATTGTCATAAATACTAACACGCATCAGCTGAAACAGTCCTCAAAAATAGCAAGTGGCAATACATTCTCTTCCACCAGACAATAAAGGAGAACAAATGAATATTTAAGAGCACAATCAAAAGCAGCCCATTCTCCCAAGGAATTGGAAACTACAAGGCACCCACGTTTCTATGTGAGACATTGAGATTATCGCAGGCGAGATCTGCTGATAGTCCTAGACCTCCAGGAACCTGAGTCTCTCCCAGTGGATTCCACAAGAAAGATAGCCAGCTATTATCATTCCACAATAACTCTGCCTGAAGGGAATTATATACATGTTCCAAGGCTTGGGCGATCATCAATAACACATGAGATGACCTAGGTGCATCCATCATCATCAAATGTGCAACATGGTAAGCTCGCAACACAAGAAATATAATCAACTAATTCATCATCCCTGGTGCAATGGTTGCACATGTTTAAAAATGATATTTAGACATGACATGACCATGAAGATTCCATCATTATCCCATCTATAGCTTTTAGAAAAACAAGTTTGAGAAAAGGTGCCTTAACCATTCCAAGCTTCCACGACAAGCACTCGAGGGTATCACCTCTTACCACTTGGGCAAGGGGACACGTTTGACTTTGGTTGGAGTCAACCCCGAAGGAAAGGGGTGGGTAGATCTACGGCAGAAATGATGGGGATTAGCCCCTCCTGAGCCCAAAAGAAAATTCCAAGTCTCTACATCCATGTACCCTTTATTACTCTTACAAATTTTAGCTAACATAATAGAAATCTGATAAACTCTATTTTTCATTAACCATGCCAAGCCTCTATAACCATTTACCCTTCTCTTGAATTCACAGATAATAAAATATTGTCAAATACCAATCCATAGTGAGACTTACACCCTGGAGATATAGATATGTTGAAAGGGGGACAGGAATGTAGAATGCATTCTTTAAGAGAGGAACAGGATGACGCATTCAGCAGTAACATAATGCAAAATTGCATGGCATTTGGCTTGTCATTATCCAAAAGCATACCAGAAGTATAGAAATGAAAGATAGGTCCAGAGTCACCACATCAACTTGTTGTGGTAGCCCAGGAAGATATCTTAAATTTGTCCTTTCGATTACGCAGACACGTTCATCTCGACGAATTTTATCAGCCACCTACAAAATCATTAGGACATTAGACGTAAAGAAAGTGTATACCACAAGAACCAACCAGCAGGAACTGGTACAAATCAAATCATAGTTAAGCAACCATATATCAGATGTTGTTAGAACATGATAATGAGGCATTCCTCAAATCAAATGCCACAAAAATAACAGGATTTATACTTTGTTAGAATACAATCAGATAATTGGTCAGGTTCAACAGAGCAATGCAATTCATCTTTTAATCCATTTTTAAAAAAACAAAATCACCATCTACTAAAGGGGAGAAGAACCTTTAATGTTACAAAAATTTGATTTGTTCTAGAAATTATATGCCAAAGTTCCAGGTAACATTTGGAATTCCTTAATGTCCATGACTTATCCATTGGTTTCTTTCATATAGATAAGTCTTCTGATATCTTTCCTTGTGTTGATAAGTGAATTAACAAAATACAGCTAACTGATTGACTGCAACATGCACAAGAAGAAGAAGACATACCATCAGTTTTTCAAAGAAGATTAGAAAGCTGAATATACAACTAAGATTCAAAGGTCAAAATGTGAGAAGACAAACTTTATAATAGTTAGATGATGGTCATCAAACTTTATCTTGGTTGATGACGTTCATCAAACTTTATCTTGGTTGATGACAGTCATCAAACATCATCAAACTACAAGAAGACAAACCATGATTAAAGCTTCGTGATGGCCACTTAATAGTGCTATAGATCACTTAAAGGCAGTAATAGCATGGCAGCCATTCTAAAAGGCTGCTACATTGACAGGTCAACCCACGCCAAATGATTGGTGAATCCCTCATGAGCAGGCTGCAGATGAAAACTCATGTTATTGCATCACATGCCCATAGGGCTGATAAGCTTTAGTAGAAGCATTTCCATAACTCTAAACACTTTTACACAAAAATCAAATGACTTTTTTCTGTCCAATAGAATGAAATTCTTTTTTTTTTTTTTTTTGACTGAAACCAGAGGTAGCAGGATGCTACCCCTTTTTTATTGCTGGTTAAAAAAAAAAAATCAAAGTTGGGATTCAAAGAGAAGCAAAATATAGAAAGAACATTAGACATAGAAGGAAGAAAAGAAAAAAAAAATAAAAGGAAGATTATCTGCAATTTGTTGCAGTTGTAGCTAAAGTTTCTAGCTTCATCCAGAGTCTCCTATGGTTGTCTTCATTCTTCAAAGAATAGAGGTGTTCCGAGCAATGAAAAGTATGAAGAATGTTCTGCAAAATAGAGAAGACAGAGCCTTTCTTCCTTAGAAATACCTGATTGTTCCTTTCCCTCCAAACTACCCAACATACCGCAGCTAATAATTGATCACCTACCTTGCTCCCAAGTTTGTTCTTGTTTTTTCTTCTCCAAGTAGTCCACATGTCAAAGATCGAAGAAGGTTTACCACTTAAATTCAGCTGTAATTTTATAGTTGTCCACAAACTCCTTGAAAGAGAACATCTGAAAAATAAGTGGGTGCCCAACTCCGAACTCCAACCACATAGTACCCACCCGGAGCTGATATTCCAACCTTTTCTCGCAAGGACTTCCCCTATATGTAGCTTATTCCTTATTGTCAACCACAAAAAAACCTTCACTTTTTCAAGTGTTGGCACTTTCCAAAGAATTTTTCAGAAGAGATATTTAAGACCACCACAATTAAGGAATTTGTAGTAGGAGTCAACAGTGAACAAACCGTTCTGTGTAAGCTTCCAAACTGGTACATCTGCAATACAAGACAGCCTAAGAGGGGCAAGAATGGATAGCAAAGAAGACAACTGGATCTCTTGAAGAACAGTCAATGGCCTTTGAACTTTGATACACCATCTCAAATTCCTTCAGGTCCAGTACGATGAAATCGGTCTATTCGGTTTCAATACACAATCATAAAGCTCTTCCATAAGTTAAGACTGAAATTCCAAAATTTGCTTTTCCATAAGTTGGCAAATCATTGACAAATGGCCAGCCTTGACCATAAAAATGAGGAGCTAATTCTACTAAGTCCTTCAAAGTTCAGATTGGATTACCGTAGCCTAAAAATTGATGATATTAAACATTAGCAATGCCTATCAAGCATAGCAGAAAAGTAGGTATCAGTACATTGCACTGGAAACTTTAGGCAGCAATTAGTAGGCTGAATAAATTTTGAAAGCTTATACCTTGTACTATGGAGGGATAGGACTTATACCATGGAATAGGTATATTTTGGCATTTGGTGAGGGATAAGTGCAGGGAAATAAAGAACATTAGATTTCCTTAAATTTTTGGATTCTATCATAGAAACAATACCCTCCCACCTTTTGGTTGGATTAAAGAGTGAATAGGGTAAAAAAGCAACAAGAGGGAACAAGTTTCCCCTATTCCATGGTATAACTTTATTCTGCCAGTTTTGGTGGAATATTCCATTCACTCCATTCTGCCATTTTGGGTGAATAGAGTTATACCGTCTTGGCCTGCTTATACCTCTATGCTGTATAACTCTATTTCTTGGCCAATTTTTTTTGCTACTTAGCAGTATAATCATGAAATGTGGACCTGTTTTCCTTGTTCCATGGGTTATACCGCCTGCCAAACATGGCCGTAGAGGGAGGATGTTGATTAAAAACAAGAAGAAACAGGTACAGCTGAAGCTACAAGCTGAGAACGGTCTGGCTATGTAGCAAGGCATCAACAAAAAAAGGGCATGATGGATGTTTAACTAATGAGTAAGATAGGGAACAAAACTTTTTTCTGTATTTAGGACACAATGGAATGGAAGCATACAATCTAGAAGCAAATGCCTGGTGGTGGGTTGAAGCTTGCATATATTAGTGGCCATGAAGGAGCAAACTAGAACATAATTTCAGAAAAGCATATATAATGATATAGCGGACAATTTGGAAGCAAAAAATACTGAAAACCTAGAATTTGAATTAAAATATTGATAATCCACAGCATATGTTATCGTGCCACAAAGCTTTAACAGCTACCTGGTTGCTTCATAAGTGTTTTATATCTAGATAACACTAGTTAGAACATAAAATTTAATAATAAACAATATTAAGAAGACATTACTTAAAATACCAATATAAAAAATTAACCTAAAAAATATTGAAACAGTAATCATGTAAATCATGGCGGTACAGTAATTGCAGTGACATTGTAAAGGTAGCAATGCATGGAGCCATCCACTACATACAACTATGCAAAGGTAGCCAACCCCAGATAGCTGGGACAAGGCTTGATGATGATAATTATGTTTTTAGTTCCATCAAGAAGGGCCAAAACCACTATAACAGACACTATAGGCATTGAAACTGCATTATTTAAAGCCATAACAAAATGTCAAACATCGAAAAAATAATTCCTTGAGAACAAGTAAACATACTTGTCCATAGCCAACATCAACTCCATACACACATGATGCACCCTGCTGAAGCAAACAATCAGTAAAACCACCCGTGGACAACCCTGAATCAAGTGCTACTTTTCCAACAACATCAACACCAAATTGTTCAATAGCAGCCTCTAGCTTGTATCCTGCTCTGCACGAAAGGAAAATGAATCAGATCATAGAAAAATGCTAAGCAATACTTTTAGAATGCAATTAGAATATGAAATGCTAGATAGGTGGTTTCTATTGAAGCATCACCTACATACGTATTTTGGAACTTGAGCCTTTATCTCTACAATTGATTTATCAGATACAGGTGTTCCAGCTTTGTTTACTACTCTTCCATCCACAAAAACTTTGCCTATAAAAAAAATGAAAATAGACAGGCCACAGTAATAAACTAAGCTGTCTCTGTAAGAAAAAATTGCAATGAGGCATCGAAAAGCCAACATGACAACAACAAAGAAAAAAAGAAGATTGTATCCATGAAATGCCTATTGATGCAGTTTTGCATCAAGTATTTTATATACCTATGAATCTATATGCCCCAAAACTATACTTCTACAATCAAAATCAGTTATGCATGCCAAAGAGTTTATAAGTTTTGACCAAGATATATGATTTTGAAAGATTCCATAAAATTTGCCCATTTTGACAAACAAGTTTTAGTTTCTCACCATACTGCTCAGCAGTGAAGAAAACTGAACGACTCACCGAAACTCAAACCTTTTTCTACTAAATTTTTATTTTTCCTTTTTATAGAAGGACATGGAGAATGTGGTTTAAGGTCATGAGTAAGGTTAACAAGCTTTTCTTCTTCTTCTTTCTAACAATTTGGGCAGAAATAACAAAGTTATGATTATCAAAGTAACAGATTACTGAATTTGTTTCTAGCCTCAATGAGGTCTAAGCTCCTTGACATTTAGTTTACATTGTTTTGCAACACCGTATGAAATCACCTGGCCTATCTAGCAGAATCTACAGGAGGCTGGGGTGGGGAACTTAGGTCATATTAATAGTTTCTTCATGATAAAATTAACCTATTAACCTCTCTTTTGACCTTCACAGGATTATGAAACTATAATTTTGCATTCTAACCCAGTTTTAATTGGGGAATTAGATCACAGGTCTTTGCTCTCATAGATTTTTCCTATGTTAATGTCTTCCTTTAAGGAAAGGTGGGAGCATTCCACCATTAATATACTAAGGTGGCATTTGGTTTCAAGGGAAAAAATAAAAAAGAAGAGACAATCCTTAAACATCAAAGAAAAGAAGGAAGAAAAATGTTAACCTTTTCTAGGGAAAGAAAAAGAAAGTAATATTAGTAGTGGTTGGTTCTGGTGATGGTTGTTAAAACTAACTTATTAATTGTTCAACTCATGGTTTGACCCCTTCATGGTTTATAATTAATTGTTCAACTCAATCATGAGCATGATGACCAATTTAGTCTCTTTAATACATATAAGTGAGGATAATGTCCTATCATCCTAGCCCACTTCAAGCATGCCATAAACAACATCATCATGTCTATCCCTTCTTCGAGTCTAGTAAGATTCCATTCTATCAATTCAAATTTCACTAGACTAACTTGGTTGATCATGCCCACACAGCTAAATCTAAAAATAACTATAACTAATTATTAGCCTCCAATCCTTTTTAGAATGAATCCTTCAATAACACTAGTCAATACCAAATTATGAAACTCCGAAAGGAATGGGCTTATTAGGTTTACAATTTTAGTTAAAGATCATCCGAGGATATTGTATCATTCTAGCGCATTATTATATCTACCAACATGAGAAGAAACTAGGAACGTTTCGCATGAAGATGAAGATAAAGAAGGGGTACAGACGGAGTGAGAAACAATGAGATGAGGTTTCAGATTAGGGAAATTAAATGAAAATAGAGTCTCAACCATAAAATACAGGAAAGACTTTTCTTTTAAGAGAAAAAGATAAATAACACTACACCAGAAAAGCAACTGCTTGTACATGCAAGTTCCATAAAAGGCCTAGAATGTCTGCTGTTATGCATATGATGACTTAGATTTCAGATCATTGGCAAGTAAATGAATGAAATATTAAGCAAAGAGAGCTACCTACTTGTCCTTATATAGTGCACTTATGGTACTAATGAAGTTAGGCAGTAATTTAAAAAATAAATAAATAAATAAAAGTTGCAAAGCAACCAACCTTGGATGATCCATGATTGAATGAATGTCCGGCTATATTGCTGAAACCTTTCAAGACATACTTCATCTAATCGCCTCCTCCTGAACAGGTCACAGTATTCGTTACAACTTTGAGTTAAAATAGTACTTATTCAACAACATTATAACAATTATATCATCGTATAACTGCAAAGACATAGGTTTACTTTCTTGATTTGTTAGCATACTTGATGACAGTGCAAGTTGGCCAATAAAAGGATAAAGATTAAATTATCTGGAAATTATTTTTACATCTCCAGGGTACAATGGCAAGGTCATGAGAGTTGTAAAATATCCCCTCCACCAAAATTAACTTTTAGCTCCTGGCCTAGAAAACTGTGCTCAGCTTGAGGAACGTCCCATTTAATTCTTTCACTAAGCCTCGAATGTATAGCATAGTACAAATGCAAGGATGACAAGCACTTAATAAAGGATTTTAAAACCTTGTCCACATGAACGAAACAAGAGCAACACTCTAATTTTTAAGGTCCATGCCAGATCAGCACTGCAAACCAGACAAAGATTATCGAAATCCTTTCAAAATTCAGTGCCATAGCCTGTTAGAAATGAACCAGTGAGGGCCTTTATTGGGTCATACCGATTTTCTGTTTCAGGACAAAATTCCCACAGAAAAAAAAATATTGTGCTTTGGATAGAAAATACCAAGACGCAAACTAGTTCCTAATTATCCATTTTAAGAACCAAAAGAATGATCTTGCAATCTCCAAAGTTCAAAATCCAAACGAGTTAATAATGATCTGAACTGTAGTTTATTCAAAACTAGCAAGAATGAACAGATATTGTCCTATCGTCATCACAATTCGAAACCATTTAAAGATCCTCCCTACCTAAACTATTTCGCCAAAAATTCGCATAATTAATAAGGACTTTAAACATCATCAGATAGAAAGGGATTAACAGGAAGCTTACTTCTTCGTCAGTTGAAGCTTTTCGGCTTTTGCAACCGCATAGCATCTGACGTAACATGATTGCGATTGGCCACTTAGCCAGCTCACTGAATTCAACCAGAGTATTATCAGAAAACTGTCGAGAAATTAGCACAAATAGAATAGGAAATTAAAATAACAAAGAAAAGAGAGAAAAAAACAATGTGGCACATGAATTCATGAGTTGAGAAGGCAAACTTATGCATCACAAACTAATACATGAAAAGGAAATCCAGTAGAATCGTTGAGAAAGTTGAAGCAAACAGACTGCAGGGGCAAAATAACGAAGCAAAGTCTTCCAAAACCAAATTGAAAAGAGAGAGAGAGAGAGAGAGAGAGAGAGAGAGAGATGAGGGTGAGGAAAGAAAGAGAATTGTACGCCGAAATCGCCGGTAGAAGCCGGATAAAATGGAAGAGGAGAGGAAGGATGCGGCAGAGGAACGAGAGAGAGGAACGCTTGGAGCCATCTCTCTTGCTCCGTTCTCTTATCTTTGTTCCTTCGGTCGGCTCTCTTTGGCATTTGGGTTCCATAAATCGCCGCATATGGCTATAGACCCGGATCCAATTGGCGTCCACGCCCGATCCGGTATAGAGGCTACCCGCACTGTTTTTTTTTTCCCTCCATAAATAACCTCTGGATATTCAAATTTACATAAATATTTTTATAAAATTATTATTTACATATGTATCTTTATAAATTTTTTTTTATACATCTACTCATAAGGATATTTTGATCATTTTAATTTCAAATCATTAATTTTTTATGATATTAGATGATGTGGATACATATGAAAAAATAAGAAAAAAATAAAATGCATACAAAATAAGTATTTTATGAGATTATATATGTAAATATTAATTTTTAAAAAAAATTCATGTAAATTTGAATGTTTAAGGGAGTATATACATAATTTTTCTTTTATTTGGCTTGTGTTATCAGGTGGGTTAAATTGGTCGGATCATTAACCAGTTAGATTTATCATTCAGACTACCCACCGATCATCTGATGGTTTGTTTTTTTTTTTTTCCTCCATATATAACCCCTAGATATTCAAATTTATACAAATATCTTTATAAAATTACTATTTGCATATGTATCTTTATAAATTTTTTTTTTTTATACATCTACTCATAAGAATATTTTGATCATTTTAATTTCAAGCCGTTAATTTTTTATGATATTAGATGATGTGGATACATATGAAAAAAAAGAAAAAAATAAAATACATACAAAATAAGTATTTTGTGAGCTTATACATGCAAATATTAATTTTTAAAAAAAAATCATGTAAATTTGAATGTTTAAGGGAGTATATACATATATTTTTTTTTATTTGGCTTGTGCTATCGAGTGGGTTAAATTGGTCGGATCATTAACCAGTTCGATTTATCATTCAGACTACCCATCGATCATCTGATGATTTTTATTATATAAATTTTAAATTATTTTTATGTTGGATAAAAGGCTCATTCAAATTGGATACACAAATAATTTTTATTTTATGAATTACTAGCAAATCGGCACACACATTTAATAAAACCATCATAAATATAATATATAAAATTTAAATAAATGTAAAATAAAAAATATATGGAAAACATAAAAATTTATATAAAGAGAAAGAAAATGAACAAAATAGAAGAACATGGAAAAATAAAATAAAAAAATTATAAAGTAACTCTGGAAAGAATATATAACTTACAACTACATAACTGGGGCAAAACAATTAAATTGATACTATGAAATATAGTGACATTAAACTAAAACACATATAAAAAATTAATAACATAAATAGAATTGACATATAATATATAGTTACGCACAAAATAGATATTTAGATAAAATTAGAAATTAAAAAAATAGGTAGAAGATAAAAATATAAAACAAAAATTAAATAAAAGTTTAAATATGTGCAAAGATTAAAAGAATATAAATAAATAAAAAGGATATAAAATATCAATGAACATCTAAATAAAAATATAAAAAAATAAATTTATATGTGAACTTTATAGATACTGATGTGTTCTTGGGATTAATAGGGTGCGAAGAGGTAGAGAGCATGGGAATATAAAAGGAAGAGAATGTTTGGTTTGGAATGACCAAGGGAATCAATAATTGTGGGAGAACAACGAGATAGAGATACAGAGGGTAGTCAAAAAAGATAATACATGAGATGGTATATTTAAAAATTTTGAGATATAAAATTTATTTGATTAGACAAGAGAATTTTTAAGTAAAGATAAAATTTATAACAAAGATGTAGGAAATAGAAATTTGAGAGAATTTTTGAAAAAAAAAAATCTAATCTTAAGAAGTTAGTATATGGGAGATTAGAGAGCGACATGTGGAGAATATAATTAAGAACTCACTTTAAATTTAAACATGGGAGATTAGGATAGTTTGGATTGGGAGAAAGGGAGAAAAGAGGGAGAGGGGAGAGTTAGAGACAAGAGGATAATAATTAATAATATATAAATATTCATTCATAACTTAAGTGTCACAGATAATATTTTTGACAACTAAAATCTTTGTGGTATTTGTCTTATGCAATAATATAGCATAGATTTTGCCGAATAAATTTTTAATTTGTTCCTGTATAAAATGAAATGTCAACTTTTACTTTTATCTTTCCACAACTAATCAATATCTTAAAAATGATTCTTCAAATTTTATTGGATCATTGTACTTTATAAATTAAGTTTTTATTTGGCATATCTCTGAACCTATGTAACACCTATATTTCCAAGGCTATTTCTATATATGTCATAATTTAGGACAAAAGCAAATGGTGTAGTTGGATATCCACCAATGAAACTCTGACACACTTGTGACTTACAAATACTTCAAAAATAAAAAATATATAAAGTTAGCTAGAATGCATTTGAATGTATTTGACTCCAAATGGTTCTTAGCGAAAATATATAATGAATATTTTAAGATAAAAATCAATGCCATTAAACATGATCTACATTGCATAAAATATCTAGAAACAAATAAAATTCACAGTTGCAAGAGATTTTTTAGCATGTATTGAATCAATGAAAACTGAATAATTTTAAAGACATAATACCATATCTTTATTTGATCTATAATAAGCATCCAAATCAATTTAAATTTGATATATCTATGTTTTAAAGTATCTATATCAAGATCAAAGGCTTATAACTGTAAATTATAAAGTGTATAATATACTTTAGTTTATTAGCTTTATTTTATGCTTGCTTAGTGCATAGATAAGAGATTTTTAAAATAAATAATTATTAATCTTGAATTACTTTATATATCATAGATCATGACTAATGATGTTGATCTTTATTTAAAGAAATATATTAATAATTTTCAGCAAAAAATATTTATGACTGGAACTCTTGAATACATCATAGCTTAACTAAAGAATTATACATGAATTAAATAAAAATATATTTAGAAAAATCTATCCATATGATTAGTATATATATTTATCAAAATATACTTCAATACTATTAATGATGAATGAAATCACAGCCAGACATAGAACACTCCAGTTCCATGAATAAGCCACCTCTACATCGCACATGCGAAACAGTAGTCTGCAGCAGATTTTACAATCGTCGATTTCATGCAAAGTCTCGTAATTTTTAATTGCCGACTATAGACACCAAGATTCCTGCTATGTTATATGAGGTTTAGAGAATCCCTGCTTATAATATACTAGTGAAACCCCCCATGCTTCGCGCGGCTGTGAGAAATGAAATAAATGAATAAATATGGGTGTTTCAATTTTATTACTTGAAGAATTGAATTATAGGTATCTAAATGAAATTGAAATAATTTATATTAACTCTTAAAATTCTTGCATATCTTCTATTCGATAATTAGGATAATTTTCTATGAATTGTTGAAGATGGAGGGGACACTATCCAATGTTCGATGAATTTTTTGAAGTTATAATTTTTTCATGACTTAAAAATAGATTATAATAGTGATTTCTGGATGTACTTAGGAATCTAAAATTTAATTGCACCTGATAAGTCATAATGATCAAATCGGAGTTGGTATATAAATCAAAGTTATTATATAAATATCAGTTTTGAATCTTTTTTATTTGCAAACACTATGTGTCAAAGAAAAATAATTTACATATATCAAGACTGTTATTTATTTGTATTTTTCTTAAAACTCCTAATTAAATATTTTTTTTTGAAAAATATGAAAAGAACCTTTTACTTTGCATGCAGCTTATTTATACAGGATTGGAAAATAGAAAAATAATCTTAGAATCTATTTCTGCTGCTTGTAATCTCCCATCCAAGGAATAAGCATCACTAAGTATACTCTTGAAGGCTTCTATCAGTGGCTCAGCCTGTCATGAAAAATTAAAATAAAATTAAAAGCCACGCAGCTAAAGAAAAAAATCAATGAAGCACAATAAATTAATTATATTTAGCTGTAGCTAAATCACTGATAATATTAATTGTTCTATTTGTATAGAAATATTATAAGTTAAAATAAAAAAATATCAGTTTTTCAGCAATTACTATAGTAGATTTACCTTCATATGAAGATTTATGGTAGTGGCAGAGGAATTAATGAAATAAATTTTCTGTTTAGAAACTCTATGAAGCTGCTTATCCTCTTCTTGATCATTGAAGTCCTCTATCTGATTATTCTCAATAACTATTTGCTGATTATGCTTTTATTGATGATTTTCTTCCTCTTCATTTATGCAAGTAGGGAAAAAAAACTTTTACAGCATATTATTGACGCAATAGGAGCTAAACCTCAATTGTCAATCCCGTAAAAGGAATTGCCATATTCCATTATAAGGTATTAAAAACTAAGAGAATTTTGTACTATTTGATGAAAGTTTTAAAAGACCTGTGCAAGTGAAATCCTTTAATTCAACTTAAAAGAATAGGCACCAATTTTGAATAAATCTTGTTAAACCCTGTAGTGCTAGGTTTTTACAAAAATAAATTTATGAATCTAATACTAAAGTCTGTTAAGGTTTCTCCTTTTGTTATAGAAGCAAAGATAATTAGATTTCTCAAAAATAGAGTCACAGAAATAAATGAAGCCGATCAAACAAATGTGAAGTGGAAGTGATTAGAATAGAAATGATAACTATGACAGAGAGCAAAATAAGATAGAATCCTATAATTAATCTTCTTCTTGAAAATCATTTGATCTCAATCTCCATTTACTTAAAAGTGTAATAAGATTTTAGAAAATTAGACACTGAAGCAGATAGTCTCAATGTAAAAAAATCTTATTTAGAAAGAAAATCGAGTATATTACAATTCAACAGAAAGGATCATATTCTTATTATTGTGTAGTGGTAATTGATAGGAATGAATAAAGTTATGAACTACTAGATATATTCAGATTCATAAACTGATAGCCAATTCTAAAGGTTATGAACTGCTAGACATGTTCAGATTCATAAACTGATAGCCAATTCTAAAAAGATTTAAAATCTTAAAAGAAAGTGAAATGGGGAAGAACTAGAATGCCTCTTGAGCAAATTATTCGTAAAAATTTTCACAAAAGTTGTAAAGTATCAAGAGACAGAGAGAAATATGGAACAAAATCTCTTCAAATTGGCTAAAAATGGTAGGATTTTGATGATTAAAAAATTAAACAACGACCTTTAATTTAATTTCAAATTAGATCTTTTACAAGTGAAGAACCTAAAGAATACAAAATAAATAAATAAAAAATTAGTGGAATTCAGCAAGAATTTCATTCAATCAATTGAAGAAATGTAGAAAAATGAAGAAAGACAAACTTATCATGGATTCATGTTTCTTTAGATCTTAAACTGCAATCTTTCTTTTATATCATTTGTGTCATTCATTTAAATATAGTAAATTAAATGATTTCTTTAAAAAATTAGAAGAATGCACCTGCAATAAATGAATTTGATCATGGGAATTCAGCATGATTTAGCATAAATAGAGTAATTATTTTTCAGTAGCAAGATTAATTGTGCAGAACTAAAGGATAAGAAAAGATGAATTTGAAAAGAAAATAATAAAATTATAGATTAAAAAAATATTTGATGTACCTTCGTACTAATAAGTTGCTGTTGATATATTGTTCAAAATTTCTTTATAAAGTATATTTTTCACAAATATTGGATCCTCTGCTTCATCGTTTGTATTTAATATGATCAATCCTTCTCTTGTAGTCATTCGAGATACAGCTACATATAATTGACTATGTGTAAACACTTGCTTTGGAAGAAATAAGCCTACACATTTAAGAGATTGTCCTTGACTTTTGTTGATTGTCATGGCAAAACATGGTGCCAATAGAAGCTGCCATCTTTTTAGCTTAAATGGCCATCTTGATTTATTAGGTGACATGATAATTTTTGAAATTGTGACTTGCATACCAACATTTGTTCCAGAAATGATATCAACACTAACTGACCATTTACCAAGGTGTGTTATAATTAATCTTGTGCCATTGCACAATCCTTCTATCTGATTAAGGTTTCTAAGAAGCATAACAGAAGCACCTATTTTTAGTCGTATATCATGATTAGGAAACTCTATAAATTTGAGACTATTGAGAAATTCTGTCGGGTATAAAAGATCCTCATTATTTGTGTTCGCACTTGCTTTGCAGATACTGTCTGAACTGAAATAAATTCTTCCTTCACCTGGTATTAGGTCCATGTTCATTTCATTCAGCTCGTGAACCATTTCATTTTTTGATGTTAAAATAGCTCTCTCTTTCAAATATGCAGGATCATTATATTTGTCCAAAAGTGATAGATAAACAGCTACAATAATACATTTCATAGGATCTGCAACAGATTTTAGAGTGATATCAGATGAAAGTTGAATTAGTTCTCTATCAATGTCATCATAAAAAGAACCATCTCCAATTTGCAATAGCCATCTGTCAAAAAAAGCTAATTTAGCAGCCTCAGAGTTACTAATTCTTCCACTATAAAGTTGCATATTTTACTTTAGCTCATAGATTTTGAAAAATGACCACAAATAAGAAGAATTAAGTGAAGTGTCAACAATATCAGCTCTTATACTCTTAGGAACAACTGATAGTATTTGACGAAAATCACCACCACAAACTACCGTAAGACCTTCAAAAAGTTTTTTACAACTATTTTCATATCTTGATTGGAGAATATCTCTCAAGCTCTTATTCAAAGCTTCAAAACAAAATTTATTCACCATAAGTGCTTCATCCCAAATGATCAATGAAGTCTTGCAAAGAAGTTCAGCTAATTGACTATCTTATCAGATTTTGCAAGAGAATTCCACTGTGACGTCTAAAGGGATGCAAAATCGTGAATGAGCTATTCTATCATTAGGTAATAACAAAGCAACTATACCTGAAGTTGCAACAGGCAAGACTATTTTTGACTTTGATCTGAGTTTTGCTATTATTGTTTTCCATAAGAATATCTTATCAGTACCACCATGTCCATTAATAAAAAATAATTAACCTTCTTCGTTGTTAACTGAATGCATTATTGCTTCATAAGCTATCTTTTGATAAATATTCAAAGCATCAAAGGATTTTTCATACAGTATCTTCAATTGATCACGATCATAATCAAGTTTCTCATTCACCAAATGATTTTTTGAATCTTTGATCAAAGAAAAATCAGGAAGAAGAATTTCATTTACATCTCTCAAACTTCTGTCCATTTTTAATAAGATATTTTCAATCTCAAACAATGTGTAAGCCTCAATTTGTTGATCAGTCAACTGTAGATGCTTGAATTGAAATTTTTTTCTTTGCAACAAACTTATATCCTCTGATAAGAAACTATAATTAGATTTTCAAAGCTGGTATACATCAGCAACTTGACAATGAATAAGTATTGTCACAAAAAGATGTTTTAATTCATTTTCTGTTGTCCACAATGCAGCTTCAGTAAGATAATCATTCTACTTTTTGTCATCATCCAATAAACCCAAAGCATAACATGCAGATTTAAGTGTAGGATATGTCACTCCATTTACTATTCTAATACTTTGAAATAAAGTGCTTTCTTTCACAATATTCAGCAATATTCTCATATAGAATCCTTCATCACTTGAAGGATGTGCAAAAAATATTCTCCTAATGGCCTTGCCATTTTTTCTTCTGATCCAAACTTTGTCTTTTCCATTCCACACCCAATGCATAGAAAAATCAGAATATGTCAACTCTCTCGCATCACTGTATTTTTTATTTGTCTCAAACTATTCAATGAACTTTATTTTTTCTATACCAAGTCTGTCGAGGATATTTGTTAGTGACTTATTTTCTTCAAAAATGATCGTATGCTCCCCTGATAAGTGAAATGGCAATCTTTCAACTACTTGCTCTCTATAATGTATATCAAACTGAAAATTCTCCAGCAAGCTTCAGTTGCTGATATATATCTACAGTCCAAATATATTTTTATTTCATTAATTTTTGATAAAGCATCAATGGATTCCATAGTCACCATTGTCCTATTAGAGCCTTTATGCATATATTTAAATAAATATTTGATCGATCTCGAGTAGTTACAAAGCTCAACATTGATATGCATCAAATCTAATAATTAAATTTTATTGTAAGGCACCACATATTGATTAATTAATAGTATACCCTTCTTCTCAACTTGAATACCTGTGTTTTTTCTTTTATAAACAGAAAAACCATCTGCATCAACTATTGTTTGATCATTGAATTTCTTAGGAAAATATTTTGTGCATTTATCTTGGAACATACACGACGAATCTACATTAAATTTTTCACATAATCCATGAATCATGAACTTGTTGACAGCATTATATCCATCAGGATCTATTTTTGAATCAGGGATTTCTGCACTGATTAACTTGTCAATGTGATCTGGAGAAGGATTTTTCAAATTTGGATGCAAAAAAAGCAATATATGTGCATATGGCAAGCCTCTTTTTTGGAATTCAATTGTGTATAAAGCTGTAATATATTAAAATAAAAGTGTAGAGTCAATAAAATTGATATGAATGATACAAATATTATTTTAGTATTCATTTTTAAATGATAAACATGAAATATTGTATCTAAATATAAGGATAAGAGATTACTTACATGCGATTGTTTCTCCAAAAAAAATTTCTTTTCAAATCTTGCATCAATTGATATAATTTTATTTCAAAAACTCTGCATATGATTTCTACTCGACTTTCGTCATCTTTCTGTTCAATTAAGCACAGCATGCCATTTATTTCTAGCTATTTTGAGTTGCAAGTAAAAGTGATGAATAAATCTGAATAGCCGACCCATCTATAGATTGCCATAGCATCTTGATAATTTTGAACTTTATATCTGAGCCCTCCAGTGTGTGTTGAAGGCAAAATGATCGATTTTTCTAACTTATTACAGTCAAAATTACCTCAGTAAACAGCATCCATCAACCCGTTATAAAGATCTGCTCTGAATTTTTTTGATTACTTTAAATCCAATGAAATCTTTCTTCTTCAATTGCCATGTAACAGTCAACTATATATTATTGTAGAAGCCTCCCTGCTTGAAGAAGAGTTTGACCCTCATTTAATCTTTGTTGGAGTCTAAAGCAATAATGTTCTCTCATGCTCAATTTCTGCCTTTTGGAAGGGCTGATAGAAATTTTTCTCAAGAGTGCCAAGTCATATCCATCCTCACCATAAGGATGTATTAATGGGTATGTCATAGACATAAAATTTGGATGAAGATCAGTGATTCTTTTGAGGCCCTTTGTTCTATGCTCCATTATAATATCCTGCTGAAAGTTCTTTGTATTAAAATCACCAATTATTAAACCTGCAACTACAGAGACTGTGGGTAAATTGTATTATTGACAATTTCTATTTCTGTTACTTATGAACTGCAAATGAAACTCAGAATCTGGATGATTTTTATATCGATCCCTTGCCATTCTAAAAGATTTGACCAAATTATTGTTCTCATCTAACATATTAGATAAAGCTTCAACAATTTTCGAATCAATATCTTTCTGCATATCATTCTTCTATAAAGAACCAATCCTATTCTTTGTTTCATTTTCGGTATCATATATATAAAGCTGAGCAAAATTTGATTTTTTTTCAATTTCTAGCCACAAAGAATCGATCCTATAAAAATTTTATCCACTGATCCTAAACACATAAAGGCCCTTTGCACGGTTGATTGCAGTATCAACTCTACCTCCCATGGATGTGAAAGCAAATATTGAGTTGTATGCTCTGATATTTTTATGAAATTTCATACATTTTTGGCCGGATGCTGGTCCCAATAGATATTTCAGCAAAGGGGGCGGTTCTTTTAATAATGAAATCTGCATATGTCCTTCCATATAACAAAATAAGAATTTTGATTGTAATATTTTTTTTTGTCTTATGAGTTCATTCCTCATACCATAGAATAGCACCGCAATATTGGCATGTGTATGTGGGTGGGCCAAAATTCCAAAGAATTGTATGATAATCTGCCAAATTTGTAAAATGAGTTAATGATAATAAGTATTTGCATTGATATTTATCTAAAATAATGAAAATATAGTAAATACAAAAATAGAATCGAGAGTTTAAAGTATAAATATGATTGTACTTGTATCATGAGTTTTTTGTTCGTCAACGATTGGAGCTTGATAAAAAATTCTACAATATCTTTTCTTCTGCCTTTCATTGTCTTCATCTTTTGATTCAATATAGTTTTGTGCTGGAATGTTGGCCAATGCAGAAAATAAAAGTATATTATTTGTAAGAAGGCAATAACAGAAAAAATCTACATAAGTTTTTACAATATTTATGATATAAAATTTTGATAAAAAGTTCTACAAATAATTGATACCAACCATAAAGTAAGTATATTATTAAGCATAAATCTTTAAAATAAACTTCAATTAGTTAAAGATGAATATCAAAATACCTGTATTGTCACCAAAATGCTCTCTATTTTCTATGATTTCAGTAGTAGTTGTGGAAGCCTTTTTTTTCTTTCTATTTTCATGAAGAGTAGTCCACTGTTTCTTTTTTTAGTATTCATTATCTATGTATGCTATATTTTTTTAAAAATATAACAAAAAATTGATAGAATTATGATATTGCATAGATCAAAAGCAAAGTATGAAAATAATGAGTTTCAAATGAGCATAGCAATACCTATATGATGAAAAAAATGTTTGCTCTTTTTTGTACTCTTGCCAGTTACATTGTCTGACTCTCTATTGTCCTTATCTTTTTCTTCATTATTTGTTTGAATAAAACTTTGATCTGAAATATTATTAGAAATACATATTTATTAATATTATAAGTAGCATCTAATATTTTTTCATCCAATAGTATAATAATTTTCATAAAGTATAATGCTTTGACTATAACTTCATAAAATAAAATTATTTATTAATGCATTAGTTAACTGAGTTTTATATGGATCAATTATGAAATAATTTTTTTAAAAAATTTAAAATAAAATAGTACTATTATGTATTGAAAATATTTTACAATACTAGTAATGACAATAATAAACAAATATAAATTTGAAATTGAAGAAGCAAAAATATTCTATAACAAATATAGCTCCACTTAAAAACCAATATACTATATTTATGAAATGATAGAGAACAAATTTATGAAAATTATTTTAAAATTATAAAATTCACATATCTTTTTGATGAATCAATCCATGGCGGTGATAACTCCCATTGAACTTCATTGATTGCTTGAAAAGGTGGACAAATTACAATGTCAATGCATCTATTTTATGAGGATCATGTTTATTGTTCTTGCAAATCAGTGCAATCTTTCTTCTCATCCTAGCATAGCTGATCTTCTTTTCTATAAATTATGAAACTCCTCATTCTTTCTATTACATCGTAGGTTAGTTGTATATCTTCTAGGCTTCATTTTCAGCATTCTTTCTCTTCAGACAAAATCTGTTAGCTCATGATGCTGGAGAAAAGAATCGGTGAAATATTCGCTGAAGCAATAAACTCTTGCAGGGATGCAGCAATCAGATCCATTCTGACTCTATAGCATAATTAAATTACAATGAATATTATTAATTTGCATATAATCTAGTAATATCTTCACATGTATCAAAAGAAAAAATGAAGAACTAACTAAGCATATAGAGACTACAAACAATTATAAGGAGAGATGTGCAATCTTGCAGAATTTGTAAAAGCTAACCCAAGAGACGTGAATAAAGACGCAGGTAGAAATTACGAAGAAAAAAAAATATCTCCTCAGTAGTTGAACAGACAAATAAAAAGATAGCTAAATTATTAATTTTTTGGATCCTCTATTAATAGGTACAAGTTGATAACTAATCTGTGTCTTTTCAAATTCATTCAGCATGTAAGAGAATACACATATTGAAAAAATGAAGGGTTCAAGTTGGATAATGGATAAATAAATTTAGATGGATTTTGAAATATAATGGTATTGAAGGTGGTCATTGAGTAAAGGTATCTTTGATTATTTGTCATCATTTTATTTTATTGACGTTTGTGTTTTATTGATAAATTAATTGATATATCTGCTATTTAGAGGATATGTTGAAACTATAGAAACCTGATTTTTTTTTGCTGTTATAAATTTTGATATTTCTATATATCACGATGGAGGATATCAGTTTACATGAAGGATTTTCATTGTATTTTTTTTTGTATCTTTTCAAATTCATCCAGTATGTAAGAGAACACACATATTAGGAAAATGAAGGGTTCAAGTTGGATATCTGCATTTTTGTGGGTAAATAAATTTGGATGACTTCTGAAATGTGGATCAAAGATCGATGGGTGCTTAATTGATGGGCGAGGCAAAATTGTAGGAGCGAAATAGAATTAAAATAATTCCAAACACTATACAAACTTAATTTGCTCTTCTAAAGAATTTGGGCTAAATTTTCAAAGTATATAAAAAGCCACTAGAATGATAATCTCTATCATGATTTGAGAATTCCCTGTCCTTTATGAATTATGCTTGTGACATCTGCTCAATCCTTCATTTAATATTTATGTCTACTGGACAATCTCCACAACCAAAAAGAGAATTGACTTCACTCTTTTCCTTTCATTAACTCTAACCTTTATGTGACAGTCTTTTCTGGGTGCAAAGGTATGAGAATGTGGATCGCGGTGGTTGACGCAAATCTATTATTAAAAACCTACAAGAACTCTTTCAAGGAAGTAAGAGCTCCACAGATGTTGCTGAGTTCTGTTCTTGAAACAGGATAGCTGGCATGCAACACCTTTGATGTCGATGTATGTTAGTCATGGATTAGCTTGTTTTAATTATATCATCAGTTTCACTCTTAAGAGATGTCTTATCTGTGAATTTCTCATTCATTTGAATTCCTAAGTATCTTGAAGAAATTAGAAATTAATATCAAGAGTTTTGAATCATATAATAATTAATATATTCTGTAGACTTACATAGATTACGTCAATGTTGCATCTGTGTTACCTCATTACATTGTGCATGTGTTTGCATAAGTCGGCTAGTTTTATGTTTTGTATATTCAGTGATAGTATGTAGTATTGGTTACATCTTTGCTATATGCTGGTGTGCTATTTTTTCGCTCATGATGTTCACAGTGGTTACGGCGGTCAGGAGAAACTACATGGCAAATGAAATGAGAGCCATCAAGTATTCAACTTTCAATTTTGTGTATATGGCATACAATGTCCAGATACTGGCAAATCAGGTCTAATTTGTGGATCTGACTGAAGGATGGTAAACAAACAACAAACCAATTGCGACTCACTGTTTGGAGTAGTGAATAACGTAAAAAAAAATATTTTCACATGAATAGACTGGTTGGCATTTAGATTTTATAGGATTTTAATCAAATTCCAATGAGACCAGGTTGTCGCTTTGATTTGCTTGAAAGACTGATCAGGCTATCTGATCATTCTGGAAAGAGAAAGAGCTGGCTGTCAACGGGATAGTTTCTCTTTGCTGATAGAATTTATTTTTAGGTTAATATTTTAGAATGGATTAGTGTGGGTGTTTAGTTCAACTCTGGAGGCTTTAACATGATAGTGATTCAGAGTTTTGTAGTTTTTATTTTAAGGGTAATTTTAAAATTTTTTTGTTATTTTGGACTTGTTTGGTTTGCAGAAATTTTTTTTTTTGTCTCTCACTAATTTTTTTTTTGAAAATATAGATGATATTTGGATAATTGGTTTTCACATATTTGATTAATCATAAAAAAATGATACATTTAAAATAACTTATATTTGGTTCACCATCTATTTTTCTAAAAAAGTTATATAAAATATTTATTATATCCTTAATAAAGAAAAGCTCTCATTGCATTCTATTTAAATTGGGTATTTTTGAAAAAAAAATACCTCAATTCTTAAAATCATTTGAATTTCCAGCTATAGAAATTGGATTTTTCATCTGTCATATAGATTTTTTTTTCTATAAAATGTGGCATCCTATTAGCATAGGAAAGTTATTTTCTTATCTCTCTTTTAAAAATTCCCACCAAGCAAATATGACATGCTTCTTCTTTTTTTTTTGTTTGTTGACCATACTTTCTAGGACTGAGCAAATAACTGAAATCCTAAGAAACCCATCCAATCTGATCTAATAAAAATCAGTTTTGGTCTATTAAAAAATATAAATTGGATGGAATTAGATTGAAATTTATAAAAAATCATTATTTACGATCGGATTGGTTTTACAATTTTAACTTGTCGAAATCAAACACAATCGATGTAGTATTTTACAAACTCACTTTCATTTTTGGGACAATATTATATGACTTCAATACTTCATTTTAAAATATATTTTATCTTCTTCCATTTTTGGGGCTCCAGTAGAAGGTATAGCTGATGGAGAAAAATAGATGCTAATAAAGATGAGGCTATATCATTTTTGTTTAAATAAAAAAATCTCAAAATATAAATATTATTCATCAAATGATTAGGACAAAGAATTATTTGTGGACATTGTTAATAAGGTAATATCATTTTTGTTTACATGGAAAAAAAACCACGGAATATAAATATTACATCATCACATAGTTTAGGAAAAGAATTATTTGTATGACTATTGTTAATAATGCAAGGTGACATAGTATAATGCTCCCACTATGAAGTATTGTACCAAAAAAATATTGTGTATTTATCGAAATTATTTGAATGATATTGTCATTATTAAAATAATATTTATAATTATAGAAGATGTATCATTTCTTTCTAAAAATATATGTACTCTTTTCTAGCAGCACCTATGGGATAAAGATGATTCATTTGATTAACATCAGATAGAATCATTATTCTAAATGCTTCTGGTTCAAAATTAATATGGAAACTAATGTTTTTGAACACATAACATAAATATTAAATGAACTAACTATTTATGAAAATGATATTTATTAATATCTGTAAATGACAACAATCAAAATAGCACAATAATTGATCAATACATGAATTGCTTTTACACTAATAGGATAAACACAATTTTTATTTCATAAAATTTAACATAAATAGAGTCACTTTTCCTTTCACTCTTATGGTAAAATCATCCTCAAATAGATATATCATATACATCATGTACGACAGCTTCAACTCTTGAAAGTAATCTATGAAATTATTCCCGTCTGCCATAAAATTTCTGACTCTAGTCAATTGCATAGCACTCTCAAATTTACACCATTAATGTCTTTCAGCTCATACAGATTTTTCATTTCTATGTCTTGATTCGACAATTTATAGATTTTTATAGTAAATATTCTTTTCAAAAATCTATCTTTATGGATCTTACACTTCAATTTCCTGTGTGGACAATTTGCAGACTAAAAGTGCAAAAAAATAGCCTGCAGATGAAAGAGCTTACGCTTATTTATCTGATAAAATTATCAAAGGATAAAAATAAGAGAAATACAGAATTATATAAGAAAAATAAATGAACAATCTGAAGGTACCATAATTTTTTTTAAAAAACTTGATACCTCTTTCTGCTACGATGCAACAGCCATAAATGAGTAGCCAAAAAACATGAAAGAACTGCTGATGCACGAAGCTAAGACAAAGAAAGAAAAAGAGAAGTAAGCAAATAGATCTTCAATGAACTCGATAAACAAACAAAATAAAAAATTGACTAAATAAAAAAAAATATAATAAAAAATACCTTCACTATAAATGATATCCTCCATTATGATATACAGAAATGTCAAAATTTATAAAGCAAAAAAAATCAGTTTCTTATACTTTCAATATGTCCTGTAAACATAGAGACATCAATCAATTTATCAATTTAAAATATAAATATCAATAAAATAAAATGATGATAAAAATCAAAGATACCTTCACTAAACGACTACCCTCAATACCATTATTTTTAAAATATGGATGAAAAGATATACAGCAAAAAACTGAAGAAAGTTATGATTTCAAACTTACCTATCGAAAATAAATACCTTATCTTCACTAAATGACTACTCTCCATATCACGACGCTTCAAAATGTGGACTCAAGAAATATATAGCAAAGAACTAAAAAACCTATTATTTCAAACTTATCTATCAAAAGTAAATATCTTCATGACAAAAGATATGCCAACATGTCACAAATGTTCATATAATTTTTTGAAAAAAATATCAATATTGCAATGAAAGGACACAAATATCTTCCACTGCAATAATAAATGTATTTCAATAACATATAAAAATGATCTCAGAAAAAGACTGTAATTAAATATGTCTTTATCCACAAATAGTGGCAAAAAATATAAGTCATAAATATACTTATTGAATAACAAACCCAATCAAAAAATTTAAAACAATGTTCTTAGCTAACTGTTATATATGATAAGAAAATTCAATTAGAGAAACTAAAATAACTAATCAGAACATTAAACAGCCTTCTTCTTGCGCAAGCTCCTCCCAGCATCATCAATATCATCATCATCGATAATTTTTTTTCTTCTCTTCCTATCTTTAATAGTATTAGGAACATCATATTCTTTCTAGAATCCTCAAAAAAGTTTGATGACTCCTAATGAATCCTCCTAAAAAAAATAACTATTAAAGTAAATTCATAGGTTGCTTCCATTAAGAAAGTGAAATATCATAAACAAAATGGTTGTAGAATCTACCTTCTTTGCCAAACTGCCTCTGCTCAATTGCCTTTTCTCATAGTTCTGATCTTTTTTCAAAAATTTTTTGCAAAGTCAGTCATGAATAGTTAACTAACAATACATGCATGTGAAACAAATCACCACAAACCAAATCCCATTATACCTTTTCCTTTTTTGGGATCTGTATTGTAATTCAAGTTTCTCATCGGCACAAAAATCGTCAAATACAAAAATTTTTCAATCCTCTTTCAAATTGTAGTTGTTGAGTTTTAACTTGAAAACAAAATTCTTTCCACAGAGGCTACGAATCTGTGCAAAAACATCATTGTTGTTTGGTTTTTTCTGTTAAGCAACTTATGAGCTGATGTATCAAGCAACTTCTCAGCATCTATATTAAACAAAAAAAATGGATGCAGCATTTTATCCTTCACTTTGAGATGTATCTTGTACCTATAATTTAGCAAAACAAATGCACCACATCACAGTTTATTTTAACGATGCCTCTCATTTCTTAACTAATAAGAGACTTCTGTTATCATAGACAACACACAAAATGCTTTCGAAATAAAAAATGATAAAAGTGCTAAATACACAATACTAAAATCAGAAAGAATAAAATTGTCTAATTTGATCAAAGAAAACTTGCATTCCTTATTGCAAGTATCACATCTGTAGATACCACCAGCGGCAATACTTTCTTGCGCATAAGTTGTATAAAATATAACACCAGCCAAAAAAATTATCGATATTTATTATCTTTGCCTGATAGTAATAATATATTTCTGCAAAAAAATATTGTGCACTGTAAGGACATTGATACTTTTGACACTTATAGAAAAGAAACAAAAATTATCAAAGTTACCTTCATATTAATATCCCAATCAGTTTCCAAAGCTGTTTGATATTTATCCTGTTAATAATATCTGTTCCTCCACAGAAATCTTATTCGGAGAATAGCTCTCAAGAGCTTGGACACCAATAGAAACAGTTGGTAACCTATACAACATTTCAACAGGTATGTAAAATATACTGTCAAATCTGCATTCCATTCAATCTAAAAACAAAACTAACCTTTAATCAAAGATGCCACATATTCATTTGTAGATTCATATAGATTTTTATAGCACTTGTGGTGGAAAAGGCAACCTCACCTATTTAAAAAAAAAGATTAAAATCATATCTAAAGATTCTTTGCATCTTTGAAATTCAATTCAAGCGCAATGCCTATGAAATCATCCAACCAAAGTATCATCATCTTAAATTTTCTAACTGTTGTAGAAGTTGCTATCACAATGAAAAGATCGGAATTCTTCTCATAGAAACTGAAATCAAAATTCTCTGCTAACTTTCTCCACAGTAATTTTAGCTGTTACTGAGCTGTACATATAGGACAACAAATATCTTACTAATTTGTATGTAATAAAGACAATACTTATCATGAGCTGTGCATTTAGGACATTAAATATATTACTAATTTTTTGTAATAACAAAAAAGACTTATAATTTGACACAATATCTTACTAATTTGTTATAACTTCAATATCTCTTTTTTTTGACCCATTCTAATAACCTCAATATCACCAATGCCAGACAAACACCCAATCACATCTACAACATGGAGGAAGAAAAAAATAGATTAAACGGACAAGAAGAATACATTAGAGATAAAAGGGATAAATCATAAATATAAATCAGAGTAGAACACCTGATAGGACTCTATTATCATTGATCTGCAAATCAAGCAATTTTATAGTAATAAATTGAAATCCATGGTTCGCATATTTATAATCCCTTCTTCTATCTTTTTAACCGAAGTTATAACCAAAAAAATGATCTTGTAATCATTCAAAATTGGTTGATAGTGCCATGTGCTACCAACAACCTTAAAATTCTTTACACCAAAAATAGAACCCTAAACAACAGATGCCTAAACCTGCTTACTTGATTCTTCCTTATTGTTGCATGCATTGAATTTTTCTGCAATTAAACAATGTAATTTTAAAATTGCTAAACTAATCAAAGATAGTTTTAAATAAAAATTTTTATCGATGCTACTGCACAACGTCAAATATCACCTTCTTGTTAATAAAAATCATATCTAAACCGATCAAGTCACCATTATTTTTTAAATTAACAGACTCCCACATCCTACTGATCCTCACCTTTATCATCCAATCATCCTTAGTACATTCAGCTCATCAACAAAGAATACTCCATACTGATAAATTCACTAATAGAAATAAAAAAATAAAAAAAAATGAAAAATACCAGATAAAAAGTATAGAATATGACTCACCATCTCCATGATCAACTATACATAGTGGCTAGAATCATTGAAGAATAAGTATCGATAAGACACCATAATAAATACGTAAATTGGAAGAGAAAGGACGGAATCAGAGTATGCTAAATAGATCTACCTAAAAGACAGATTGCAATAAACCATAAGGAAAAGAAAAAAGAAATCACACAGCAAGAGGAAGACCAAAGAATAGAGATATTAAGAATATTATGTGCATAAATCATCAATAAATAAGTAATTAACACATTACTACAATTTATAAGATTTAACACCAGACAATTCTATAATTTAAGATCAATAAAGAGGACAAATATAATTTCAGTAGTTCACATAAATTGGAAGAGGAAGGATAGATTTAAAGTATGCTAAACAGATCCATCTAAAAGACAGATTGCAATAAACCATAAGGAAAAGAAAAAGAATCACAGTAAGAGAAAAAATAATATATAACGTGATAAATCATAATAAATAAAAAAATCATACAGTAAGAAGAAGATCAAAGGAATAGAACATCAATAATATTGAGTGTATAAATCTTCAATAAATAAGTAATTAATACATCATTATAATTTATAAATTTAATATTAGATAATTTTATAATTTAAAATGAATAAAAAGATAGATATAATTTTAATAATTTTATCTTTACTATTTAAAAAATATTATAAAAAAATAAATAATAATATATGCCAGAAAAATCTGCTCACAAAGATGGAAAATTTTTTCTCTCCCACAGCCTTATA
The DNA here is from genome assembly GCF_000442705.2 of Elaeis guineensis. Lineage (NCBI taxonomy): Eukaryota > Viridiplantae > Streptophyta > Magnoliopsida > Arecales > Arecaceae > Elaeis > Elaeis guineensis. Next base: position 13,228,171 of record NC_026001.2, read on the forward strand.
ATAGATAATAGATGATGGGGTTTTAAGAAAAGTGAGAGGAGGCCACCTGTGTTTGAAGGAGGGGCCTCACAAGAATAACACGGCGGGAGTCATCTCCTCTTTCATTCGCACGCACAAAACCCTAGCCATCGTCTAAGCTTCCCTGTTCGGCCGCTCCAAGCCTCCCACCCGATCGGGACTCATGAGGACAGAAAAACCGCGGAAAAGCCTGGGGAAAACCTAGGAAAAATCAACGGCTTCGGACGCTGAGGGCAAGGAAGGGAAGGGGCCACGAGGGGCAGGGGGAGGGCGGCGGTGGGGACGGGGAGGAGTTGTCGGAGACGATACAACGGGAGGTTTTTTAGGAACCCCGCGCATTGCGTGGGTTATAAGATAGCTGACCAACGAGGGATTTCTTGCGTATGGAGATGGATTTATAGCCCAGCTGACCAAGATCGCGCCTTTGGTGGTTTAGAGATGGCGTCCGCCATGACCGGAGTCCAGGGCTCGGCGTTGAAGAGGCGGGAATCGACGGCGACAAGGGAAGGGGATCGGCTCACCATTACCCCATTGGGCGCCGGCAATGAGGTGGGGCGCTCCTGTGTCTACATGTCCTACAAAGGCAAGACCATCTTGGTATAAAAGTTTTAACCTTTCTTTCTCCTGTTTTGTCTACTGTCTACTATTGATTCATTTCTCGTGCTGTGAGCTTGGTTTCTGCGAGTTTGAGGGTGGTTTGTTTTGGATGGTTGGCAGTTCGACTGTGGAATCCATCCAGCGTACTCGGGGATGGCTGCCTTGCCATATTTTGATGAGATCGATCCTTCAACTATCGACGTGCTTCTTGTGACTCAGTATGTGTTAATCCTCCTTCCTCTCTATAATTGATGATAAATAAAATGTTTATTTATGAAAAAAGAATGGTCTTGATGCTCATATGAATTGTCTGAAGTCATGGTTTATGTTGATTATGTGAAGTGGTTCTACATTAAACAACAAAAGGAAATTTCATTCTTGTTACATTTTGTTGTTGATTGTATCATGGATTACCCTGCTGATTTTGGTAATTTCTCGGCATCAAACTTATTTGGGTTACAGCTGAGTGCTAAAAGTGAGTCATTTGCTTCTGATGTTTGTTCCTTAGTTGGGACAAAGATATTTTGACAGCCAATGTCAAAATTGATGTTAGGATATGTACACATGCTTGTAGGGTTGATTAAAACAATGAAATTTGTTGTTGTAATTGTTTGCTTGATAAATAGATGGTATGGGAGACAAGCAAAATTCCATTGAAACCCCAACAATTTGGATGGTAAGAAGAACATCACTCTCCAACCTGAAGTTGCTTCTTTCACAAAATGTGTAAAAAGCTCAACTCACTGTCACCTCTTAATTTTTGATGTGATCACAAGTTTTTTGTTTTGCTTGTTGCATAACTCGTCAGTGAACAATGTGTGGAAAAAATTTCGAAGTACTCCAATGTCTTTTCATGTGTGGTTGTTCGGTGTGCATTTTACACCAAGATATTATTAGATTTATTGCTTCATGAACCATATATGAGCAATATCTGAAACTCACTCATGCAACCAAGTGACCATTTAAATTATTTTGATGCAAGAAATTTAGTCATCTAAATATGATTGCATCAGCTATTGGGTGCTTGGTTCACTATAACTTTTAAGTATATGTAGGCCCACCACACTGAATCTCGCTTGAAGTATCAATTGTTATGGCCCATCTTGGGACTCAGCAGGCACCAGCAGATATGCCCGGAATCTAGATCCAGTGACCTGAATTTTGAAGGTCATTGCTCCACTATTGGATCTTGATGAAATTTAGAATCATCGAATCCTGGCAAATCTTCCTCTGATGGCTTCAAGTATATCTTTTATCAGACTGATGGATAACATGCTGCAGCTCTCCATGGATGTGTTCAGAATCCAGCTTTAACGTTTTGGATTGCAATGACCTCTTTTCCTTGATCCACCATTGGATCAGGATGATATTTGGAGGCAAACAAACCTGATGGGCCTTTAATTTGCTTGTGGTAGATAGTTGATCAGACTTGGAAATTAGATTTTATCAATTATGGGAATGGTAGAAGCATAACTAGCAGCATCCTGTGATTGACAACAATTTAAAAAGGGACCTGGCTTTGTCTTTGCCAAACAAGAAGTCCTCTCTTTTCTCACTCAAAGGTAGATATTGACTTCATCTGTTGTTTTATGACTTCACCATTTGAACCCACAAAGACAGAAAGCAATAGCTACAGTGAAATAAAGAAGAAATAAAGAACAAGAAACAGATCACCGAGATCCAAAGCTTCTTTTTCTTGTTTGATGGATGTTCATCTTCACCTATAATGCTATCTCACAGAGACAGCTTGTCGCAAGGAGTTTCTTTTCTATGGGCATCTCTTCATGGATGCTTGTCCTCTTGAGATCTTTGTCGCTACAGTGAAGGTGTAGAACTTGTGACATGAGCTGTTGTCTCTCAAGGGAAGCAGAGCTAGATGTGGGAGAGATAAACATTGGGGGGAAAGGGATGAAAAAGATCTCTCATCTGAGACCTGAGGATAGGGAAGAAGTGATGGGATTTAATTCAACTAACATAGATCATATGTTCAAGGTGCTAGTTAGAACTCGAGATCTCAATCGGTGATAGCTGGATTTGACGTAGCATCAACCAATCCGTCTAGACAAGAGAAGCTCGTGACCAAATCACATCCTTTCATGTTGTAGTCTCAAAACATATGTTTTTATTACTGAATTGATAGGCTCAGCATGAACCAGAGGTCCATAGCCAAATGAATCCCATGCGTAGGACTTTCAAGTTTATGTCTTAGCTAGTGACAGACCAACCAATGAAGAGATACAGGGAATGTCATATGAGACTGCTTTCATGATATCCTTTTAAAGTCTTACTTTAATAATATTAGTCGCAACCTTCACATGGAATCTCTTGACAGTAAAGAAATCATTTTAATCAGGTGTCCCACCTTGAGAAATGCATGCAAGTTAACCTCTTTCTAGATTTGTGTTACAGCTGTTCTTGTTGAACCAATGCTAAACTTGGGTTGTAAATTTTGGAGTTTGAGTATCTATACTGGCCAAAGTCATGTCATTAACCATAATTTGATTTCTTTGTGATTTTATTGAACAAGAAAATCTATCTTTCTTGAGTTTTTAGCATCATTGTTGCACCCATTACTTTACCTTGTCTGCATATGTTCTTTAGATACTTCAAAGAAACTCTAATAATTCGTGGTTAATTTGCAGCTTTCACCTTGATCATGCTGCATCATTGCCATACTTTCTGGAGAAGGTATGTGTTGATAATTCTGCAGGGTGCTTATGCATTTATTCCACTGACTATTCATAGTTTTTCTTTACTTCTGTGCTTAAATATTTGAAACTATCTGCAGACTACTTTCAAGGGCCGGGTTTTCATGACACATGCAACTAAGGCTATTTACAGGCTGCTTTTGTCAGATTATGTGAAAGTGAGCAAAGTCTCTGTTGAGGATATGCTGTATGATGAGCAAGATATTCTTCGTTCAATGGACAAAATTGAGGTGTGATAAAGTTTCTTAACAACTTCATATCAGGTCTTTCAGCTTGTGTGTTCCTTCTGATTTCTTTCATTCTCCGCTACCTATTCTTTTATTTATAAATCTGCAATCTATTGCTTCGGAAATGATTGCTCTTAGAAGCTGAACTTATATATTTTATTTTGGTTTTGAATCTCTTTCTTAGCTTCACTAAGAAACATCAGAATTTCATTTGTGCACTTCTGTATGATGATCTTCATCAACTTATCCATCTTGGGCCAGGCCTTGCTTTATGATTCCTATTGACATTGTTGAGAAGCTTTGATTTGTTGATGGACCACCAAGTTCAATGTTGACTGTCCTTGTTTTATCAATCTTTAGTGCTTTTGTCAAGTTCTTTCATGATAAAACGTTTTCTCTTCGTGCCTTAAAGGATTATTCAACATCAATTACTCTAGTTGTTTTTCAGTCATCAGGCTTTGGCCATCTCATTCAAGATTAATGTTTAATGGTTACTACTTTGTATGAGTGGCAATGTTTCCAGTTATCTGTTGGTCCTTGTTATGCCCATTTGGAAGTTTTGTAGAGATAATTACCACTTTGTATGAGTGGCAATGATTCTTGGAAACCCCATTTGTCATATTTTTATTTCTTCTTTCCTTCACTTTTTTTTAGAATTTAATTCTGTTAAGATCTTTCTTAATGTTAGCTATATTTTTCTCCAATCTAGGTATTATGATATCAGAACTTTTTTTTCTCTCCTGTTCTTAAGTTTGCTGAGCCTTGAAAGCTAATGCATTGTTAGACTAATTATTTTGTTGAGATTCAAATTCTTCCTTGTTAATGTCAACCACAACCAAGCTTTCCTTCTTTCATTTTACCTGGTCTTTAGCTCAAGAATGATGTAGACATGATAGGGTAGCAGGATCTTATGCATGTCTCAATACTTTTTTGTGTTCCCCATCATTTAAATGCTAGAGAAATTATTTTTTAGGTGCCATGACTTTAAAAGATACTCCTGCATAAATTTTGGTGTGCTTCTTCTTGTTCTTTAGCAGCACAATCTCAAGAAAGTATCCATGTCTTGTATATCTGGATGCCTTAACAATGGCAGCTTGCCATTCTCCTAAGAAAGATACTCCTTTTTCTAAAGGATGACATGTTTTTTCAGTCAAATATGGACAATAGCAAGAAGAAAAGTCAAGGCTGTTACAGTTTCCTAATCCTTTAGTAGTAACTTAATTGGAGGGCCCACAACATTTTCATATCAAAATCTTTTAATTGTGTTGATCTGTTTCTAGATAATCTGATAATGTGAAGGTCTTTTCCAGCAATATCTAAATGTAGGAATTTATCATGTCTTAGTTTATTTTTAATTCTGTCTTTAGTTAATGATGCCAGGAATCAATATTGTCAAGGTAGTCAGGTGGTCTCTGAGTGGAGGACCTCTAAATGCCAGGGCATGCTTGCTAGAGTCTTAAGTGGTCCTTTTGTTTTTCTTAAGCAAATGTCTTGGTAAAAGCTTGTTTTGATTATTAAGCTGAAAGCTTGTATCCCTTAATTTTTGTTTTCCCAAAACTTATTTTCATCCTCAAATGTATGGTTTTATAGTTTAATAATAAGATATTGCTTTTATGAATCCACGTGCTTTAAGAAAAATAACATGATCCCCTATAGGTGCTCAGGCATTGTCTGTGCAATTCGGGATTTTCTCCTCCTGGAACTATCTGGTGGCCTTGACAGTTGAAAACCTTGTTGATTTCTGCAGAGAGAGGGGAAGAAAGCTGTATGAAAGTTTATATTATTACAAAAGATCTGATGAGCACAATAAACATCATTCCCCTTTAGGGGCTGTTTGGATGATTGGGCCCAAAATCCCATGGGATTCATATATTGGGCCAGTACAACCAGCAAAATCAGGCTAAGCTAGGTCTTTATTCATAAATATCTAGAGTACCAGTGGAATGGGCCTGCTTGAATCACACAAGAAAAAAAAGAATCCTAGCCAGATTTTGTTGGTTGTACTGGCCAACCCATGAATCCTACAGGATTTTGGGCCCAATCATCCAAACAAGCCCTTAGAATGCTAAAAACCCTCTTGATGTCTTCTTAAGTGGGATGCATTCTTCCCGTGGGCATATCCTGTAAATGACAAGGAAACAAATAACCTCATTGACTAACACTGGGGGAGGTAAAAGGGGGAAAGATATGGGGATGAGGTTGACGCTGCGTATGATCACTCTGATCTGCTTGTGACTTCATCTCTTCACCTCTGTTTATCGAACTGAAACAATTTCCTTTCTTGGCAGTCAGAATCCTCAGTTAAATTTGGCCTTCCATGCATAAACTTTCACACCAGATTTGTAGCTCTTGCAACTTGAGGTACAAGCTGCAATAATGATCAGTCCCACTGATATTTTAATGTCAGTCCTCCATCTTAAAAGCACCATATATTTATAATTTACCTTTAGAAATGTTGAAAGTCACTACCAAATTGCTTGTTAGACATGGAATTACAACAAGTAGGGTGAAATCACAGTCTTCAAACATGCTGTCTTTGTCATGTTCGCTTTACTCCGTATCAGGCAACAGCCTGCATCTTTACGTGGGTCTTGCCACTTCAATAAGTGATCGAATTCAACAGAGCTATTATTGTGGATGTGGCTATGCAAGCTAGTGGGTGAGAGAGATTGTTTATAGCAACTCATGATTAGTATTAGACATCATTGTCTGTGTGTTGAGCGTGAAAAGGAAGGGAGGGGGGGGGGGGTGTTGGGGGGCTTAAAGTTTTAAGGCATGATGTGACATCACAAGAAGTTGGCAAGGGAATTAGAACAAGAATTGCATCTGATCCTAGTAAAAGTTGACAGTTAAACTCTCATTAGGTTGCATGGTTGGCAAAATGCGAACTTCACTATTATTTACCTTATTGCTTTAAGGAGTTAGGAGATTACACAGTGGAGTTAGATATACACTTGGATGGGTCCTTCATTATGGACTGAAGGAGATTGAATGAAGTTTTGGATGGTGAAATGATTTTCCCCTGTTCTCTCTTGAAAGGTAGCCTCAAATGACAAATCAATATAGTACAAATTAGTGCTGGACATTGAACAATATAAAGTAGTTGGGACAATCAGCTGCTTAGTGAAGCCTCTTCTGACATTAAAAGTGTTCATGGGAAATGTGTATGGTTGATTACTTGACAAGTCTATATATCCAATGCCAACACGAACATAGTATTACTTCAAATGTCTATATCTTGACATGAACCTTTTAAAGCTTTTAATAAAATAGAAGCAATCTTACAAGATAACCTTGTCTCCAGGTCATTGACTTCCACCAGACACTTGAAGTGAATGGTATTCGCTTTTGGTGCTACACTGCTGGGCATGTTCTGGGTGCTGCCATGTTCATGGTTGATATTGCTGGTGTTCGGGTTCTCTACACTGGTGACTACTCCGTGAAGAGGACCGGCATCTTCGAGCTGCTGAAATTCCACAGTTCTCCCCCGACATCTGTATCATTGAGTCCACCTATGGTGTCCAGCTCCACCAGCCCCGCCTCATCCGAGAGAAGCGCTTTACAGATGTCATCCACTCAACCATCTCCCAAGGCGGCCGTGTGCTTATTCCTGCTTTTGCCCTTGGCAGAGCCCAAGAACTCCTCCTCATCCTGGATGAGTACTGGTCTAACCACCCAGAGCTCCATAACATTCCCATCTACTATGCCTCCCCTCTTGCCAAGAGATGCATGGCTGTCTACCAGACCTATATAAATGCCATGAACGAAAGGATTCGGAACCAGTTTGCAAACTCAAACCCATTTGATTTTAAGCACATTTCTCCATTGAAGAGCATAGAGAACTTTGATGATGTGGGTCCATCAGTGGTTATGGCAAGTCCAAGTGGCCTCCAGAGTGGGCTTTCTAGACAACTGTTTGATAAATGGTGCACAGATAAAAAGAATGCCTGTGTTATTCCTGGGTATGTTGTGGAAGGGACACTTGCAAAAACCATCATCAACGAGCCAAAAGAAGTCACCCTAATGAATGGCCTCACTGCTCCTCTTAACATGCAGGTATACTACATCTCCTTCTCTGCTCACGCAGACTTTGCACAGACGAGCACCTTCTTGAAGGAGCTCATGCCTCCCAATATAATTCTTGTACATGGAGAAGCCAACGAAATGGCAAGGCTTAAGCAGAAGCTTATAACCCAATTCGCTGATGGGAATACTAAGATCATTTCCCCCAAGAACTGCCAGTCAGTGGAGATGTATTTTAGTTCCGAAAAAATGGCCAAAACAATTGGAAGGCTGGCTGAAAAGACACCAGAAGTTGGGGAAACAGTCAGCGGCTTACTGGTCAAGAAGGGCTTTACATATCAGATAATGGCACCAGATGATCTCCATGTCTTCTCACAGCTGTCCACAGCGAACATCACGCAGAGGATCTCCATCCCTTATTCTGGTGCTTTTGGAGTTATAAAGCATAGGTTGAAGCAGATATATGAGAGTGTGGAGTCCCCATCAGAGGAGCCTGACGTACCAACATTGACTGTGCATGAAAGGGTGACAATAAGGCAGGAGTCAGAGAACTATGTGACATTGCAGTGGTCATCGGACCCCATAAGTGACATGGTTTCGGACTCTGTAGTAGCTATGATCTTGAATATCAGCCGAGAAGGTCCCAAGGTGACAGCAGTTGTGGAGGCCAACAAGACGGAGGAGGAAACAGAGAAGATGGCACAGAAGGTAATATATGCTCTTTTTGTATCCTTGTTTGGAGATGTCAAGATTGCAGAGGAAGGAAAACTGGTCGTGACTGTTGATGGGGATGTGGCACGCCTGGATGGCAAGAACGGTGAAGTAGAATGTGAGAATGAGGGGTTGAAGGAGAGAGTAAAGACAGCATTCAGACGGATACAAAGTGCAGTGAGACCAATCCCACTGTCAGCATCTTGAGCTGTGTAACTACAGTATATTTGCTATTGAACTCTGATGACTTTTCGGTGCTATGCCTCACATAAGTAGTTAGCAAGAGGCCTTGACTTCAAGGGGATTGTTGTTTATTAAAAACTTTTCAGTACCTGTAATCATTAAATTAACATAACAAGTTTTATTTTTGAAATTTGGATGCAGCCAAGTTCCATGTCATATTTTGATGGATGAGGGAAATGTTGTAGACATATTAATGTCATTGAAATTAATGTCTCTTATGCATCTTCTAACGAAAGTCATGCAGGGGGTGTTATGTCATAATTCGAATTTAGATCTTTATGAATGACTTTAACTGCAGATTTCTTTTATGCACTGAGTTGTAATTTGAGTATGACTACGCAATTTTTCGAAGTTGTCATCGGGCATACCTAACATATGGATGGAAGTGGATTTTTTGCTCTTTTAGGAAGTAAATAAATTTTCTGCATGCTATACTTGCAAAACCATGTATTACATCAGTCTGTGCTTTGTTGTATAACAAGTTCCCTAATTCCGGGTGGTTTGGAAAAATCTTGAAGGAGCCTGAGTGAGCTTAGCACCTGGAGATGTCTTTGATTCCATTTGAGCTGCTTGTCAGAAAATTTTGGGCATCATAAGGATGGTGGTGGTGCAATAAGCAAAATTTCTGTGGTGCAACCGAGAGCAGATTTAGTGCAGGTGGGCACAGTAGATCGGTTGATGGGATTCTATCTATGGGTCAATCAGGGTCCATGGGCATAGATATAAATTTTCAAAAAAACAGTTAAATTCTAGATGATTTGAAGTTATGACTTTATTGCTAACTACTGTATCTCCAAACCTCTGCCATTAGAATAGCGAATTCTGTACGCCTGCGGGCGTGTACGAAGAATTCCGCTTACAGAATAAGTTGACAATGTTATGGAAGGAATGGTTGGAGATATAGATCGGTTGAAAGTAAAAGACCTTTTGGAGATTCAACGATTAAAAAGAATCTCGGCGTATGATCACAAGTTTCCCACCATTCCTGATGTGTTTTGTTTTGTTTTGTTTTGATCCATTGCATGCTTTGCATGTTCCATGTTCTCTGATCAATGACTACCATCTTTTTTAGGCACTTTGGACCTTCAGCAGAAGACAACTTTGCATGTTCCACGTTTTCTGACCGATGAGCACCTCTTTTTCTTCATTTGGCCTTTAGCAGCACACAACTGGTCAAAGTAGGAGAGGTTTGAACCATTCACTTAAAGTGAAATTCTTTGTACACTTCCCACGATATAAAAAATTCATTATGAAATGCAGCACTTCATCCTATTGGTTATGTAACTACTATTTTTCAATGTGCATTTAATATCTGTAGTTCTATTTTTTCGTTTGAAATTTTAAATGATGTAAATATTCTTCTTTTAAGAAAAAATTATGACATTTTGTGCTGATATTATGATATCTTACATTGAAATTATGATTTTTGTACAGAATACTATAATTTTTTTCACAGGATTAATGAAGAAAAAATACATTTTGTCATTGAAAAATTTATGAAATTTTAAGTGATGAAAATATTTCTACATCCTATGGATAAATTATGACATCCCATGCAGAAAGTCATAATTTCAACGCAGGGTATCGTAATATTGCACAGTATGTCATAATTTTTTCAGAAAGAAAGAGATATTTTCGTCATTTAAAATTTTAAACGAAAAAATAGAACTGCAGACGTTAAATGAGCGTTGGAAAGTAGTGGTTACATGGCCATCGGATGAGTGGTGGCTCCATGTCAGATTTTTTACACCGCCGATGGTATACAAAGAATTTCTCTTCACCTAAAATAATGCTAGAGGATTTTGGGCTTTGCCCCTAAACCATCTGAAACCTCCTGTTTATTATCTTAATAGCTTGCCCTTCTTTCTTTTAAAATATGGATAAAAAGAGCTTGTTGTCAACATGCACAGTAAATCTTCCCTTTTAATTCTTTTGGGGTTGAACCAGAGCAAGTCACTGTTGAACCAATATTTTAAACTCTAATCCAGTTTTCAAGCAACCGTCTACCAGTGAGGACAAAACCTCCTAAAGTGCAATCTAATAAGGAGGTATATGGCTATAATTTTTTTCTTTTTTGATTGATAAAAGTATATAACTTTAGTCAAGTATCATCTTTGGTGACCCCACCATGGGGGAGGATGCACAATGTCTACAGGTACTGAGATGGAAGGAAACCATCTTTCATGTCTAACATGCCATGGAAATATTTCAGGTGGTGAAGAAATGGATGGTGATCCAACAATTACAAGTGTGAAAACTTCAAAAGGTGCCTTCAACATCCACATCATGGGATGTCAATGGTTTGTATCACAACATATAGGAAACATTATAATATTCTAGCAATCCGGCCATCATTGTTGACAAGTTGTTCCCTTTGCTTTTTAGCTTTCTTTGCTATGAATTGGATGGACAGGTGATCTACTTTGATGTTCACCTAAAACTAAAAATTTGAACAATTAAAGTTTAAAAATAACTCTTGTTGTTAATTTATTTTTAGAGTCAACCCAAGTTGAAAAACCCTCTCTAGTGGATTTTAAATAAAAAAATAGAGTAATTAAATATGACCTAATCAGATATAAAGTGTTACAACAAATGTTTTACAAGTAATGTAGATTATACAAATGGATAGAAAAAAGAGAACATTGTAGGTTATATCTTAGTATTGGACATATGATTCTTGCTCAAACAACTACTTTAACACGCATTTGCCATGATGTCATTAGGCAGTTTTCTTATGGCATCAAGTATATATTTAAGCTAGTTTTGAAAGATATATGTTACTTAAATTGGGATCTCATGTAATCCTATGATATGGCTCATGTTCGATACTTATGATTAATATAAATTTGATGAGCATGAACAATCTTGTCCATCAATAATAAATAGATAAGCTGCAAGATCATAGGGCCCAAGAGTCCAACTTCTTTTCCTACGTAAAAAAGCAAAATATGATCAATTTAAACCATACAAGTTCAATATTTGGAATTTTTTTTTATTTACCACCATTATTTTGTATAGAAAAATAAGAGTTGCTATATTTCTTAAAATCCAACAAAAATAAAAATAATTTTTTTTCTTAAGAATATGATGCTGAGATCTCTCAAGGAAAGAGGAGAGCTAAGCATTTATAGAATTGAGCACCAAAAAAGCAGCTCTTGACTTGTTAGTGATACTAATTTAGCTAATTAACTCAATTGAGTAAGCTAATGCACTAGATGGTATGAAATGTCAAATAAGGGAGAGAGAATGGGAGAATTTAGTGCTGCATTATATCATATGATACGGCAAAAAAAAAATTTTATTGGATGGGTTATATATGGGATAATTCATATGAAACAATTTTATGGTATATATTTTTTATTCATATATAATATAATAAATTTAAAAAATAAATTTAAAAATTTATTTGAATGATTAGATTTGAAATTCTATAAATTATTTTCTATAAAATTCAAATTAGCTCATTTTAAAATTATTTTTAGATATTTATAAATATAAGTTTAATCTGATCTATAATTCTATAATTACAGCGGTTGGACCTATAGAATCGATGAATTTATAAGATTTTTAATCTAATTATTCAAACAGATGCTAAATATTTTTACAAGGTTCAGTTGATGAAAAATACTTACTCCATTCAAGAACTTATTAAATCTTATATGATGCATGAAGCATTTTTTTTTGTTAATTGCACTAATCTGATGCTATGCTGATGAAATATATAGATATATTATAAGATTTCTCGCCCAGCTCACGGATTCCTGACGCTACTTAGTTCAACATGTGGTCACGAGTCAGTGTCAGAGCCCTGACCTTCTTGCTTGGAGAGAAGAGGAGATCCAATGTATCTTCAATTCTAAAGAATCATAGAAATCCGCTCATATGCTGACACCTGCATCACAGAGCAGCAAACAGCAATTAGATTCTGTTGATACACGAACTGATTCAATAACAAAACATTATTTGCCTCGTAGATCCTAAACCAGTCGTTGCACTGGATCCATCCTTCCGTCTCTTGGAAAAATCTCCACGTTATAAGTTTTTTTTTTTTTTTTTTGTTTTTCTCGCTTCCAGTTCTCTTCCACCCACCAACCTCCAAACAAAGGGTTCTCTTTTTGTGCTCTCCGCCAGTCTCTTCATCTCTATACTCTCTATGGGTTTTTCTTGTCCCTTTCCTTCACCCTCTTTCTCTCTCTAAGAACAGCAGGCAAGGATGCAAGTCTCTAAGAGGTACTCTCCTTCTGAGATCTCTCTCCACACCACCAAGAAGGATTGCTGGTTGTTCATCCATGGCAAGGTCTGCTTTTCTTCTCCTTTCCCTTCCTTCTTTTTTCCCTTTTTTTTTTTTTTGGTTCTTGCTCTGCTATTAAGCCTTTCAGGGTTTAAATATATGCGTTTTCTATTGTTTTCTAGCTTATTTATTTCTTTTCAGCTTTAATTTTTGTTGAGCAGGTTTATGATGTGACCACCTTCTTGGAGGACCACCCTGGAGGGGAGGAGGTGCTGCTTAATGCCTCAGGTGCCTAACCTTTTCTTTCCCTTTTCCCTCTTCTTTCCTTTGATATTATTATCATCAATTCCTTAGTTCTATTTTTGTACATTTATATTCTTTTACTGTAAATAGGCTTTTCCTTATCTATTGCAAGATCCTCTGTCTGATGCATACACACCTATTCTTTCCAACATATCATTTCTTTGATGATATTCCATTGTGGTTAGGAACAACATCCATATCAATGATTTCTCTTATGACTCAAAGGGGTCTCAATTTTATTTTTTAAGCAAAAAAGATGTCAAAATATTCAAATTACTTGGACTAGATAGCCCATTAAGCTCATAGAAACAGGACTACATCTATATATGTGGAGAAATAGATCAGTTAATTGCAGAATTCCTGAACTTTGGTTTGTTTGTATTGGAATTTGGAACATGGTGTGCTGCCTGGGATGTGAAGCCAATGGAGATGCAACTGAGTCATTTGAGGAGGTGGGCCACAGCTCCACAGCCATCAGCATGATGGAGAGCTACGTGATCGGTGTCGTCGAAGGCTACGAGGGCAGCGCTGCCGGCGGAGGAGCCCCAAACACCAAGGGAGCAATGGGTGGGGGTGCTGTCAGTGCCAGGACACTGAAAGAGAGGAGACCCCCACCTTCCTCCAGCTTCTTGGACCTCCTCCTTCCTGTGCTGATCCTTGGCCTGGCCTTTGGTGCTTGGTATTACCTCACCTTCTATTCCAAAGCCAAGGCATAACAACCATCAAAAGGTCAAGTTTGGTTGGATGAATATTCATAGCTAAGATTTCAGAGGGATGGAGAGTCATGTGAAATAAAAAAAAAGCCTTGAAGATGATATCTTTATGGCTAGGGAGAAAGTTTTGCAAGTAGTCTTGGTGGGTTTACCAAACTTCTGTGTTTGTTGCTATCTCTACCCATGTTTTGCTGAAAGTAAGAATCTATTTGAAGAACTTCATATTGGAAGTGAACCCATTACATTAATCTCTTGTGGAAGGAGTTCACACTAATCGCCTTTCTTTGTTACAGTATCACCATGAACCAATTCAATATCATAGCTCTTGTATTGCCTCTTGTTATGTTGATTCAAATCTTTGTACTGGAGTTTTATTGCCAGCAAGCCAAGAACTTATTGGAGAAATGAATGGTTGGAAAATGTTTGAATTGGGTCTTTCACACCAGTCTCCAATAAAGGATTTTTATACTAGTTAAAGATGATGACTTTTATTTTTCTTGAACAAAAAAGATGGTATCTTTTTGGTTAGAGAGAAGGAAAGATTGTTGCAAGTAATCTTTGTTGGTTTACAAACTTCTGTATTTACTGGTAAAATATGCCCATGTTTCTTTTGCTAAAAGAATGAATCTATTTGAGGAAATTCATTTTTGGAAGTGAACTCATCACAAAACATCTTTCTGTGTTACACTATAACCATGATCCAATTAAATATCACATCTCTTGTATTGCCTTTGACTGCCCTTGTTTTGAGGATAACCTTTGATTGTCTTGATTCCAATACTTGTCAAGGAGTTTTATTGCTAAGTGAAGAGCTTATTTGAAGAACTGCATAATAGGGAAGTGATTGAACTAAATCGATTACATTAATCTCAAACCCGTGGAGTTTATATTAATCACCTCTTATTACACCATCTTGATAACGAACACAATCTCATATCTCTTGCACTGTCTCTTATTATCTCAATTCATGTCTTTGGCGAGGAGTTTAGCAGCAGCAGAATACCTTGTGGTAGTGGAAGCTGAGTGAAAGGAGCTGAAACAGGTTTGAGCCATCAGACCTGAACTTGGTTAATTACTCCAGTGGCTCTCTTCTCCTTCTCACCCTCGAGACAAGTCGAGCATTTTCTGGTGCTGCGATTGAGCCTGAAGTGGAAGATTTGGTGGTTTCAATTTTGGGGATGGCTAATTGACTTCCAATCGGCCTGACCCAGGCTGTTCAATGAGTATGGCGCTCGAAGGCCGACCACGCCATCATCTTCTACTGTTAGATAGCTCTGTCCATGGGAGCAGTTGTCCAAGTAGCTGCGAAACCTGCACTTGCTTCGTCAGATAGGATATATTCAACAGAGTTATGTTTAATTTGATTCACATCAAACTTATGCCATCTGTTTGTTCAAAAATTCGATGTTTATTTGTTGCACTGATGTTGAAATCTAGGCCAAGTTTGATGTAGGATCTGTTGTAGTATAGAAAAAAAAGAATATTATTAATCTCATATTGATTGAAATTAAGAAAAAATCTAGCTTATATAGGAAGGGATCATCCATCCCACGTCAGGTTCATTTTAAGGGACAAAATCGTGGGTCCAAAAATGACTCATATAGTCTTCAAACTATGGGCCGTATGCCAAAATAGGTAATACTTCATATGATGCTTGATTGCTTATTTGTATTGTAGATAATATGATTTTTGATATATTATATTTTATTTATTATCGATTTATCAATTATCAATATATCATTATTTATCAATTATTAATTTTTAATATAAAAAATTATCAAATAATGAATTCAACATATTTTAAATTTAATTAAATATAATGTAACAAACTAAATGAATCGATAATAATTATTTGAATATATTATATTAAAAATAGATAATAAAAAATAAAAAAATTAAATAATCAAATCGAATCGAAATTTTTGGCTCGATTTCGATTTGGTTCTTCTTTTATTCGGATCGATTTTTATTTTTTATTTTTTTTATTTGATTTTCCGATAGATTTGAATCGGATCGAATCGATTAAAATTGAATGAACAGTTTTAGCTTTCGAACTATAGATCGTAAGTTCAAATGAATAATATTTTATATATCGAATCATGAATTTTTTGACACAATAGGATCACTTTCTCCATTTGCGGTGAATATTTGGCTAGGCTGGCATAATTCCAACCATGCAATGTACTCTCTGTTTAAAAAGGAGGAAGAAAGCAAGGACTCTGAAAGGTTTTTTTATTGTTTGTGAAAGGGTAAGAAGACAAAATTTAGAGCAATTAGTATTTAGTTGTATGCAGTCAAATGCTTTCAGTCCATCCTGCGTGCTAAGAGGGGAAAAAGGTAAATTAAAACACAATGAGAAATTCTTTGTATACATCTATGGTATAGAAATCTGATGTGGAGGTATCATCTCGTTCGATTGGATCACATACTATCATTTTTCAATGCATATTTAACATTCATTTAATATTATAGTTTTATTTTTTCGTTTAAAATTTGAAGATGAAAATATCTTTTTTTCTGAAAAAATTGTGATATCTTATACCGATATTATGACATCATGCGTTAATTTTTAACAACAAAAATATCTTTCCAACGAAATGTCCTTCCTTCTTTATGACATTCTGTGAAAAATTATGATATCCTTTGCAAAAGTCATAATTTCAACGTATGATGCTATAATATCGGTACCGGATGTCATAATTTTTTTGGAGAGAAGAGGCATTTTCGTCATTTAAAATTTTAAATGAAAAATAGAACTATGATATTAAATGCGCTTGGAAAGTGTGGCTACATGATCCATAGGATAAAGCGGTAACTCCAGGTCAGATCTTCTACACCGGGGCGGTGTACAAAGAATTTCTCAAAACACAATGCAAGTTAAACACAGTCTAAAGTGTAAATCATTGTTTGAACATTTGTCTATCAATTTGTCTCATGTAGATTATCATAAACTTAAAGGAAGTAAAAGTAATATATGATTTATCATGTTGACAAGCATATCAAGTTTACCGGTGGAAGCCGGAGTCCGGCCCTAAGGTTAGCTGCCTACCAGAATAAGCATGCTTAAATTTTCGATTCACCTTCTTTAATGTTTCGCCAGCATAGAAACCTTGATCCTTGATAGAAACATAGTCTGATTGACTGAAGAATTGTCCTATGCTGTCATGAATTAGCAAGGCATTGGTTTGCACCGCAAGCCGATCACCATCTGCATACTTGGTTTAGGGGTGGCAATTTTAGTTGATCCATCGAGTACTTGATCCGATCTGATTCGAATGGGATGATTTTAGCTAATTCAATTAGAACTTGGGATATGTATCGGTTTTGGAAAAAAATATTCGAAGCGGGTGTAGATCGGGTACGGATATGATAACCTTAATATATATATTCTATTCAAAATTATAATGATTTTATATTATTTACAGGTATTCGATTTGATCCGATTCGTATTTTACTTGATCCAATCTGATCCTAGGTGGATATGGGTATGGAGTTTTTACTTACGAGACGAATATGGATATAAACTGATCGGATATGTTATCATCCCTAAGCTGCTCATCAAGTTCTTTGCAGAGGCTAGTGTGTGACTGATCACCAAGATCACCAAGTGGAAATGGATGAGATTGAACCTAACCATGGCTAACTCCTGATCTAATCTCTGGTAAAAGTAGGCATTGTAAATCTCCATTGCAACAATGTGGGGACATTGCTACCAAACAATAATGGCTTTTGTGGCTAAAGCTAAACCAAGGTTACCAAATAGAATGGACCGTGGGCAATTTTTATATCCTAAGGAAGCAAGAGTTTTCTTACCCACCAAAAAAAAAAAAAAAAAAAAAAGGAAAGGAGGAAGACGAGAGTTTATAGCATAGTCCTTATCAGTAATTAGACAGAATTCTTGAATGAAGATTTACCACATGTCCAACATGAACCTCTTTATCTATAACTTTAGGTTGCATTTGGTGCATCATCGAACAATCTTAGAGGATAATGTGGATTGCCTTCAGGATAGTTTGTCATTATTAAATTATCAGTAATATTGATTACTATGTTTGACACATGTTGGAGCAATCAAATATGCTCCCTCAATTTAATAATATCAGCTTCCCAACTTATTGTTGGTCATCTAGATTACGGATCGGTGACAGACGACGGACCGTCGAAATCAAGTCATCAAAGGAAGTCTGATCTGACTACAGCTTCTATGAGTCTCAATGCCGACTTTCTATCACGTCAGGAGATAAATAATCGACTATTACTTAGCAAGCCGACCGACTGTCGGTAACATTTGATGGACTTTCTTGACAGATACAATATAACGACTTAATCAACTGTATAACCGTTGATCAGTCAGTATATCAGAGTTATCGATCGATGGTCAGTCAGACTATCAATAGCACCGACATACAGTCGGTGTGCCATGCTTACCGATATAAAGTCGACATATCGATAATCCCAGCGCATAAAGTGTGCAACCACTACATCCACGATCGTTAGTGGGCATCAACTGTCTATCCCACGATCACACAATGCCGGATTAATCGGGATTTGCATGTCTAGTCTTACAAACGGTTATCAATAATTTGTCTATAAAAGAGAGATAAATGAACCGCATGGGTTAAATATTTTTGGACTAATACTCTATCACTTTGAATATTCTATCTGCTGCTTATCACTCCTCACTGACTTAAGCATCGGAGGATTTCGTCGGATATGATTCCGTCAGTGGATTCTTTTGCAGGTTGCTCTTCATCGGAGCTAGGTGCAACAGGAGATTGGTAGCAACAGATTGACGCGCCAGATAGGGGAGGCAAAATGAAAGAATCTGATTATGGAAAACTAAGAGCTTAAAATAATTCCACCGGCTCCGTCAGACAATCTTCCTGTCAGGAAGATCTCCTCCACCTTCAATAGCAGAGTCCAGTTCTTCACATTCCATTATTACTACAAACGTCCCACTCATTTTTTAATACAGCAAATGAAAGTGCTGATGGAGATAGTGCACAGCCTTCAACAGCAACATACACAACAATAGCAGCAACCAGTGGTGGAGCCGAAGACACATATAGTGCCATCCAACACAGTCGTCGTGCTCCACGATGATCTCTTTCTCCATCTCCGAATGATGACCATCTCGACACTCTCATTGTGTCAAACCAGCACCTTCCGACACTCTCATCGTGCTGCCCGCCATCGCGGCGGTCTCTTCTCCTTCGCACCGACATAGCATCAAGAAGGGAAGAGACTGCACGCACCCTCGACTTCTCAATCCTCGAGTTCTTCAGGGATTCTACTCCTGAATTCTCACAGCAACGGTGGCTCGACGACTATAAGCACAAATTTAAAAAAATCGACTGCCAACTCGTCCAACTTCGAGTGGATGGTCGAGGATCTCCAACGACCTTAGCATCCACACCGCTCCATCTTTCTCTCAGTGCATCTTGAATGAGTCGATTCCGTCAAGGTTCAAGATACCGCAGATGAGCTATATGATGGCTCTACCGATTCGATTGACCATCTGGAGAGCTACAAGACTCTCATGATGATCCAAAGGACAATCGATGCCTTCTTATGTATTGGCTTTCCGACTACATTTGAAAGATCTCTCGAGTCTGGTATTCTGAGCTCCAGCTGAGGAGCATAAACTCTTTTGAGTAGCTCGAACAATCGTTCGTGGCCCACTTCAGTATTAGCCAAAGATGTCGTGAACATCTAACAGTTTTTATCCATCAACAGGATGAAGGAGAGACACTTAGAGACTTCGTGGCGCGTTTCAATGCTGCCAACTTAAGGTCCGAGACCTCAACGAAGATATGGCCATCTCGGCCATGAAGAGAGAGTTGAGGGGATCCAAGTTTACTTACTCTCTGGATAAGACTCTCCTTCAGACTTATGCAGAATTTTTGGAATAGCGTATAATATATTGCACGGATGATGGCTATTAACCAATATCAAATAAAGAAAAAGATTAGAAAAAAAAATAAAAAAAAGTGGAGCTTCGATCGAATCGAGTCGGTCAACAACCAACAAGGGAGCTTCACTTCGCCGATGGAATCCAAAGTCGAATAATTATGGTAGCAGGTATGATTTGTAGACTCCTCTTTCTGCTCACCATGTACAGATTCTGATGGAGATTGAGGAGAGAAGTACCTTCATCATCCCCCATCGATGAAGGTACCATCGAGGAGCGTGACAAGAAAGTACTGTCGGTTTTATGTGACTATGGTCATGATATCGAACAGTACATTCAACTCAGGGATGAGATAGGAGTCCTGATTCTATAGACTGCCTCAAAAAGTTTCACAGACCATCCGACTCAACTCCTGTCGACCGACAACCTCAGCCACTACCTGAGGAAGCGATCGACAATCGACCAACAGTAGGGGTAATCAATATGATTTTCCAATGATCGAGAGACTGGGGGACAACTTCCCAAGAAGATATGCAAAGAATCAATGACTTGATGATAATATAATCTTTTTTTGAAGGATGATGTTCGAAAAATACAGACTCTCCATAATGATGCTATCGTTATCTTAGCGATGATAGCAAACTTTGATGTAAAAAGAATCTTAGTAGATAATGAAAGTTTAACTAATATTTATTTTATTCGATTTTTTTCGAATGCGACTACCGACTGACGGACTCAGAAGAGTCTCTACGTCCTTAATCGATTTTACTGGAGACATCAATGTGGAAGGAGAAATTACTTCCCACTAACTGTGAAAATAGATTCACAAAAAATATCTCCTCTTGACGTTCACAATTGTTTGAGTTTCTTTGACTTACAATGTCATACTCGGACGATCGAGACTTAATGCATTGAGAGCAGTGGTGTCGACATATCATCTACTGATCTGATTTTCAACAAAAAGTGGAGTCAGAGAAATATGTTGAGATCAATAATTAGCCCGATGTTGCTTCATGGTTTCTATCGAAAATAGTAAGCTTGAAGGCCCTTTGTCGGTTGACAAATGGATCAGAGAAAAAATGAAGAAAGGGATGAGCCAGCTGAGCAACTGGTTTCGATCCTACTAAGAGAAGATGACCCTCCAAAAATAATTCAAATGGGTCACAATTACCTGATCCGGAGCGAAAACAGCTAGTGGACTTACTGAGAGCAAACATCGACATTTTTGTTTGGTTAGCGACCGACATGTCAGAGATTCCTTCGGAAGTAATAACTCATCGAGTAAACATGACCCCAAAGTTAAACCAGTGAGACAGAAAAAAAATCTTTTACTCCTGAAAGGCAGAAGATCATCGATGAAGAAGTTGATAAGTTCCTCGTAGCTGGCTTCATAAGAGAGATCAACTATCCCGATTGGCTTGCCAATTGGTAATGATGAGAAAGATCAATGAAAAATGATGAATCTGCATCGAGTATACCAATCTAATTGAAGCTTATCTGAAAGATAGCTTTTTCTTATCAAAAATCGATCAATTAGTTGATGCGACATCGGAACATCGACTTTTGAGCTTTATGGATATCTTGACAGGCTACAATCAGATTTGAATGGTATCCAAAGACGAAAGCATACTCCTTCATAACCAACAAAGTCATCTATTATTACAAAATGATGTCTTTGGTTTAAAAAATATCGGAGCAACTTATCAATGGCTGGTCAACAAGATGTTCAAGATATAAATGGACGTAATATGGAAGTCTACGTCGACACATATGGTAAGTATCAAAACTGTTGATCATGTTCAAAACTTAGAAGAAGCCTTCGACATACTTCGATGATATCGGATGAAGCTAAATCGATCAAGTGTACATTCGGAGTGCTGGAGAAATTTTTTTTTGATTTTTTATGTCACAACGAGGAATCGAGGCTAATCCGAAAAGATAAAGTTATTATCGACATGAAGTATTTCAGTTTTAAGAAAGAGATACAACAACTCAATGGAAGGATTGTCACACTTAGCTGATTCATCTCAAAGTCAGTCGAAAGATGTCTGCCCTTCTTCAAGACCTTACGGCAAATGAAGGATATCTCATCGTTAGATGAATGTCGATAGTTCTTCAAGATCTGAAAAAATATTGATAGCTCTCCCACTACTCACAAAATCGAAGATGGAGAAACACTGTATCTCTACTTGACAATTTCTGCAGAGGCAGTCAATAAGGTGCTTGTCTGAAAAGATAAAAATTGATTCAACAGTCAATTTACTATACCAGCAAGATACTCCACAATATCGAAATACGATATTCAAGGGTAGAGAAGATGATCTACACTCTAATCATATCGTTGTAATGATTTCGACCATATTTCAAGCATATTCAATAGTGGTCTTGACTGACCAACCATTGAAGGCAATTTTGAATTGACCAGATACCTCCGATGGATGGTAAAATGGGCAATCAAATTCATGAGTTGATATCCAATATCATCCACGACCATCAATGAAGGTCCAAGTTTTAACCGACTCTATCATCGAGTACACTTACCCGATGACAGATCTGATAATAAATCCGATGATAAGTCGGAACAAATTAAGAATTTAAGGCTGAGCTACATCGGTATAGATGCTACATATTGATGGGGCATCCAAGCCCAGGAGAATGGAGCCACCTTATTCTCATCAATTTTGAAGGACTGTGATGAATACATCCTTCGATTTGATTTAAAGCATTAAATAATTAAACGAATATGAAGCTCTACTAGTCAGCTTGAAAATTGATAAAAACTGATATAGATAGCCAGAAAATCTTCACTGACTCACAACTGATCACTGGACAAGTCAAGGATGGTTTGAAGCCGAGATCCGACTATGACGAAATTCTTCAGAAGGTAAAAGATCTCACACCAACTTTCAATATTTCAAGATCTCGCACATTCTAAGAACAAGAATATCCGAGCCGACGCACTCTTGACTCGCAACCACTTCATCCAATTTACTCGATCGAATATTCATTGAATATCTCGAACAGTCGAGTATGGACAAGGTTAATGAAGTGCTACAAATAATGATAACCAAGTTGAATGGATCTGATCATCTAATATTGACCAACGGGGCTTTATCCGAAGATCTCTTAGAAGCAAACGATTAAGATGGATAGCTTTGCTATATATCTTGATGAACGGACAGCTGTACAAGAGATCATTCTCACTTTCACTACTAAAGTATTTGAATTTATCGATGCTGACTATGCTTTTCGAGAAGTCTACGAAGAAATTTGTGCAAATCACTTGGGGGAAGTCATTGGCTTACAAAGTTTTGCGACAGGAGTATTATTGACCCACCATAAAGAAAGATTCAACTGAGCTTGCTTGGAGGTGCGAATAATGTCAGAAATATGCTAACATACAGCATCAACCGGCCAGTCAGTTGACATCGATCATTGCATCATGTCATTCACATAAAGGAGAATTGACATACTCGGTCCCTTCCTCTGACGTCTGGTCAGAGAAAATTTTGATGGTCGCAGTAGACTACTTCATCAAATGGGTGGAAGACGAATCTCTGACGCAGATCACTGAAGGCAAGATGAAGATTTTATTCAGAAGTCAATCATATGCAGATTCGGATTGTCATATACCATTATCACAGACAATGATCGATAATTCGACAATCAAAATTCAGAGAGTTTTGCACAAAGCTACATATTACACATAAACTTCTGTCGGCCATCCATAGTCTAATGGTGAGGCAGAGATGATAAATCGAATAATTCATAGGGTCTCAAAATCTGACTGAATGAAGCCAAAGACCTCTGGATAGAAGAATTATATCCGATCTTATGAGCATATTGAACAACTCTCACATCTTAAAGAATTGCCATTCAATATGGCATATGAAATGAAAGTAGTGATCTCAGTGGAGATCGAATTGCCATCAATGAGAGTCGAACGGTATGCAGAGCCAAATAACTCCGAATGTCAAAGAGCTGACTTGGACTTGCTCCTGGAGGCTCAGTAGCAAACTCAAATTTAGATGGTCGTATACGCAAAGAGTTGCCGATATTACAATACGAGGGTCAAACCGAAGGTCTTCCATTCAGAAGATTTGGTCTTAAGAAAAGTAGAAGTTTCAAAACCTTCAGATTAAGAAAAATTATCTCCAAATTAGGAAGGATCCTATCGGATAATCTAAACCTTCGTCCAGGCACATACTGACTAAAGACTCTCGATGGAACGATGATTCCTCGAATATGGAATGTGATAATTGAAAAATGTATTATCAATAAAGTTATCACATATACAACACATCTGAAATGAAATGATTGGATTTTAATTTTTCTTGGATATTCAATTATCTACAAAATGATATTTGAATGACAACCAATCGACTAAAATGTACCGACCCAATCTTAGTTAGATGATTCTACATACCAACTCCAGTTGGATAATTACATATGCCGACTCAGCTACAACTGAGTAGAACAACATGCCGACTCAATCATGGTTGAGTGGAAGAATAAGCTGATTTGACCCGACTGAATCAAAAAATATACCGACTCGACTTTGATCGGTTGAAGGATATTTAGCTTGTCACCATATATCGAATACTTCAAAAAATTTATGTCTAAAGCTTAGTCGGCTGATACCCGACTAGCAGGCAAACTATTCGACTGACTACCGATCATCATTCGACATATCGACTGATAATCAATTGCTCGATAGATGTTCGACCGCATTGGCAATGACGATGAACAACACATTCAAAGAGTTCAACACTAAAAATTTTTTTATTTATTCATCAACAAAAGTGCAAAATTGGATCCAAGATCCGGTTACAAAAGAAAAGTGGATTATCACCTGACATAAAAAGAAAATCTATGATCGCTAATGACCTCCTCCTCAACTGTGTCGGAAGCCATCGTAGCTCCAGTTTTGTAGCCTTCGATTGTGGTTGATTCTATTCCGACTGACTCTGTTGTGGCATCATCTGCAGCTGGGATAGACTCTATCACGGTCGGTGCAGCTTTTCAGTTGGGACTATTGCCTCATCGGTTGGCTCCTCTTCTACCGCCCCAGCTGGGATGGTGATGTGGCTCAGGTCGAGGTTTGAATAAATTTTTTCGACAGCATCTCTGCCATCTTCATATCCAATCAATAGGCCACATTGCTACCCTCAAGGATTTCGTTCTTGAAATCCTCAGATACTTTATAATCATCGATGGCCTGCTCCCATGTTCGACTGAGTGCCTCTCGGGCTGACTTCGTTTCCTCTTTGTGGAAGCCGACTTTGCATCGACCAGTGCCAACCTCTCCTCGTGGCTCGATGCCTTCCAGTTTCTTCTCCAGCTCCTCGATGCTGCCATCACGTTCTCTCTGGAGCCGGTTGATTGAGTGCTTCTTGCTCTTAATTGAGACTCCAAGGACTCAACGGTCCGTTGAGCCGACTCTAATTCGGCTCTGATTGACTCAACTCGATCTTAATGTGAGAGATTTCCTCTTAGAGCTCTTTCTCCCACTCAATCGCTGCCTTCTTCCATTCAGTTACTGCCTGAAGATGCTCGATGGCCGGATTTTTTCAGCATTGGCGGCGCAACCTTTTCGATCGATAGTCAGTGGAAGTCCATGATCGTTCGATAACCACTCTCTAGCACCGACATGTCGTGCGCAAACTGCAAAGAAAAGAAAACAAGTTAGAAAAACAAATTAGAGAAGACAATTAGAAAGTAAAATATCGACTTACACTGAGGATCATCAGGTAGAGGGACGAAAATATTTCGGACACCATCCAACTCTTCCCGCTCTCTCTGTAGGTCGAAAAAAGTACAGACTCAATGAGTTGCTTGGCCAACTTTGGGTTCGCCAAAGCCGACTCACTGGCTGGAATCCGAACATCGAAGAGCTCCGTGAAGCCCATTGACGACCCATCATCAGTCGAAGTCACCGGTGCCTTCCCTCGCTCTCCAGTAGACAACTGATCGTTTGATGCCGCCATCCATTCGGGTGTTGAAGGTACCGAAGTAATGTCAGTGCCGTGGTGACTGGTTCTGGTTTGGGCATGGGAGTTGCTTGAGACTCCTATCGGCGTGGCTCTGGCCGGTGGTGGTTCAGCGATGGTGATGTCATTAACGTCTGATTGCTCGATGATGGAATTTCTGATGGTAGAAGCACCATCGGGGCTGACAGTGCGATGACCGGCTCGATCCGAACCTCCATGACGACTACCGACAGAATGTCGGTCTGGCTCACTGCTGTCAAAGGAGTATCGGTCCGACCCTTCTTTAGAGCTTGGGAAGGGCCTGCACTTGTAGTAGGCCTCTTCTTGATGGCAAACTATTGGACTTCATTTGCCGAAGATCGAGTTGAGCTGTACGCCGCATAGCTGCAAATAAAAGACAATGACTTAGTTACAAATCTGAAGCCAGATAAAAAAAATGATGATGAAAATGAAAGGTCAACTATGTTATACCTATGGCAAGCACCGAACTAAGTCCAGTATCATAGAGAGAATGCTCCGTCAATAGCTCCCATTGCGAGGAGACTTCCATGTCCTTCAGTCAGAAAAAGTCTTTCAGATTGATCTCATCAATCTGATTATGTTCATTTGTGCTAGTCCTCAGATTCTCCCAAGTGGAAGGAAAGTTCCAAGGTGAAAAAGAGGAAACAAAGAAAAATTACATCTTTCAATCATTGTTGGAGGATGGGAGACCGGTAATGATAGATAGACCCTTCTTTGGGTTGAAGAACCAACAATCTTCAGCCTTTGGATGAGAGCGAAGAACAAAGAAAGCATGAAAAAGGGAAGGTTTGGATTCGGTCGGGATCATATGACATAACAAAGCAAAAGTAATGAGAAGCCAAATGAAATTCCACGCAAGTTGGGCCGGGCAGAGTCGGTAATAATTAAGAATGTTCCGAATGAACTCTGAAATCGAGAATCGGAGCCCAGCCCGAAGGTTCTCAACATAAAAGGCAACCTGATCTGAAGGAGGAAAAATCACCTAACCATCCAGACCTGGTGCGAACAACTGAAACTACTCCGGGATGCAGTACTGCTCCCAGAGATGAATGACAGCAGGTTTGGTCAGAGAGGAAACCTCTATCATCGGATCCAGAAGAGAGTCGCCAATTGAACCAGTCGGTCATCTACTCTGAGAAGGTTGAGGGATGGGTGCTCTACGTATAGGTCTATCATCTTCTACCCTAGCTTTACCCTTTCTACTGCTACTAGCCATCAGAAATGGCAGAAAATCGAAAAAAACAAACGAGGGAAGGAGAAAGGAGAAGTCTAACCTGAAGGCTAAAGAGAGACCTGAAAATCCTGGCTCTCGACTTCTCCTGGAACTCAATAGAACCCTCAGCACCTACAGGAAGAACCTTCGAACTCTCCGAATGCAACAGAAAATCTAAAAGAAAGCGACATTACATATATAGAATCCCTCAACAGCTAAGATAAACTCATTCAAAATGAGATTCCCTTGGATTTTGACACGTGACAACATCAAAACCGATCATTGATCGGACGTTTGATGCACCTACCGCCTGATCGTGCCACATCACCACTATCTACGTGAATGGTTGAGAGCCAGTAACAAATGGATGCGTGACGGCAATCGACTAGTCAAAATCAAATCGATCGAATCATCTGACCACCTAACTGTCTTTTCAAATCGACATCCCAATAATGGCTGCACGACCATCGAAAAGATAAAATAATTGAAAATCTTTCAATTTTTGAGAGAATCATTAATACTTACAGAATCGACCACAGAATCAGGGCACGAGATGATATGTGATAACTTCCATCGTCCAACGTGTCAGGCCACATGTCAAGTTATGTGACGAGCCACCTTGGACTTGAGAGTGGGGATAACTATTGGGGCAATCAAATCTGCTCCCCCCAATTTAATATCAGCATTCCGACTTATTGTCGGTCATCTCGATTATGGGTTGGTGACAGATGATGGACCGTTGAAGCTAAGTCGCCAAATGAAGTCCGATTCGACTATAGCTTCTACAGGTCTTAACACCCGACTTTCTATCGACGTCAGGAGACAAATAATCGACTATTAATCGGCAAGCCGACCGATTATCGATAACATTCGATCAATTTTTTTGGCAGATACGACATAACGACTTAATCAATTGCATAACTACTAATCAGTCGGTATATTGGAGTTACCGACTAATGGTCAGTCAGACTATCCATAGCATCGACATACAGTTGGTGCGCCATGCTTACCGACATAAAGTCCACATATCAGAAACCGCCAACGCATAAAGTGCGCAACGACTACATACCACGATCGTTATTGGGCATCAACTGCTCACCCCACGATCGCACAATACTGGATTAAGTGGGACCCACGTGCCAAATCGTTACAAACGGCTACCAACAACTCGTCTCTAAAAGATAGGTAAATGAATAGTATGGGTAAGACACTTATGGACTGATGCTATGCCATTTTAAATATTCTATCTGCTGTTCATCATTTTTCACTGATTTAAGCATCGAAGGGTCTCCGTCGAACTCGATTCCGATCATTGGACTTCTTTTGCAGGTTGCTCTTCACCGGAGCTAGGCACAATAGCGAATTGGCCACAATAGTACACACAGGTAATGTTACAGTAAAATTATTGAAAATCTTGATTGACATATTTGATATGATAATCAGATTAATGATAATATAAAATTAAATTCAATGTAAAATTAAATTCTCAAAACACCCTCAATAATTTTGCCCTGGTGCTCTTCTTTTTTCCTGATGAGTAGTAACGGGAGTGATGTGGATGTGGTGGTGGCATGGAGAAGTAGCAGGCCGAGGGATGTGGAGAACCACGGGCACCGGGGGAGTGGAGAAGGGGTGGGTGCATGTGGAGCCGTGGGGGTGGTGGGGACGAGCATGGAGGGGCCAAGGGGGGAGGAGGGGGGTGGTGGGGGACAGGCGGAGGAGTTGCGGGCAGGCAAAGGGAAATGGAGGAGCCGCGGGCCGGGGGCGCACGTGGAGGAGGGTTAGGGGGGAGGGTTGGGCAATGTGTTTTGTATGATTTTTTTGAAGGATAATTTTATCTAAAATTTTTATTGCAACATTATCAAAGAAGTGGTAATCTAGATAACCACCCCTCTCTAAGGCAATTCAAATTGTCTCCAATGGATAATATGGATTGTTAAGGTAATTTGAATTACTATCCAAAAAGTATATCAAATGCAGTAATCTAGATTACTATATTAAATTACTAGCAATTTGAATAGATTGTCAGCTACCAAATGTAACCTTAGAGACAACTCCAAAGAGTCTAACAATGAAGAAGAGAACCCCAGGAAAACATCACACTGCACGTTGCTTATCACTGAGCCAAACTGACAATTAGATATTTTAAGTGATGGCCTGCCTAATATCTCTTGGACATGTCGCCTAGTGCTGGATGCTGGATCCATTTGAAGTATGGGAGAGGTCTGTAATTTAAATGTTTGTCTTCCTCTAGCAAAGGGTTCTTAATCGAAGAACGGCACGTTGAATTCAAGGATGAACTCAAGTTTGATCTCGAATGGATCCGGACCAAATTTACTAAGGATAAAGAAATCCTTGAGAGAGAGAGAGAGAGAGAGGAATTTAAATTTGATCAGATCCAAAAGACATGCAGGTTGAATGGATCTTGTTGATTTTGATTATAAAATTTACACCAGATTGTAAGCTGGATTTAGATTGGTTTTTGCTGAATTTTTTAGGGCAGAAACATGGATTGGATTTAGTAAGGGAGCTCCAGCTTGCTTCAACCTGAGATGAGGTTGATTGATATGGTCCAAGAATTTGTGTATATTGGGACATCTGCACCCAAATATGGATTGAACCAGGCCAGACACATGATATCCTGGCCCTTTTAATCGATTCCAAATTTTAGCTTGTATTCAAATTTGTAACATCTGTGCTACATATTTACTTGTTATGTTGTATTCTTTTTTTGATTGATTTTCTTTTTGGGAATACTAATATTCTTGGTTTTAATACATATGGAAGTGGAATGATGTTTCCAAGAATGCGTAACATGGATGAAAGTGCAGTGGCTTATTGCAATAAAAAAAAGGGTTAATTATATGTTATTAATGATTATAATAGAAGCTAAACTGAAAATAACATGAAGGCATCTGACATCATCTTCTAAGAAAAATAGTATATGTCATCACATCATCTTCATGGCTCCAAAACTTCAAGGCTTAACCACATAATTTTCGCCCTGGCCCAGACCATATGCTGGATGTGATGAAGAAATCCTTCTTGTTCACACTATGCCTATCTAAAAAATTATATGTGAATACAATATATCTCATATACCTGTTCTACATGTGCATCTAGTTCTTGCAAAAATGATATTTCTTAATTTCCTTGGCAAATTTTTAGCTTGGACATAGTTATGGCAGTGAGATGTCCAAGCTACATGAAGGTTTCTCATGTCCTTTTAAATGGTCTATATTATCCATTTTATCATTAAATGAAAATGGTTCATTTGAGAAGGATACATTTGAAACTTATTAGTTAAAAAAAAAATATGTATCAGCTTTCATAAAGAATTGAAATTACTAAACAAATTGGGAGATCTCCGTAGAACACTAAGCCCTCTCTTTTTGTTTCTTTTCTCCTCCTTCGTTATATTCACCACTGGGGAGAGAGACTTAAAATAAAGAAAATAATATCAAATATACTGCAAAGTGCAAACAATTAATTGATAAAATCATAACCATCCATCAAATGCTTATTCTTTTGGAGTAGACCTTGCATGCGCATCACTTGTCTGGTACCCATTTTAGATGCCATGGGCCTGCATTCATAAAATCATAACCATCCATCAAATGCTCGTTCTTCTTGAGTAGACTATGTGCATCAATTGTCTAGTCCATTTTAGATGCCATGGGCTTTATTTATAAAATCATAATCATCCATCAAATGCTTATTCTTCTTGGGTACACCACATTCATCACTTCTCCACTCCATGTTAGATGCCATGGGCTTACATATATTCATACCTTAAAAGCTAAAAATCTAGTGTCATTATCATTAGTCTCAAAAGTGGAGAAGCAAAGAAATAATCATGGTTGGCACAAGTATCTTACAGTTGTTGCTCTCTCTCTCACAGTTGAAGAAAGAAAACCTATCATTCAAGGCCTGACCATGAAAGTTGATGGAAAGCGCTTATTCAAGAGGATGCATGTCAAAAATTTAAATTTCTAGCCAACCAAATTTAATGTAACATGTAATATGGAATTAGTTCATTCTAAACATTGTTTTTTTTTTCAGGAGAAAGGATGGCCTAAGCTCCTCCTATCTTCATTAAACTAAATGAAGTCAATTACAGAAAAAGTCCCTAATGACAAGGAGAATTAAAACTAGATTACAGTAGTGTTGCTCCTTTTAGGTCATTCAAAAGAAGAGACAAAGCCTGTAATGGAATAACTCTTCCCACTCAGAAAAGTATTCTACTACCATGTGAGGTGTCAGCTGGGCGGTGATCTCTGTCTAAGAAAACCGTCTGTTACGTTCCAACCAAAGCAACCAAGTCAGAGCTAATAAAAATAAAAGGAGTCCCAGGCTGTGCTGTAAGCACTTAAAATTCTGCTTTTCTCCACTCCAACCACATCGTTCTTAAAGACAGTCTTGTTGGCCACCTGAATCAAGCCTACTCAAATATATATATATATATAATTTTTATTTATAATATATATATTAATATATATATTATTAGTAGGTTAAAATTTGATTTTGAGCTCGAGTATGTCTTGGTTGATATTCGATCAAGTCAAGTTGATCTTGAGTTTTGTCTATTTTTTATCGAGCCGAGCTCAAACTTGGAATATTAAGGCTCGGTTGATCTTGAGTCGAGTTTTGAATCCGAATATTTTGAGCCGAGTTGAGCTCGAGCTTCTAATTACTCGATCCGGCTCAGCTAGATTGCACCCCTGCCTGCCACCATTTCCCACAAGCAACATGCATATTGGCATGACAACAAGATGCAATCTATGGTTTCTGAACTTGCTTTGCATGTAGGACAGTTCAATAGTGCACTCCGTCCTTTCTCAAGTTTAAAATCCCAGGAGTGTTTAACTTGTTTCTGAGTGCTAGCCATATGAAAATTTCAAGTTTTTCTAGTGCAACGCCTTACAATGGCTTGGAGCACCAGGACACATCACACTCTCCTGGTTGAATTTATAAAGGATTTAACAAAGTACGCCTTGCTTTTAGTCCATCTCCACATTGGTTTCTCTTGCTGGTTTGAAGGGGTAATGCTTCGCAGAATGCCTGCTGCTCTCTTAGCACTTCCAGCGCAGGGTTAGATAGGGAGTTCAAGGCTTATCGACCAATACTTCTGAGGATGGATTCTAGTAATCTGCTACCGTTGCCTCTCCATTCACTGCTGATGCACAAAGGTTGTGGAAGAGCATGGATATTTAGTGGCTGTCACCTAACTATATGATGCCAGAATAAAATTTTAATTCCCTTTCCAACTGTGAACCATAGACTGATCCACATTGGGTCTAATTTTTTTTGCAGATGTTTCTCCATAAGCATGACATATTTTACATATTCTTTTTGCCGCTGCCATTGAAGTTATGTCACAAAGATTCTCTTCAAGGAAAAATAACTTTATAAATGAAAGATGTTATCAACACCCTTATCTCCAATTGGTCTTAGATTTTCTAGTTATGATTCTAGAAAAGAATTCCTAGATGTGGGCATCTTTCCAATTCCAAGATCGTAGTCCAAATCCAAACCAAAAAAATGTTGCTACTTAACTAAAAATAAAAACATAACAGAAAGATTTCACAAGCCAAGTGAACTGCCACCATTGAACACTGTTTCCCTTGCTGCCAACTCCTGGTGTAAATCTTATCCACCTCTCTTAAAGTTGCTGAGGTTGTTGGCTTTCTTCATTTAAGTCAACAAACAACAAAAGCCTGCCTAATAATTGAGAGCATATGGAAGAATAATTGCCTCCAGTTAATGTCATGAATGAGTGCCTTCTGGATGAAAATAAGAGAAGTCTGACCGTATCTCTTTCCACTCTCAAAATCAATTAGGAGTTTATTCTCCTAGAATATACCGCTTGATCGAATTATTCCAAGAATATACCAGGCATCTGAAATATTTTCATTATTTAATTCGTTATAAGTGACCTATCACTTTCTCTCTAAAGCTTCTTACATGCTGTGGCCATTCAGAAGCTAAAGAGAATGCAGCTTTGAATGTGTTTTGCTGATAGTCATCTAATCATCTTCAAATCCTCTTTCCCCCACTTTAATTTGAAGTGCGAAGACATGGTTAGATGACCATCAGCAAACGCATTCACAAGACATGCACATATCTCTTCATTTTGATTTATCTATTATTTGCTTTAGGAGTATCTTTTATGTTGAGTCTGAGTGGACTTACAAGGTTTATTCGCAAGTACTCCAAGGGTATTGCATGTTTTCTATTCTGTGTTGTTTTTTTGATAATTTTACCTTTGGATGAAGAAATTTTTATAAACTTTTGTTATGTTATTGTTAAATTCATTTTTGTGTGTTCTGCTCTGTGTTGCTTTGTCTAGTACTTTTCGCAGGTTGGATCGTGTTCATGTCAGGCTCAAATCACTTGTCAAAAACTTTAATTGACCTTGATGTAAATCATTAAGCCTGTAGGTTTTGGTCTACTTGGGCTTAATTTTGTGTAAGGCATGTTTTTATGTAGATTATAGCATTGATTAAGCTCAAATAAGTTGAGAAAAAGTGGAACTTGAGCCCAAGTTTCAGGATTAGAATTAATTTCATGCGGAGAGTAAAGAGCAATCATCTCAATGAGGTTTCGCTTGATCACATGCATGCATGGCAAATTTTACATATCCATCTTTTTTACCTGTATGTATCATGACTTTTCTTGCATAAGTTTCTAGATCGATGCATGCTCTGTGGCCATCTATTGTATGTGGATATCACTTTGTTGGCAATGATTTGATGCAACAACTATGAAGTTATCTATCCATCACTCAGTGTTTTGATATGAACTGATGTTATGGATACTTGTGCTTGTGCTTGTGCCATATGTAATGTATCTAGAAAAGAGTATTTGTTTGAATGCTGTAATCACATGATTTATCATCTTCTAATAACATGAATAGCATGGCACATGCTCCCATGGATGATAATGATCCATTAACTGTGTGAGAAGTGAAGATTTGATGTTTCAAGGGGTGAGGCTTGTGTTATGAATTAAGATAATACAAAATTTACTTTTCTTAATAAAATTGTGATTAAGAAAGATACATGATAAAGGTAAGAAGAACAGAGAAAAAAAATCAGTGCATATATTGGTCCCTGTTAAGCGAAAAAAAAGGGGTATTTGAAATGTATGTAGGAAAAAAAGTGGGAGAGGTAAAGGACACTCTCTAAGAATGGAAGGGGGGAAGAGTTGAGCTACATATGGTTTTGTGATGGAACATCTGCCAAAGCAGCACCCCTTATTGTAGTATTATATGTATTTCTCTCAAAAAGTAGCATTGTTTTCATTACCAGCTTTCTGAATTCAAGTCTACTGACTTGAATGTTTTCATTACCAGTCTTCTGAATTCAATTCAACTGACTTTACAAAGCCCCTCCCTGTTCCGGCTTAATTTAATTATCGGCTTTAATCGGTCTTTACAAAGCTCGGCTTCATTAGGAACCAAGTTCAAATTAACCACCTAAGAATCATCTTTAGTAGGCTTGGCTTGAAATTTCAGGCTGGATCATGTTTGTTGAAGAGGAAATAGGTAGGGCTTGATCCTGAACTTTTGACTCGAAACTGCTTTCGACTAGCTTAAGTCTGCTTGAGATTTTTGTGCTGACATCCCCTGCAAATTGGTTACATGAAAGCATATTTAACCATAGATTGCATCGAAATAAGTTCGAAGTTAACTGAACTTCAGAAAATTCAGCTAAGAAGAGTGATAAATTTTATCTTAAATTTAGTTTAGACGAGCGACAAATTTAATGTTTTGTAAAACTAATCAGGACTGTAATCATTGTTCAGATTAGATAATTCTTTTGCTGATTGACAAAATTGCTTGAAACTCTCTCACTGCTAAGCCATCGACCATCGCAACATAACCACTTACTGTGGATCGAAAACACTGCCAAAAACAGGGCACATCTTCAGATATTAAGCTGGTTCAAAAGTTTTTGGGAAACCTTATTCTTTGAAAAAAAAAAAGAAGAAGGTCTAACGGGTTGAATAATATTGTTGGTACTGGACAGATCGGCGAAAAAACAATGTGTGACTGATGTAATTTGTCTCAATAAAATCCCCAAGGATTGGTACTACCTTAGGCATCTCTCTGTATTAGCTCAAGTATTTTAAGTCTTTTGTGTCTAGACTCTAGACCTCACCTTGGTTTTGTTTGTTATTCACATTCCAGACTCCACCTGTGACCACTGCTATAAATATTTTCATTTTTGGTGCACCTCTATTGGTTTAGATTTTGTTATCTTGTTCTGTAAAAAGAACCATAGAGTTGCAACAAGGAAAAAAAAGTGCCACCAAACTAGTCTTATCTCAGCTGGTTGGCACTCCTCTGGTCTTGTGTGGTTTAGGGTCTAAACTGTAATGATAATTCTTTTTTAACAAAAATAATATTTATCAATTTAAATAAATAGTGAATAGATTTTTATGCTGATTAGTAGACAATTATTGATCTTTTTCAAGTGTCATGTTTGTGAATTTGACTCTGCCTCTTGTCCACTCCTAGGCAAGTTGAGTTAATTTAATTTTGAGCTTACGATGGCAACAGATCGAATATAAATTGGATCTGCTAATATTTGTATCCATTTCGTAATTACAACTCTCATATCCATTTACACTCTATGCTCATCTTGGGTCGGATTAAATAGAGTATTGGATGGATTGGGTTGGATAGATAGGAGAGGTTGAATTGGGTTAGATCGGATACATAAAAGAGATCGGATCGAATCAGATAGAAAACTCATCATATAAATATTATAAAATAATTTTAATTTTGAAAGAAAAATTTAGATTAAAATTATATTGGATCAAGTTTGAGGATGACATACGGTACTTGATCCTATCCGCATCTAATTCGAATTTGTTTCGGATATTATTTTTTTTAGAACCTATATTCATCTGGAGTTTTAATCCCATCTCATTCGGATCAGGTCGAGTTGGATATCCAGTGGATCACCTGAAATTGCCATTCCTACTTATGCCTGGGTTTATTATGGGTCAATCTTGAAAAATTAGGTTACTTCATTGGTTCTTATAATGGGTAAAAGGATGGTTAAATCCCGTCAAACCCATAACCACTACTTGCATCTTTGAAGTTGGTTACTTTTTGAACCATACCCAACCTAGAGTGGATCCAAGCTGAATATATTTTGTTAGTCTTCTATCACCTCCATTACCTCAACACTGTCACATATTAGTTGACAATCTATCCACATAATAGTGGATTGCCATTACATCATTTTAGGGTAAGAGAAGATCAGGTATGCCATGTTCTCATTCGTCCGGAGAATAATTAGAAGACCAAGACAAATACAACCCCCCTCTCTTTCTTTTTTGTCATGGTCTTCCAACTGCCAATGTGACATTTTTTATGAGATCAAAGACTATGACACTTAAATATTGAATACAGCCAACATCTGAAAAAAATGACCCCTTCTTCGTTGAAGTTGTCAAAGTTTGTCATCACACCATTGTTGAAAATATTTAAGGCGGCCAAAAGAGATGTTTGCATATTGCACCTTATATTTTATCAATATTATACATAAAACCTCTCCTTATCATTATTTAAAATCCAACCCAAAAACAACTTTTGTTAACAAAATCTTATGATGCTGTTACCCTCTTCTAGGGCAGGATTTCGACCTAGTTTAGGTTAACCAGAGGTAAAATGGTCATTGTGTACCTCTAGTTAACGTAATTGTGGTCCATGGCTAATTATAGGGATAGAATATAAATAGAAGGACTACAATTCACATTGACATTGAAAAGGAGGTCTTAAGTATAACATCAATAAAATATAGGGTGTGGTATGTTAAAATAGCCTCTTGGTTAAATTGTTGAAATTTAGGCACGATATCATTTAATTTGTAACTATTCTAAAGCAGTATCATATTAGATATAGATATATGGGCTATAGAGGAGGCATACGACGTATGGTTGCCACCTACCACTCATATGTCAGTGGATTAGGTTGTCTAAGAAAAACTAGTGAAGCACGCCTCTCCTTTATGCTCACCAGACAAGCTTCTGGCTTATAACAACCCACCTCCCATTAAAACAATAGGAAAAGATGGAGAGAGTGATGCAAATAATAGTATCAAATGCCTAAGGGTGATATGGATTTTCAAATAGAGGAAATGCCCAACTTAGAATCAAGGTAGATTTCTTATCCATCTGTAGATTAGGAGTTGCACTCTAGAAGGCCACAAGGCTGGGAACTTCTCCAAAAATCAGTAGATATATAAAAAGAAAAAGATGGGAGGTTTAGAGGACAGATTTTTTTTTTTTTTTTTTTTTTGTGTCATTGATAAATAATTTCGAAAATTAAAGAAAATTGGTTATCATCATAATGCTTCCATGTGATATTCTGTTTCATAATTATCTTGAATAATATCACAGAATGCCTTCAGCTAGAGAAGTAGGAGTATTGTAGGCAAATGGTGTCAATTCCAGCGACAGACATCCATGGTTTTAGGTAATTATTTTTTATGAAATAATTGTGTACCAAATATTGAAGTCTTCAGCAACATGAGCCATGGAGTCTCTAAATGTAACAAATGTCAATTCAAATTTCTTCGATGTTGTTAGTATTAAATTTCATTGGCCAGCTGATATTGACACCATCACTGAAACGTCTTTCACAACACCAAACCACCTACTCCTTAAACAAACTTTTCTCTCAAACTCAACTAATAAAAGCAACTAAAAAATCTGAATCCCTATTAACTGCAGCAATAAAGTATCAGGTTCAAATGGGCATCCAAGCAATTGAACAAGTCAAGCCGCTAGTTTTTGAGCTTGCTATAAGAAAAGCTTAGCATCTCTCTCTCCACACTCTAAATATTCAGCACCACTCTATCCAACCTTCTCCCTTCTTGCATGACAAAAATGGAGGGGCTGATCCCCTTGGTCTATAGAGCCATCAAGGGAAAGAAAACCAGACGTCAATACGAGTGTCTCTCCTCAGGTGCAGCACTGTTCAACGATTCTGAATTCAATGCCAATGGCCGCATGTTCATGACACCTCCACCAAAGAACAACAAGCATATCTCATCAGGCATTGTAGCATTAGAGATGACTGAATTCGATACCCATGTCCATCGGTTCATGACACCTCCACCAGAGAAGCTTGGAGGCTTCATTGAAGGAAACAACAGACATCAGAGGCATATCTCAGTGCAAGAATTCCCTCATGAGTCCTTGTCGCCGGAGAAGCCCATCAAACCACCTCGTTTAAGGAAAGATTTTGGTGTAAGGAGCCATCGTGTGTTCGCTTGCATCGCTGGCAGGTAGAGTTTGAAATCATATGGGGAATGGATGGAGGAAGGAGATGATGGTATGTTCGAAAAAAGTTGGTCTTTTGGTGTAATTGTCATGTAAGTGTCAAAAGTGAACTCTACATAAATTCTGCATGCAAGGATAATTCTTCATTTCACTACATATTTTTAGTGTAAAAGTTTGTCACTTGAAGGCAGGAATTAGTAGCTCCATAGTAAGTTATTTCTTTTCACAAAAAGAGATGATTCTTTTGGTGCAAGTGCATAGGCAAAATTAAGATAGCAGGTGCTTGTGGATGCTCTACTGCAGTCAATCAGAGAAGGCAGAGGAAGAAAGGAGGAACTTGGTAGGCTGTATGTCCTGAAGCATGAAATTATTCAGGATACAATAACTCATTTTGAAATAAAGTATCCAACATATTGTCCTAGTTTTTGCAATAAACTATAGTCCTGGAACATGTTGCCCTATCTTGTATGAGAATGGATAACAATTTAACTTCATACCTAATAAAGTATCACTTTCCAATATATTGCCCTAGTTTTTGTATCTGGCTTATTGCCTACATACACAACAGGAGATGGACATCATAGCTTTACATATTGATATTTGATATCCAGGTTAATGAGGATAGTGGGACTTGTATCTTTTCTATCTCCCAACATAATTATCATTTGCTTCGAATATTCTATCCTTGTATAAGATAACAGGACTAGGAGCATCTCTTGAGCCTCCAGACTATGAGTTTCTCATGTAATTTAGAAGTTGATTTATGATCCAATTCCTTTGTAATGCCTTTATTTTGCCCTTCCACAAGCCCCTTTATGATCACAAGCTCCAAATGTTTGATCTTTATGTAGGATAAGACAATAAGAACTATGGGTTGCACCAGTTAAGAAAGTCCTCGTCTAATTGACCTGGATATAATACCAAGTAAAAGTAAGTAAACTTGTTGTAAGAGTTTGCAGAATGCCTGAGCTTAGCATTAGGAAATCCTTAATGGGCTTGGACTTCATGGAGGGTAGGGGCTACGGCCTAGCTTAATAAGTCAGGCTGGGCCATGGTATTCCCAAGCCTAGTCCAGCCCAGCCCAAACCACTACCGCAGGTAAGTTTAGGGCATCCTATCAATTGGTACAAATCACAGAAGAATATCTCTTCAAATCAGAGAATATGTTTAGCTTCTTGATTACTACACATTTCAGCACTAGTTTCAAAGAACAATTAGTGTGCAACTACATTGCCTGATCTAATGAGACAGACATGCCGAAATTTGTATGTTATGTAATTATCAAGCTCAAAACTAACTGAAACAAGATATTAGTTATGCCCAGTTTTGCGGACTTCTGATGACCCAGTTCCAAAAAGATTCAAAATAATATATAATAATCTCTCTTTTGAAGTTTTTCGGTGAACTAAGCAATTGAAGGTATTATTTTTACTGTACTATCTTCATTTGTCCTTCTAATCTCCTCAGCATAATCTGATAGTCTTCTATATTGCACTGCAATACTCCCATGAATCATTTTTATAGCCTTTCTTTTTTGCCGAATAAACTTGGGATCTTGATATTTGTGCATTCAAATCATGTTTAACTTGTACAACTAACTCACTTGGTTTCTAAGAGTGTTCGTCCTTAAATTTATCGAGATACTTATTGATTAGATAATTTGATTTCATATTTCTATTCCAAACCTCCCTACAACAAGTGTGCTCACTATGATAAAACTTAATCTGTAAGTTGATCCATCCTGTATAAAAAAAGTATTTAATTTTTATTTACAATTGTCATGGCATATTGCTCTTATTTTCACTTTGTCATTTTTTACCAACCTAACATTATGGCCCCCATTAATTGCATGCTCTATAGTAATTACTTTTAGGATGGCGAAGCTCTTGAATTTTATCTCAACTTAAATTGAACATTGCTCGAATCAGTTTTCTCTTTGAAAATATCGAATGTATCATCTCTTCCATCATCTGAAGATTTATATGAATCTAATTCATCACTATCTGTATAATCTAAGGAAACATCCAATTGGATCTTACCCTCTTCGGCCCTGAGTTCAGATAATCTAGCTCTAATTTCAGCCTCTTCAGCCCTAGATTTAGCCTCTTCAGCCTTAAGTCTACCACCTCATCATCACTCTCTACATAATCAGTGTCACATGGGTCATCCAAATTAATGCTTCTATCACTCTCACTTCTAGTTTGTTCAGCTCCAACTCCCTGACTGCCTTCAGTCTTAACATCCTTCCTTCCCTAACAGGTTCTTCATGTAAATGAATGGACACATACTTTAAATTGAGTAATGGCTCAGCTCGGCAATTGAACAATATTGCAGTTTGTCTTGTTGCATTGGCTTTAGCATAGCTTCCTACTGACCATTTACAACTTCATCCCCATATTCCACATAAACATATATCATCCCATCTGAAGGAATGTCTGAAATCATGTCTAAAACATCTTGATCACCAAAAATGAACTTCAATCCATTATTCAAATCTTTTTCTGCCTAGACATAGTAAAATTAAGAGAAATCAGAAATTCCAATATCCCTCAACATGCTCTCTATCTCTGGAATAGAGAATCTATCAGGATTCATGTTGTCAAAAATTAAAATTTTCCCTTCAATATATCTTACGGTAGGTTTAAATATAAATTTCTCACCATGCTGAATTGTGATAGAAAATATGTCAGAAGCCATATCCACCAATACTCTAAAAACTAAATTATATATTTTTTGAAGATAATTAGTGACCATTTAAAAAAAGGATATATACTGTGAGGACTATAGAGATACATATTAAATGAATGCATATAAAAATGCATCTTAACAAAAGCACAATAGAAAGCAATCTACTACCAAACAATGTATATGTGCATATAAAAAGACTAACCATTGAACTTCAAAAAACAAATAACCTATGAACAAGATCTGATTGGTATCTGAAGTATGTAGACCATTTAAAATATTGATAATTTACTCGTGATGATTATACATATGCCATAATGTGCATGTTAATAGAGAACATAGAGCATAAGTTCAATTAGCAAACAGAGCCTGAAGAATGAGGACTATTTAAAATATTGACATATAAGAATGAGGATCACAAATAAACTCTAAATTACAGCACCCATCATCTTCACTTTAGATGAAACAGAGTATAACTTTAATTGTTAAATAGAACACAACACAAACTACTGAATCCCTTCTAAACCTATCTCAACAACTATTGCAGGCCACAAAAAGAAGCATGTCCTAATTGGTGATGATGCATAACCCTCTAGAGACTCTCTTTATCCCAAACCCAAAGGAAAATAAAGAAATCCCGATCGATGACACTGTAGAAGAGAAACGACTAACGTATGACTTTGACGAGTATTGTTGAACGATGGGGTAGAACCACGATGAAAATCAACCCTCTTATTCGAATTGGGGAAGAAGAAGGGATTCTGATAGAAGAAGAAGAGAGGCATCTTCTAAAATTAGGACATAGGTAGGAAAACATCACACAAGACATCTGTTCATACGGTTTAAATCATCTAATTGTCCATTTTATTCATATAAGAATCATTTTTTAAAATATTTAAAGCCACATCAGCACCGATTGAGAAAGTTACTCCACATAAATATCAGATTTTCCTATATCAGACTTTCGATGAGAGAAAACTAACGGAATCGCACCGATGGCAACATTGAATTAGTTTAGATAGTTGGAGGACTAAAGTTTAGGTTTTTGTAGTTCATAGACTATTTAAGAAAATCTAACTTAGTTCAGACATCAGAAACATAATTTATCCAATAAATTAATAATATATCTCTCTATTATTTAAATAAAAATCAAATTCTATCCTTGCTCCCTTTCCAACCCCGACACCCAATCGCCAAATCCTAGCTAAGCGACAGCTCGGCTGGCCCCCACTCCCCTCCTACCTTGACACCTAAGGGTCAAACCCTAGTTGAGCGGTGGCCCAGGGGTCCCCACTCCTCCCCTCCACTTTGACACCTAAGGGCCAAACCCTAGTCGAGTGGCATCCTAGTGGCTCCCCACTCCCCCCCATCCCGACATCCCAACCCTATATCTCTAGCGGTAGTTTCAGCATGTCCCCACTCCCCCCACCTCGACACCCAAACCCTAGTAGTGGCCCAATGGGGCCTTGGTGGTGGACAAGGAGGGTTCCGACGGCAAAGAGAAAGTGACGAGTGCTTACTCTAGCTTGGTGATGGATGAGGACAGTGCTGGTAATGGAGAGGAAGCAGGATTGGGAGTTCGGAACCGTTCACTCAGAGGAGGCAACAATTAGAGTTCCATTCACTACTTCGCTGGATCGAGTGTCATCGACTGGGGAAGGCACCGTCCTAGCTCGGAGGAGGCATCGTTGTCGCTTGAGGGAGGCACCATCGTATAAACTTCCCCATTCGGCCGCTCTAAGCCTCTAATGACATCCCATCTGATTAAGGTAATACTTTTTCCCACATAGATTGATCACTTCTTTTGTTCTTTTTTTTGATCGGAGACTAGAGGGGCTTGGGATTTTTGATTGGAGATCAGAGGGGCTCGAGATTTTTGATCGGAAGACTAGAAGAGAGATTTTAGATATATCCAACCCGATCCGATCCAACCCATCCCATCCCTGTATCTCTATTTTGCTCAACCTGCCTGACCTAAGATGGGTACGGGGCGAGTATGGACATTGATTTTTTCTGATGGGATGGGTATATATATGGATATTGGTCGACTCGATTAATTCCCGATCTGCTGCCATCCCTAATC
Organism: Elaeis guineensis; assembly: GCF_000442705.2. Taxonomy (NCBI): domain Eukaryota; kingdom Viridiplantae; phylum Streptophyta; class Magnoliopsida; order Arecales; family Arecaceae; genus Elaeis; species Elaeis guineensis. The sequence continues at coordinate 13,271,146 of NC_026001.2, forward strand.
ACAAGACTTCCACATGGCAACTGGGATAAAATAGCCAACTGATTTAGTTGACCTTGAGTGGCTTTAAAGGCCTGGATAGGTGCTACAAGCCCATTAGCGCAACGGTGCCTACTCCACCGGACGAGGGATATATTCCTCAGCCAACGACGCATGCATGGCACAAAAGCATGCAAGAGATGGTCATCATATGACCATGACTTATTCCAACCCCAACCATTGGTTTAATAGCCATCTTGGCGATAGCTGACTTGAAACTGTTCTGAAATAAAGATCTAGAAGTAAAGGAGATGAACTCACCTGATTGGATTGCCATTAAAGGTGACGCAGGGGATATCCAAGTTCAGGAATGTGACCTTAAACTACCAAAATGTATTGGTCTCAAGCAATTAAACCAAACTTTGACAAAGTAAAAGGCAGTATACCTCTTAAACCTTTTTTTTTTTGATGAGGTCAAGAAGCTGTCAGAAACAAGCAACTGGAATTGGGAACTTGCCATATTGCATCCCTTCATAAATTTCAAGAATCATGTAGTGAGAATGCGCAATCCAATTATTGACAAAGATATCAGTCCTGTTTCAGAATCTATACATGATAATGCCATTTTAGATTTAAACTTTTTCAGATCTAAATGCAACAGTTGCTGGATTCCCTGTCAGGGTTAGTATAAATCAATTCCAGTCAGGATTGGTATAAGTTAATTCACACCAGACCTTTGTTTACTGCAATAATGTGCTCCAAGGAAAACTTACATTCATTGATGGATTTCAAATCAATGGTTTATAGATCTAATTATAATCAGTAGTGATATGTAAGAACCTCTCTTTCATCATGGGCATAGAAAGAATAAGCATCTTGAACCCAGGCAACTTTACGTGTATCTTATAGTTATTTGAATTCAGAGAGGACCGTATGCTGTGCATCAAATTTGATTGGAAGAACTGACTTCATTTTCAAGTTCAGATTATCTGGGCCAATATTTACATGACACATTTCTTTGGTTGTTACACCAGGCCCCAAACTTGCACAACTATCGGGTCAAAACTTTTCTTAGTTTTCTCAACAACCAGTGAGGTCCTTTAGATTGATTGTTAGATTCCTTAATCCTTATCTCCCATTCTTTTTAGAGGCCATGCGCCCATGCCTTAAGCAATAATGAGTACAGAAAAAGAACAGGCCTTTTGCATTGTGACTTCACTTGGCATGATACTGCAGGCTGAAATTTAAGTACAAAGATATAACAATAACTGCCAAAATCATGCCAACCCCCAACTGAAGGATGTAAAATCTAATGAGCCATTAACTTAAATTTGGGAACCAATAAAACTACCGATTCTTCTGTCTGATTAAGGCCATGCAAAAATGTCAATATGAGATCTTCTGGAAGTTGTTCCGGTGTCAAATAATACAAGTAAACAAATGATCTTGATGTAAGAGAAAGACAAGAAAGCTTTAAAGTTTAAATCTGAGTTTTCAATACCATCCATTTTGGATTTATTCTCATTTATCAAGTACATACAAACTTTGTCAATTTATTTCTTATGTGAAATAACAAGTGTTGTAATTTGCTGATATATCCAAGCTTAGCTTAATGGTTAATTAAACAGGCAATTTGCAAAAGCCAAAGATATAATGGCAAATAAATATACCCTTGCCAATAATTCTTTACTTTGATATCATAATCATGTGAAGAATTATTTTTGTAACAGAGGGTGTACTATAGGCTCGCTAATTCAGAATGAAGAACTTTAGTGGTTGCAGAATTCGAATTTGCTAGGTTTTCTGCACATATTCAAGTCCATCTGCAATGTGAATGCTAACTTGTAATGCTGCTTAGAGTCTTTCTATACAACTTGTTTCAGAATGAGATCGCAATGCAAGGGGAGAGAAATTATCCAAAGAGGAAAAACATTTATAAATCATTTGAGGCTCAACAACTTTCATCATGTGAATTCCGCATGACACACAATTTGTTGCATGATTAAACTATTATAAAGACATCTTAGCAAATTATTTAGAGAACCCTGAAAAAAGAAATAACAGCACATTTAAAAAAAAAAAAAAAAAGAATCTGTGAAGAAGATCAAACCAAATTCCAAAAATTCAACATCATATCTAGCTTCTTTGTTATGGAGCATAACCTCTAGAAAAGCCTTGTATCTATAATCAAGAATATTCCAAAATTGAATCAGCAAATCTAGGTTATGGAAACTAGAGCTAACAGTAACATTTCTTCAATAAACAATAACAATAATGTTGTGACCTGATGGACCTTAGCTAAAGTGATATCTTATCAGATTGATATGGATTAACTGGGCATTGCTGGGACTGCTAGCATTTAATAACAAATGAGGATTTAGATTCTCCATACATCAGCAAAAAAGGAATTGAGGGCACAAGGTAGATTTATTAATTAAAGTTGCACTTGTCGAACTCTTTGATACTAGTTGAATAGGACTAAACAACCAAGAAAAACTATCCTGAATAAACAGTACAGGATGGTTGTGTTGTTTTATAGACAATTTTTACACAATTACCACTGGTTTTGATCTTCATGAAAATAATCAATGATCATGTATATAAGGAGGCTAATATAGCATGGCAGATGGCTTAGGTAGGAATGCGGTAGCAGGGTTTTGTTTTTGGCCTTATCTACTAATGGAGCTTCTTCTCTATATTATTTGCCTTTCTTCTGGAAAATTATAACATAAGCACATGATCTGTAGAGTAAAACCAAAGTTATATATTATAAAACTATAAAACATAACATTGGATTCAAAATTTTGAATTGTATTCTTCCAGAATTTTTTAAAATGGAGAACTCCATAATACATGCTAGACACCTGTATCCATGGAACATAGACAGGAAAAATCAAGATTTTTCATAAAGCAGCAAATCAGCTCGTGTAATTTTAGTGAACTTATCTGTAATTTGCAGTCTAATTATTAAAAGATAGAAAGAAATAAGCAATATATATCCCTTCAAGAAGCAAATGTGGTTATTTGTAGCACAAAGAAACTAAAAAGTACTTGATATGAAAAGATTTCTGACCTAGATGCAAATAACTATTGTTATAGCAAAAATTTTGAACACTCAAACATGTAAAGAACTAGAAAGTGTATTCAAACACTACAACAAAAAGAGATAAAAGCAATCTTGTAAACAAATTTTGAGATCATTAACCTTGAAATATTTTCAAGATTAAAATAAAAAAGATAGAGCAGGTAAAATAAATTTGCATCAGATAGCAAAAAAACTATTCACAACAAATCTAGCACAGCTGCAGTGACAAAACTCTTACACACAAAAATAATAGGTTCCAGCAATGTTTTTGTTTTTGCCAACTGCAAAGATATCATATGTCAATGTACATCTTAATCATTGTAAATGAGATAAGACATTTTGGAGGGAATTCTAACAACTAATGCCACAATTTGCATCTAAAATGTGATGCAGATATCAATTAAGTATTAAATAACAAAAATGGGAAGACATATTTGTGCAATGTTAATCTCATGAGGCCAGCACCTTGTAACCCTGACATAGCATTAGGTCATGTTTGGAGATGACGAGAAGTAAAGAAAATATGGGGCACATGCCTGATACTAGGATAAGGTGTTGGGTTATATGTGACCAGTAAAAAGCAAAGGGGATATGTACGTTTTCATGTCTATCAAAGTGAGCTGGTGGACATGGAATCACTCATATGCATGTTAAAACAGTGCCTTCAATTTAAGTTCTAATGAAGGTGCATTTTACATATTATTGATACAAGATTCATCTCTGTTGTGCTGCCCATGACCCAAGATAAACGACACTACTTTCTCAGAGGAAATTGAAATAAGACTCACATTTTGTTTTCTAATAGACGAGAGTATTATTGCCAGACTGCGTCAGTATGCCACTTTAATCTTGTGCAAGCACCAAATGGGAAGAAACCTTTAGCAAGTGCTTTCAAGCACTCTAAGAAGTCTTTGTTCAACCACTGTTGGGATGTTGCATGAGATGTCCTTGTATCAACTCCAAAGAGTTAAATAGATCTAATGTTAAAAATCATGAATAATGATATTAATTTTCCAGCCAATTGAGTGTTAACTAGTATAAAGGATCAAAACAGAATACTTGTAGCTGTTACTCATGTGGATCAAAATAATCCACATACTACGATTGTCTCATAGCCTTCGATGGAAGATGAGAAACAAATCTATCATCTCGTTATCCAATAAGATACAAGGATTGTCAGCAAAGCCTGTTGTGGCTGCTAAACTTTAGCCAAGGCAGATTCATCTCTGAGGATGCTGAAATACATCCCTTAGATCACTAGAAGTACAAATTTTAGATGGACTAGCATGTGGTAAATTTTACTCAAATTCTAGTGGTACAATCTAGGTCAAAGTTTAGGAGACATGAAAGATATCATAATTCAAATAAATGGTTGTCGTAGAAAAGAGTCCAATTAGAATCACCAGAAGAGACCAACTCAACTCCCTGTCTGCTAAAGGATTCTAAGCATGAAATTGGTCCACAAGGCATTTCTGCTATGCTCTTTTGAACGGAAGTTTCATCACATGCAAATTCAATGGACCCAAACCCACTGGCTATGTGCTGCTCATTTCCATCTTCTAATACAGAGCCGCTAATGTTTGGCTTGAATCTAAGATCAAACCCCCCTTGCATATTATCTCCTCCATGACAATTGAAATTATCCTCATCATCTGAAAGCCACTGAAGGCAATCCAACTCACCCATCTCAAAAATTCTGCTGACCAGTCCATCTCGCCATGATATTCTTGTCTCTGAACTTGGCAAACCCTGTCCTTGAAAACAAGCCTCTTTTGCTGCAGAGGTCCTAGTGCATGAAGGCTGATGAAAATGAATTAAATCTACAGAATTCGAAGGTGTAACCGTGCACCCAAACTGGAAGCTATGCCGAGGTGATGACAAAGTATTGCTTAATTGACTAGTTTTCGAATTTGGCGACAACTTTACGGTTCCAAGAAGATCCACCACAGAGTCCATCCCAGATGCAGAAAAACCACCTTGTTTTCTTGAGCTTGAATAGGATGACGGTATGTCAACCCAGGATTCCCCAGAAAAGGATGAAGTCCTCAAGGCAGAACCGTAGCGGTATCCTCCTCTTTCTTGGCATGGCTTAGGAAGAATACATTTAGAAGATGTTGCAACACTTTCTAAAATCATAGAGAAAGGACTAATGCTACTCCCAGTAGAAGGAGTTCTTCGAAAGCCATAACCAGATGATGGTGTTGTTTCTAAGAGAGGCGAGTTGAGACACAGCAGCCCTCCAAGCTCAGGCGATTCCAGAGGGTTAGAATCAGCAGGAGAAAAGTTCCAATTCCCAAGATCAGGAGAACACTTGTTAGCCAAAGTAGACATCTTTGGGGACAATAACGCATTTTCTGGCACACCCTCTTCTCCCTCCTCACAAGGATGGAGAAGCCAATTTGCAGAAGCTTCAGCATTGCAATGTGACAGCCGAACTCTAGAAATAGAACTGAAACTACTAGTGAGGCCAGAATTCACATTCTCCGAAGGTGAAGAGAGCCAATGTATGGAAGCACCCGCGATGGGAGGTGGTGTGGAAGAACCTCGAAAACCAGGATTCCTGGTGACCTCCGGTCCACCTTCACCAACAGTGAGTATGCCTCTTGGCCTACATTTCCTCCGGTCGTGGATTCCGGCGATCACATGGCCTGCGGCAAAACAGGGAGAAGTGGGGGCAACAGAGGGCCCAGCAGGAACCGCCGGGGAGATGGATGCCTGAATTGGAGGCGTGGTGGCCGATGTCGGAGTATTTGAGAGCTTCTGCTCTCCTTCCTTCGTCTCCAAGACCACCTCAGGAGCAAAACCAGGAAGAGTTTTCTCCGGAGTAGATGCGAAACAAACCCCAGATGTCAACACACCCAAAGTTTCAACCTTTCCCCCAAAATCCACCTCAGAACTGAGCTCAGGGCCAGGATTCTTACCGTCCAACGAATTGCCGGAGCTCTGACCCTGCTCTTCCGAGCTCGGCTTCCTTCGGTTCCACCTCTGGAGCAGATCAGGAGTTCTGGGCTTCGAGGGCTTCTTCGATTTCACCTGCTTGGAGCCTTCCAAGCTAGGTTCGATGCATTTTTCCGGGAGCCCGGGAACCTGGAAGCCTTCACGGAATTCTTGGAGACCAGCGTTCTGGGGACCGGAGGAGCCGATCTGGGTGTCCTTTGAAAGGGTTTTGATTTCGGAAGCGAGCCTTTAGAAGAGGAACTCGATAGAAGAAAGCCGAAGCAACCCCCTCTGGGGGCATCGGTGGAGCCAGAAGGAGGAGGATAAGCTCCACCGCCATTGAGCTCCTTCAATGGATTTCGGGGACTCGGCTTCTTCTTCGTCTCAGATTTCTTCGCCGGAGTTTCTTCCGAGCTCTTCCTCCCCAGCTTCGAAGGTCGGTTCATGGCGTCTCTTCCCCCTCTCCCAAACCCTAACCCTCGCTCTCATGGAAATAGAGCCGTTGGAGAGGGCAAAAAAAGGGCGCTTTTTTTTTTTTGAATTGGAGAACAACGTGGGGACTCGTCACAGCTTCGACAGAGTCCGCATTTTGGAGATTCCCAGCGCGATGCGAGGTACATTCCAGTGATCTGAACAGTTCATTTGGAGATCTGATCTATTTTTGACGGCCGGATCGGTTTGTGGGCAGGGAATGGACGGCAGAGATTGGTCGGCCTCTCCCATGAGCGCCTTGCGTGCAAAAACCTCCGTTCTTGTCTGCTTGTGTTATTTTTAGCCACGGTTATCGGTGAAGTCGAGAAGAAGAAGATCATCGTTGACAACGACCGAGGAATTGGTAAAACCCTAATTATACTTCCACAGGCGACGAAAACCATAGGTTCTTGCTTCCACTCTATTCTTTTGGGGTTTTTTTCGATCTGAATTTTTTTTTTCCACTTGAAGAAAATTTGTGTTTTCGATGTTTAGGTACGTGAATTTGTTATCAGATATTATGCGATGGGGATATCTGCGTCCTTGAACCTTTGCAGAGATAGAAGTGATTGTGTGAGGATCATGCAGCAAGTGTTTAATCTTACATTGGTTGGTTATGTATTAGGAGATTATAGATGTTTGTATGGAATAAAAAAATTTAAATAATATTTTCTGATTAAATATTTGTCATTGGGTTGGCAAATATCTAAAAATATTTTTATGAATTTGGCCATTAAAATGGTTATATAAACGCCAACTCTAAAGAGAAAGTTCCATGTAATTCATTAGGATAAGGTGTCACTTCCAGAGGACTTACCAATAGGAATGCATTAATGAATAAATGGTATTTCATCCTATCCCCTGCACCTGGTCATGGGAGCATGCAGCAGATCCTAGCTTCCACACTGATAGTTTGTTAAAATTATTAATCAAGATATTGATGGAAGTTTTTAAACATATTGCTTATATTTTTGATTTTCTACTATATAATGTTATGCCCCCAATCTCAGAATTATAATTTGAGATCATGACAAGACATTCCATCTATTAATAAATCAATATAACCTGAAGCATATAATTCAACCAGAAACCATTATTACTAGAATAATTAAACTATTAAATTAGGATATTACATAAAAGCATGCACACCATCCAAGTCATAAATAGGGAAGTGTTTCTAAAATTGACAATTCAAACATTCAGTATCTAGGTATTTATATATAACAGCATTATTTTAATATACATTACTAATTGAAAACAAATATGCTAACTAGGAAGATGGCCTTCTTCTCTATTTACTTCCTCAGAAAAGTCGATACTAGTCTAGTCCTCGATTTAGTCCTCGATCTATGAATCTAAAAAATATAATTGAGTATTTTACTACTCATAGTATATTTGTACATGTAACTTTATGACAATTACTTTCAATAAGATTCATATACATTAATGATATATTTTATATTTTTAATGATATACATAAAATGAATAAAAAATTGAGATTAAGATAGATTATCTAAGTCTCATGATCAATTATACTGGCATTTATATACCTATACACAACCTATACTTGGGTATCCAGTTTCTAATTTTTGCTTTGTAGCTAATGACTATGACTGTAGGCATAGGTCACTCCACTTTTAACTCCATAGTCTAGAATATTGCTAGTAAAAAAAATATTAAGAACTGTAATAATATGATTTTATCGAGCTTTTATGGCTTAGGAACACCATGATTATCTAGTGGTGGGATCTCCAAATTTAACCCCTATGGCAGGATCATGCCACAATTACCCCCATGGCAGGGTTAATAATACATTTAACTTTTCTAGTGGGCCACATAATCAAGTCTGATTCCATCATATATTGTTATATAGAGAGTTAATTACTAATACATACATATTTATGTACACTAATCTTCTTTCATTTTTTTCATATATTTATCAGTTTTTCAATTGAACTTACGGCAATTTCAATTCTTAGATGCAGATCTCTAATTATATTTTAGTTATAATGTTAATTGTAGAATTGCAATGATAGATTAAATTTCATATAATTACGAAATTATGTGTATACTTCATTTCTAGAATCATGATATAAAATATTTAGTTCTTCTTAAACAAACACCATAGTGTAAATATTATTTATCTCGCAAATATCACGATCAGAGAGTATACTAGATCCATATAATCAGAGAGTATATTTGATTCGCAAAAAACCTTTGGATCCTAATCATCACATATAGATCAAATTTGGGCTACATCAATATTTTAAAATACCTTATAAAATTCTTCAAAATTTTAAAATTTCATTTCCTACACTAATAACTGTTATAGCAAGGAAATTATTCATTAATTTTCCTCCATTTTTTATCATAGGTTGAAGAGGAGAGACGGCACAATGGGTCTACTTTGGTTTTGCTTAAAGACAAAGAGGGGATTGAACGGGAGGGTGAGCAAGAGAGATAGCATTTTTCCTTTAATACAAGGAGAGAGAGAGAGAGAGAGAAGAAGAAGAAGAAGAAGAAGAAGAAGAAGAAGAAGAAGAAGAAGAAGAAGAAGGAGAGAGAGAGAGAGAGAAAGAGAGAGAGAGAGAGCTGCTGTTTTTCTGGTTGAATAGGTGAATCTTTATCCTGGAATAATTACTGTGGTTGCACTTGGTCCACTAACAAATATTGCCTTGGTCTTTGTTGTTTAGTTGACTTCTTTTCTGAATATATTACTCTGGATATGCCATCTCCAGTTAACTCTCTCTCTCCCTCCCTCCTAATTGTTCTTCTTGGTGGTTCACTGTGAATGAAAATGTCAATCCAGCAGCAAAGGCTAATGTGTGCCTGATCTTTTTCCTGGTGGCTTTAGTACCCTTATTCACGTGATGCACGCATCTGTGGGTGGTGTAACTTTTGGACTTTTTCATAATTTGCTTCACTTTCAAATATTTATAGGACTTGAATTTGTCATTATTTTATTCCTTAACATTTGCAGGTCAGAGTAGTGATTTACGCAACCTTTTCCTAGAAAGCCAAAAACATTGCTAAATAGCACTGATCATGGGCCGGACTCGGGTCTAAATTTTATTCATATTTAATTAAATTTTGGATCAGATCTATGTAAAATTGATACTTTCTGGGCTCAAATCCGGCTTATGATCGGTTCCAGCTAAATGACCAATGCACTTAATAACATTGGAATTTTAGAATTGGCACACCAAAGTTTTTCCTTTTTTTTCTTTTGTTCTAAAGTCATCTTGCTAAAAGAACAATCAGATGACTCTATTTTATTTGGTTGGGATTATGAGAGGATGGATAGATGAGATTAGAAGGATGGATGGCCTCCATCACTATTTGATTCAAAAATTACAGAGAGGACGGATGAAAAAAGAAGGGATTGTTCATCCATCCTATCCCACCAATTTGCATCTTCCCAAATTAAGAGGATGAAGAAAGGAAGGATGGAGCATTGAAAGATAGACTTTTGTATTAACAAAATTATCCTCATTAATTTTTTTTGATAAAACTATAATACTTCTTCATTTTTCATTATATTATTTATAATATTTTTATATATACTATTAATCATATACTATTAAATTTGATTAGTTATTATTTTAATTTTAGTATATAATTTTATAATTATAATTAAATAATTAGATTATCTTCTATTTTTTATTTATATTTATTATTTTTTATTAACTATTTATATAATATTAATTAACTATTTCAAGTAAATTATAAATTAATTAGTTATTTATATAATTAATTCATTAATAATTAATTTATAAAATCATATATTGAATTAAATATTTATATAATTTTTTATATAATTATAGATTATAAAGATCATAAGTTATACATTGTTTATTTTTTTGGGTATAAATAAGCACTGTAAATTATAATAATAATATTTTATCAAAGGGTGATTTAGTAAAATGTTATATAAATATTATCCATTTTTCTCTAATTTCTCTTATAGTAAATAGAGGGTGAATCATTTTCATCCATCCTTCAATGTTTCCCTAAATATATGAGAGGATGGATGAAAAATTCATCTATCCTTCATTTAATCATCTTTCGTACCAAATAGAGAGGAATAGAACAAAGGAGTGCAAGAGAAAGTATTGCATGATGCACATTATATTAGAAATTATATATTATATATAGTTGGCAAAACTATACTCACAACTGCTATTATCCTGTAAGAATACATAATTTCTACATGCTTGAGACATGCATGAACTTAACTAGTGATCCAGTAAAAGAAAATCCAAACCAATTAATTTTTCAAAAACTGTAAACAGAGTTAATTGCATACTCTGTTTGTAGCCAAGAAAATTAACTTATTTCCAGAATTAACTTGTTACAAATTTACTTTATTATAGATGGAATGCAAGTATAACTAAATATGTGAAAAGAAATGGAGTTAATATCAAATACACTCTATAATCTCATTTCGAAAAAAGATATATGGATGAATAAAGAATATCGTCATGCTACATTTACACCATCTAGACTTTAGTTGGTTGCTCAATGCATGTAAATAGTTATGTGAAATCAAAGAAAGTATTTATTTTATTACAAATGAAAGGTATAGAGACGCATATATTAAGCACCAAGCACAACTCTCTTTAATCCACTGGATCGTCACCAACATGTAGATTCAACTTAGAAGTACCAGAGAAATATGAAACCGGTTTCTCATATCCCTTTCAACACTTCTGTCGGATTCTCCAGCATAATGCAGCAGCTTTTGGAGTTCGACATTTCCTACCAGCATATTAATTTGCCAGCTCAAAGAGGCCTTCTGTTAAGCATGAACTTGACCACCCTCTTCGATCTCTCTCACCTACCAGATCAATCCGGAGGATTCTTATGAAGACAAGCAGTCCAAACATTGGTTTTGCCCTTGGCAAAGTTCTCTCCAACGTCACATTTCTATGAATGTTTCTGCTGGGTCGCCAGCTCTTCTCATATTCCTCCCAAGACATGCACTTGTGGGGATGCTCCATGAATGAAGCAGCTTTGAAGCTTACTGGTTCTTTCCAGCATATTCGGGAGCCCAGACAGGGCTTAGGTTGGCTATGAACGTAACTAGCCTATTCCTGTTCATCACCAGTACTCCAACGAGCCCTTAGATGGCTTCAGGCAAAGTATGGGCATGGGCTTGGCAGCATATCCTTGTGCATGCAAACAAAGAGCCCCATTGGCAATCACATCGAAGCAACCGCAGATGGGCGACATAACCTCCGGTCATGAGTCAGTTTACCACCATCCAATTATTTGGCACTGACGTAACGTGCAGTATATATTATAAGTTCATGCACTCAAAAGTAATATTTGTTGATTTTTATTTGAACTTAGATCGATCCAACGGTCAGAAGCAAAGAAACATCATGAAATTGTGAAATGAAGAATTTTTTTATCAAAATTCTGAATCCTCTTGAATGCAAAAGGAATATCAAGAGTAAAGACCATGCATGTTGACAAAAGACTTCGACAAGAAAGAAACATATATAGAATGCTATCAAAAGAAAATGATATAGGATATGATGTCATAGCATGGAGGAACTCATGAGCTATGAAGAGTATATATGAAATTAACAAGTGGAGAAGCCATCAATACAATCTCATCACCCCAGGAACGTGCACTACTTTGCCATCAATTTCTATCTAAGTTTGTTACGGGAGCTTCGAAGCTGACCGAAATGGGATTCAACTTCATCTAATCTATACTATATATTGGAAAGCATCATGAAGTTGAGGCCGTTTAACTTGATAACTTATTTAAACCAAAAAATGAGACTCAACTTCGATAAAGCTAATAAACTAGATCAATAATGGACTTATTCTATCTGGACAGAAGAGGATCACAGAAATCCGATGAAGGAAAGACTTGGAGAAGGCCGTTCTATCCGTACAGACCTGTCAGCTCTGAACGACATGCGCACAGTTCCCAGGGCATTGTCCCCGAGACGAGTCACCTGGTGATAGACGCCACACGCGAATGACATTTCCACGCGCTCTACAGTCTACAGTGAGTGACAGTTCTCACTTGTCCGCCATAATGACGCGCCATACGTGCTCCACTATATACGGGAAGCAACAGTGCAAAGGTCGATCCGCCTTCTCTCCACATACGCAGGCTCCTCTCTTTCTCTCTCTCCCTCTCAGCTCTCTGTCTGCATTTTACTGTGCCATCACCTCTCTGACTGACCGTCGGGGTCCCGCCGGAGCCGCCCGGTCAGTGCGACTTCCTTTGCAGTGCACGCTTCCGCGATCGGCGATGAGCGATTGCCCAACACTTATAATGTAATTCATCTGTTCTCAAAAGGAACAAGTGATGTTTCTTATACCTTTGTATATCTATAGGTAAATATTGAAAAGATACATTATTTTTTCGGTGGATAGGAACAGTATTTGAATTTAAAGATGAGAAGCTGCTTGCTTGTCCCTCAACCAAGTCTTCTCTCTCTTCCAACCACCTCATAGACCCATTCTTGTCAAATATTTATTCTTTATATATATATATATATATATATTATATATATATATGCAATTTTTGTCATTTCTATAAAGGCATATATTCATTATAATTAGAAAACATATTTCTTTTTTGGGTAATTAATTTTTTTTTTTTTGAGGACTCAAAGTACTTAGCAAATACTTATAAACTACTTATATTATAATTAATGTATCTTCCCTAGAGCATATTTAACTTTAGAATCTTGTTCTCGTATCCAAAAATTGTACACCTAGGGTGACTTTACCATAATTTGGTTCTTTTCTTCATTCTTTAGACTAAATCCCTTATTGGTCAACCTAGATTTGTTGCTCTTTGAGTTCAAAAAACTCAACTATCTTAAGATATTTTAGTTTTAAAAAGGTGCCACTCCTTGTGTCATTGTTTTTTTTTTTTTTTTTGAGAAAAAAATTCGATGAAGCCTAATTCAATTTCTATTTTAGAAAATCTGAAAAATCTAGGTTGTTCTTATAGTTAATATAAGTAGCATATAATCCATATAATGCTGGTATAGTTTTTTTTTCTTTTTTTAACTTTTCTTGAAATGTAATATAGCAATATAACAAATCTTAATAAATCTAAGGCTTCAATCGCTAACTTTATATTACACATTAAGTAATGAATTTTAATGATGGTCAAACAAAAACTTTCATCATTAATATCGGTGCTCACATCGTAAGCAAAGAGTTTTACTCAAGCCAAGCCTTTTTGCAAAAGCTCTGGGTCCTATAGTGCCCTAAAGCTGGAAAGGAGGTTGCAATTTCTGGCCTCTGAGTGATGGATCTGGCAAAATTGGAAGCAAGAGATCGTGAAAAAATACAAATTGACTCTATTCTTCATCCCTTTCTACACAAATTAAATAATTTTGATTTTTGCTTTATCCCTAAATGTCCAGTCAACTGCTATGCTTCAACATATTTCGGAGAGAATCAGCTAGCTCTGGGTTTGAGTGGCATTTCATCTCTAATCACAACTAATCCATTGATTCTTCAAGTCAGTCAGTTCATACCTCCATTTAATTTCATCTAAGCTTTATCTTAGTCATGGATAGATCACCCAGGTTTGGATCTATAAGTAGTGACAATTATATATTTTATCAACATTCGATCATGAAAATTATGATTCTTGAATGGAGAAGAATCATTGTGATGAAGGAGAAGAAAGAAAATCATGTGGCTTATTCAAGTATAGGAAGCTCTCAAAATGAGGTTGTCATCCCAAAGTTGGGGTCAGAAGAGTAGCCCCTTTCATATGGAATCTCTCATATCCCTTTTTCTCAACCAAATAGATTAGATACATTTCTTTTCTCTTTTTTCAATCTATTTTAAAATATAATATAATAATATAATAAATTATAACAAGTAGAATACTTCAATACCCAAGTTTTATAGTATAATAAACATTGAATTTTAATAATGATGGAACAAAAACTCTTATCATATATTAATATCATTGTCCAAATACCAAATGGATGCCTCTGCATAAATTGAGTCTCTATACAGAAACTCCTATCCTGCATAAATTGAGTCTCTATGAAGAAACTCTTATCACTAATATGAGCATAATTAATATTAGCATCTACATGATATATAAAGAATTCTATACAAGCTAAGTGATGTGAAACAATGACCCTTAATGATGACCGAGTACAAACTCTCATCATTTGTATCAGCATCATTGTCGATTTTACATGATGAATGGAGAACTCTGCATGAGACTCTCCATGCAGAAACTCCAGTCAATAATACCAACTTCATTAGCACCAACCTTGTACGATGCATGAGGTACAATTTTTCTTCCTTTTCTAACTATTTTTGAAATGAAATATAATAACACAATAAATAATACTAAATAGATTGCTTTAGTAGCTAATTTTTGTTATATATTAAGTAATAAACTTTAATGATGGTCAAATAAATTAATATGGAGGTCATGACTTCCACATAATAGACAGAGAACCTGCATAAGTCGATCTTCCACTTGGACATGAATAATAGGTTATAGTTAAAATAATTTTAGTAATTAATTGCATAATATTTTTGATCTTATAAAATCTCTATAAGTCCCTTTTCCTCTCTCTAAATGTATGCAGAATCTTCAAAAAAAATAATTTTGTCCGAACATAAATACTTGTGCAATTCTTTGCCATGGGAGACATAAAGCAATTACTAATGTTGTCTAATGCAGAGTTTTAGTGATTGTTATCCTAAATTACTTAATTTTTTTTCCTTCTTTTTTATTAAAGGAAGGAAAAAATACCATCCAGATTTTAAAACTTATAGTTGTTACTGAGGATTGTTATTAGCCCACATATGTTAAAAACCCTTATGATGTTTCACTAGCTTTTATTACTAGTGATTAAATAAAGACATCATTTTGTTACTATTCCTAGATGAAAAGGACAATGGTAATTATATAATGTAACTTTATTTTACTTATTATCACAAAGAAGGGAGCTATTTATCATTTTACTCTTTAATATGGTCTTAAATTGTGACTGTAATAATGGTATCCTTGCATGTTTTCGTCCTATATATATATATATATATATATATATATATATATATATATATATATATATATATACCTATTGACATCTACGTATACTAGATACTCACATAGATCTCATTTCATTAGCTTAATGAAATGGCGGTGATCATTATCACTATATTTCTCAAAAGAACAGAAACAAAAAAGAAAAAGTTATTCACATGCATGCATGTATCACACATGCCTAGATCTAGTTATTTGTGGCAAGTGGTCATGTAGGTTTTACAAATAAAACACAAGTATTCTTATCCATTGCATGTGTGACACTCCTTATAACATCTTTGTAAGTAACTTTATGAGCTTCCTATTCTTGCTCTTCTATCAAGGAATGTGTGCTTTGAGTTGTTTTCATCTCTTGATTAATTACAACATTTAACACATAACAAATTTTGGTGGAAGCATATTTAATTGGCAGAGGACTCACTCTCAATCTCTCTCAATTATATTTCGTTGGTAGAGAAGTCTCTCTTTATCCATGTGTGTGCATGTACATGAGTGAAAAGCAAGAGATGCATTCTCCTAAATTTATGGATTGGGAAGTTTTGTCTTGGTATAGGTTTTCCCAACCTATGTGTAGATGTTGGCCCCTTGAGACCCCTAGAGAAAAAAAAAAGTTTATTTTAATATCTAGCAAAGTAAAGAGTGTATTTCAATTATTGATACTCATTTGATTATGGACTTTATATCTTATAGACCTTTCAAATTTCATGCCCCTTTTTATTTTTACTATTCTTTGCAAATTATATCATGGTTAACTTGTCTAGAGTAGCAATTTGATTGCAATTAAATAAATAAATTAAATTCTTAAGAACCTTATCATATATTTGAAAAGCAAAGAAAAATAATCATGAAAATTAAAATGAAATACATCTTTAAGTTAATTATAAACCACCATGCATTATAATTTTGATTAGAAGAATTATTCAGCCTACCATGGACCAATCAAGTGATTTGAGTAAGTATGGACAAGCTTTATGGGGCAAAATCTATAACACATCCAAGACTCAATCAAGTACCAAAACTTTGAGAAGCCCTAACTTTTTTGGAAAGAAGTTGGTGATATAAATACTCATAATAAAGTCATGCATACTTGTAATTATCATTCTCTTTTTGTTTACATTAAGTTCCATCTTTCTTAATTTTTCAGCAATGCGTTGGGCAGTCCATACATATTTTGCTTAGAAAAAGAAGAAAAAAAATACCTAAAAACAACAAGAACAAAACAGTCTCAACCCATGGTGACAAGCAGAATCCCTTTTTTTGTTGATGAACTGGGAAGGTTAACCACCCATTATATTATTTGGACTATTTAAATACATAGTTTGAGTATAAAGAGGATTTAAGTTGAGGCGACTTGTATCCTCATAGTTACAGTAGATATTTGGTTATAGAAGCAATTTAGGATATGAGCTAATAGACTATAGGATTAAGAAGGCAATCTATTAAGTAATTGGGATAATTGAGGATAAAGACTAAGTTCTAGATGACTGAACCATTCTCTGAAGGTTGATAAACTGATCTTCATTATTTTGCCTAGTGAGTTGGCCTCGAATTTGAAAATCCTACTATTTTTTTCTTTTCACAAATACCAAAATAGGGTTGCAGCTAGGCAATCCCAAGATTTTTGAGAGTACTACTCGGTAGTTCATCCCTCCATATCCCCCAAGGCTCTTGAACATTATTAGGTATGGAGGGGAGGGATAACATCTAGGTGATCCGAAGCCCAATCTATGTGGAGTATATACGTACAGGAGAGGAACAGATGATCAAAAAATTTTTCAGCCAAGCTATAGAAGGTACAATACTTGAAAAATGAGAACTTTCATTTTTTTCAAGTTCTCTATAGTGAGTAGTTTGTTATGGTAGAGAAGCCAATTGAAGACTTGAATTTTCGTTGGGGTTGATATTTTTCAGATGAAACCTAAAAACTTCAGGATTACTCCGCCATTACCGTAAAACTTGTAACTAGCGCTGACTGAAAAAATTTATTTTTGCTCTATCTCCAGTGGACTGAGTCCATTTATGTCGAAGTATAGACCATGATCAGAAGAATTTGTAATTACCGAATCTTTATATTACCTTAAGAGTTTAAAGGGGAGTAGAAGTGACAGCTTGGGTCTGCAGAAGTTAAAAAATTCTTGGACTGATATGCTAATTCTATAGGTAAGCATGTAAAAAGTTGGAAAACGATCTTTCATATGCCGTCCTTGGAACCAACAGTCATTCTAGAAATCTATGTGCTTTTCATCTCCAATCTTTCGTTCAATACCACCTTCAAATATTTTGCATACTCTAGTTATTCCCCTCTATACATGCAATTTCTTTAATTTTTTTGTAGCTATGTTTTGGGGAAGCAGGTTATCCTTGTAGCATATATTGAAGATTAAGTTTCTCCAAGGTTTAGAATATTTATTATGGTATCTCCACCACCTTTTCAAAAGCAGGCATTTGTTGAATAATCTTAGGTTCATAATACCTAGTCCACCCAATTTTTTGAGTCTACATACTTGCTCCCAATTGGCTAGACAATTACCTCCGTTGCAGTTTTTTTCATGTCTCCATAAGAACTCCCTTATTCTTTTATCAATTACTACTGCCAGGATGAGAAATGTAGATATCTAGTAGATAGGGAGCAGAGTTAGAATAGAGTTAAATAGCACTAACCTTCATCTCAAGGACAATAACTTATCTTTCCATGCTAGCTGCTGGCTGTTTGTCTACTTTTTCAAATAAAAAGTTCAGTCAGCTACTCTAATTAGTCCATAGATAATGAAAACCTAGATAAGTTGTTGGTAAAGAAGAGTGTAAATTGTCCAATATTGTTGCGTATTGTTTAGCCTCCATTTATGGTAGTCCAAGACTAAACATTGCACTCATCTTTTCAAAGTTAATCCTTAAGCATGAGAGAATTTCAAATAAGTAGAGGATAAATTTTAGGTGCTGAATGTGTTGACTATTAGCATCACTCATAATAACTATGTCGTCCACATATTGTAGACTTTAAACGTTTCTTATGGATGAAAGTGGGCCAATACCTACGATGAGCTTATTGTTGGCTGCCATCTTCAACGGGCGATCTAATATATCGATAGTCATGATGAACAAGAGAGGAGATAAAGGATCTTCTTGTTTTAGTCCTCATTTTATCTTGATCTATTTCACAGCATCTCTGACTCGATCATAGGATAGAGAACTCGTTCACATTCAGAGCTGTTTGTGAGTACTAGATTTTGAAGAATATGTTTAAAGTTTAGCCATTTTAGAATCAATATTTATTGTTCAAAATTAATTTTATAAGATATTTAGGAAGCCTGAGGTGTCCCGTGTGGTTATCAGGATCATCCGACGATTGATGTCAGGGTCGGTGAACGAATTCTCTAGTTGGCCGTCGGAGGCTCGTGACGTTGCATGGAGATGTTCTGACAATTTCAAGATGGTTAATTTTTAAATTTGCGATACGTTTGTATTCTATTTATTAATATTGCTTGCTTCTAATTGCAGGAATATTATCGATTCAAGACTCCTCAAGATGAAGAAGTTGGCCGTCGAACTTTCGAGGAGGTCGCTATTCATAGGCTTCGAGATGAATTGTACAACCTCAGACAATCCGCCACTGAGTTCTCCATTTTCGAGTCACCACTGGACTGAAAGTTTTTTACGGATCACTGATGTGGGGGACATATGGGAGGCTTTTTATGATCAATGGAGCAGTGAGGACTGCTCTAATAGACGGTAGAGAGTCTGACAGAATGGTCCGTACAGCAGGATCCGATCAAGCACACTAGCAACTCTATTGGCACACATGTTATACAGATAGATTTGTAAAAATTTTAAACTTATATTAATCTCATATTTAGTTGATCATATGTATATTTTTATTAACTTAATTTTATTATTTACTTATTGTAGATACGGCAGCTAGATCATGTACGTACCAGGGCAACTGCAGTTGTGGAAGTTACACACCAGTCTAGGAGGATTGGTGATTACTTAAATCCTAGATGTAGATAGATCACGGTAATCTAAAATATTATTTATTAGATTTTTATATATAGATATGTATAATAGCACTAATAATTTTTAAATTGTATAGATGGATTATGCGGAGTACGTCGTAGCGCGGCACGGTAAGGACCCATTTTCTCAGCCCCTCTTTGACCTCGAAGGATGGTTCAGGGCCACCGAAGGGGTGAGTAGGAGCCGAGTCATAGGGTTTGGGTATAGCTTCGACCCTCCAGTAGCTCGTGATCTTTGACGTCCTCCTTTTAGACCTCAACGACCCAAACATGGGCGATGCACATATCGAGGAGGTCATGTAAAGGGCTTTTTTACCAGCGATCTCAAAGCTTTCGAGATGCTGTCCGCGAGATAGTTGTTGAGATTCTTCGAGATCCGTATCTGTGTGATCAGCTGAGCTTATTGTCACAGACATCATAGTAGGTAAGTCAAGTAGTATTAATAAATTTCTTTACTTGTTTTAAAATTTTATATTTAGAAGCTTCACATAGTTAAGCTTGAGTCGAGGGAAGAAAATCTACGGGTCAAAAATCAATCTATCCATTTGATGGATGGGTCGGAGATACAGATACATCCACATCATCAAATGAGATATGAAGGAATAATCTATTCGAGAATTGAAGGAGTATATCGAAATATACCCCTCCATATCAGGTTAGGCTTCAAGCAGGAGGAAGGGGTTATCTAGGAGGTCAAAATTCAATCTAACCATTCGATGGATGGATCAGAAATGTCTATAGCTCCATATCATTGAATAAAATATATAAGAATAATCCATTTGAGAATCGAAGGAGTATATCGAAATATATCCTTTTATGCTGATTTAGTCTTCAAACGGGAGGGAGGGAGTATTCAGGGGGTTAAAATTCAATCTAATTATCCGATGAATTGACTGAGGATGTCTACAGCTTCGTGTCATCAAATGAAACATATAAAATTAATCCGTTCAAGAATTAGAGGAGTATATCAAAATATTTTTCATAAAAGTTTAGGCTTGAGGGGTACTAGTTACTTTAGTTTTACAGTTTCAATTAATTTAGTTTTAAAATTATTAATAATATTTTATTTTTTTCGTTATAAGATGCTGGAACATCCAGCTCTCATCTACCTACTGCTGCAGATGACATACAGGAGGAGGAGGAGGATCTTTATTGATTATTTTTTAGTTTTGATGTAATGTATTTAATTTTGATATCTGAACAATGTTATCTTGTACAACTGGATAATTCATACTTTTTATATAATATTAGTTTTTTATTTATGATGGTGATAGTTAATTGTTAGTTGTTATAGTGTCTATAAATATATATTAGTTATTAACCTAATTATAGCAGATTTTAGTAAATATATTTATTAAATTTTTTAAAAAAGATATACTATTAGCGGTGGCTAAATCTGTGCTAATATTGTTGCTAACTATTAGCAATGGCTATAACTTATTAGCGAGAGATTGCAGCAATCGCTAATATATTTTTTAATTTTTTTATTTAAATTAAAAAATAATCTGAAAATTATTATAAGGGATGGACTTGCCGTCGCTAATTATTGTCACTAATACGTTACTAGCGACGGATTTTCTCACCATCGCTAATAATGATCTTCAGTGTCCAATTTTTTTCCGATGATTTATTGGCGACATACAGTATTTAGTTTCTAATAGTATTAGCAATGACTTTTGGCCATCAGTGACGATATTTAACCATCGCTAATAATTAATTTTTTATAACAATTGTAAGTGCTTTCAAAGCGAAGGAGTCCTCTCCGGCTTACTTCAGGTAGTAAAGGACGTCTTGATCTTTCAATGATGATGGATGGCGGAGCTTTCTCACCCTAGATAGAGATACCTTTATGGGAGGGCACGGAACGATGGAAGAGGAAGTTTCCATGGTGGCCTAAGTTTTTTTACTTGATCTTCCTCATTGGATGTGAAGCATGGGTAGTGGAGGTTTCTCTCTCCATTTTCTCTTTAACTTCCCCATGCTTCTCCTACTTTCTCCATTAGGTTGTTGATAGGCTAACGGGATTATGTTTGCACGGATGGGAGGGAGGGGATGGCGATGGGTTGTAGATGGGTGGTGGTATGGTACATGAGTGGGACGAGATGGAAGAATTAATGACGGGCGGTAGGAGCTTCTCTCTCTAAAATCCCTTGGTGCTCTTTCTAAAACCCATTCCAGGCTATACGTTAATGGTTCAACCTCGAAATCTGATCCCTCATTCTCCCACAAATAGAATCCTTAGCCTCCTTAGCCTAAGCACTCCCTTATCTAACTTGATGTTTATCTTTTTGTATTTAATCACTGAGATTTGAGATGTGCCTCAGACTGCCGTTGAATTTATCAAATTAATAGCGTAAATTGGAAACTAAAATAACTCATTAAAGTCGATTTATATGCACCGAGCTCCACCATATATATCGTTTATGAGTTGAGATTCAGTTAATGTTGACCAAAGACGAAAAAACGGGGGTAAGAAAGGAATGGTATGGTGGGTTGGCTGCCCTAGGATAATCCAAACGTTCATAATACTTCACCCAAAGAAGGCAAGGTAGGGCAAATCACCATACCCCACAACCATTTGGTCCATCTATAAATACCTTCTCAATCACATCCTTCCTCGATCCATCGCTTTGTTTGCCTTCTTCCTCTTGCTGGTGGCGAGGAGGAGAGCAGAGGTCGCTGGGCAAAGAAGGCCCAGAAAGGTAATACACATGGGATATATCTATTTCTTGTGCAATATACCAAGTATCAGTTTTTGTAGGAGAAGTCGCCTGAGAAATTCAAAGGCTTCTATCTTAGAACATAGAAAAGACTAGATTTGACCTTTTTTTTGTTTTGTTTTGTATTTTTGGTAGCCGTTGGTTTGAATTCTTACTCAAAGAAGGACACAAATGGTATGACTCTCCTTCGATCCACAAAATACTTTTAAAATGTTATCTGAGAAAGAAGTTTTTATACTGCTGATTTGAACTTGCACTGCATGCATTTGCTTTTGATTTGTTGATTTCTTATTAGATTTCTATCGAGTTCTCACTAGATTTCCAGAAATCCTTCTTGTCAGATGGGGAAAAATCACTTCTTTCAGCGTCTAAAAAGGACTCATGGATAGATCGGTTCAAGTTTGACGTGGTATCACCATTCCAACGAATATTTACTCATTTTTCTGATGGATTTCTCAACCCTCCCACCTCACCCGTGGGGCAACCCAAAAAAAGGAAAAAAAAAAAATCTAATCCCAAGTTCTGAATAGACGTTTGTTGAGTTCTCACTTGATTTTATGAAATCCTTTTTTTCGTTAGAGATCGAAGGCGAATTCTATTCTTGCAGTATCTAATTAAAAGGATTCATAGATCAACCATCTCATCTTTCTGATGGCTTTCTCATCCTTTTCCTTTAGAGATCGGGGAAAACTTCACTTCTTTCAGCATCTAAAAAGGACTCATAGATCAACAATCTCATCTTTTGGATGGCTTTCGAGATGGCTCTCTCTCTCTCTTTCTCTCTCTGGGTAATATTTCAATTTCTCAATCTTAGAACTTATGTGTTTATATGTCATAAAATTCGTTTTGACTCCAAGATCAATCTTCTCCTTTGCTTTTCTTTCTTTCTTTCTTTTTCGTTTTTGGCCTGAATGGAAGGGAGGGTAAAACTCACCCGGATTTCACAAAGTATACGAAATCGGTGTCTTTTCCTTAGCCTCTAAGTTTGAGAAGGCAGCAATCATTCTCCTTTTCTTTTTTCTTTTGTTTATATATATATATATATATATATATATATATATAGCTTATCTATTCGTATCAGACTTTTATTTCACTAAATATTCTCTTCAGAAACCTGCTATGTTTTTCCTTCTCGTTGGATTAATTTCTTGGATTTCTTTTCTGCTTTTCATTTTAGAATCATCACCAGTATTATTCCTAGAAGATATATCTCATTTCCCTCGATCCCTTTACAGGTATATATATATATATATCCAGAGATCTCTTTATTTTTACAAAGCAATCATTTTTTTTTTTTTTTTTTTGATGAAACTTTTTGTTGTTGTCTTTTGACAGAAAGAACCAATCATGTCGTGCATCACCACCGACTCGTCGTCCAGGAACTCCTCGCCGCGCCGAGTGCACCGTGCACCGTGTGCACTTTGCCGGCAGTTGGAGCAGATATGCCGCCGGGACTGCCCCTTCGCCGATCACTTCCCGGCCAACGAGCCGAGACGCTTCCGCTACGTGAGCAGAGTTTACGGGGCGCATAACGTTGCGAGGATGCTGCAGGAGCTGCCCCGGACCAGCGAAGGATGGCGGCCAACTCCATGATCTATGACGCAGCCCTGCGCATCCGCGACCCCGTTCGTGGTGCCGCCGGGGTCATCGCCGGCCTCCAGAGGCAGCTCATGAATCTGAGGGCGGAGAATGCGTCGCTGAGAAACCAGATCCCTCGGCTCCCGGCGCCGCCTGAGGCCCCCGCAGAGGGAGAAGCACCTCAGCAAGAAGAAGGAAGCGGACCAGTACCTGGAGGTGCTCACCCTGGGGAACCAAGTTCTCCTCAGCCCAATGAGCCTCCTCGCGTTGCACTCTCACAGTGATCTTGAAGGTATAATTTTATGGTGGTTTTATTTATTTATTTATTTTTTTGGGTACAGTATTTTTCTTCTTCTTTTGCTTCTTTATACATCCATGCATATATGCATACAAACATAGATATATTAATTTATGACTGATAATATTTCTTGAAAAATGATAGATGAATGATGATGCGGATATGTAAAGTAGATTGAAGAATCTCGGTTGCAGGAGTTTTATTTATTTATTTTTAAGAATGAGCATTGTTTTTAAACCTATATTTGGATTTGATGACAAGTAGAAGAGTGGATATATCTTCTACAATTACAGATTTTTAAATATCAAGGAGGAGAGCTGCATGGTGGTCAAGAGATGCACAAAAACATATATGTTTCAGTAAAGCTTAGTGTTTCTGCAAACATACATGGCATATATGCAATTGATATAGAATTTCATATGGATTTTGAATGATATGGATTTTCAAATGGCAATTTCGATCGACTTGCACGAACTCTGGATCAGTTATTTACATTAACCTTAGTTGGATGTCTGGATGGGTACTCCATGGCAAAACTTAAGATCTGTTGGACCTTGACTGTGATTAAAATATTTCAATCTATCTTATTTGGATGTCTAGATGGATACTTCCTAGCAAAACTTTAACAAAATAAAAGTGGCCTGGGCTAATGTAGAAGGTGGTTGGCAGTTACATGCTCTCCGGATGGGCATGCTATGGAAATCAATTTTTCGAAACTTCTAAAATAGTCACCATGCTATAATTTCTTAGACTGAAAGTTCTTTGTTAGCATACAATGGCACATGGGGAACACTCTGATGACAATGGTACATGTCATGCAATACTCAACATGTCATGTTTATCACAAAAATTATCTGACTCCAAGCTTTCGAAGGACTTCTCTTAGATTGAAATGATTAACATTTTCAGAAGATATTTTTTCTTCCTTTCTTTCTTTTTTTTTGAGAAAAGGTCTGCAAGAATTTTCAAAAGATGAAAGTCAATATTTTTCGTAGAGTTTTTTTGAGAAGGTAAGTCATTATTTTTTTCAATGTTCACATTCTATTTGCTTTGCAGTATTTTGAGTGGGAAATATCTTACCTCTAAATGGTGCTCTTTTTTTCGTTTGATGTGAATGCTGCTCAATATGTCACATATATGTACTTGTTATGGAATTCCAGGCTTTAGAATAAGATGAGAAAGGAGATGGAGGCAGAAAGAGACATGTGCTTCTTAAGGTGTTATATTACATGGTTGCACCTGCTCCAGCAACAGTCGAGGTCTTTTTACTCTGTATTTAGACATTGAAGTTGCATGTTGCGGGTTTCATTTGTCTGGCTATCCGACTATGTTGTATTTAAGTAGTGCAATATGATTAAAGCCTAAAACCTATCTCAATATGACATTTGAATTAATTTCCTTTCTCGGTTCCATGCATATTTTCCTATATATCTTTGGTGGCTACATTCTTTGAATGTCATGACATAAAAATCTACTGGCACATGCAAGCTCCATTCAACTTTTCCATATTACCCACTGGTAACTCGGGTATGAATTGTTAAAGCAAGAGCTATCCCTTTTTTTTTTCTTACACTGACCATGGCTTGGAACAATGCCCATTAACATTGTAATAGCCATGTATTGGTTTTAGAGGCCGGCCCTTATTATTGCATTTAAAGAATATATGTTATTTAGCTAGAATTTTATCGAAGAAGTAATGACGTCGATTATTTGATCCTTCATTTTAACGTCCTGCTCATACGTATATATTCTTTTTACATTTTTGTATATAGAACAAAGTTGATAATTAACTTGAGATATGATATTTTATTATAGTCTATGAGTAGTGCTTCTATTATAAGTTATTCTCTTATACAACTTTTGAAAAGCCATTACAATATTTATTTTATTTTATAAAGAAATATAAAAAATAATGGACTCAGGAAACAATAGTTATTGTCCCTATTATTTTCGTCAAGAAGTATAATGGTGCTTCTAATTAAGGTTTCAAACTCTTGTTGTAATGGGCAGAAAAAATAATAAAATAAAAAGAAAAAGCAAGAAAACACGATATTTACGTGGTTCGGTCTATTTATAGTACCTTAGGTAACCTTTTTCTTTACTTTGCTCACTTTGCTTACCGCACTTCGGAAAAGGGTCTCTTTTGGCTCTTTAGGGCTTGTAAAATCAAGGCATACTCAACATTCTAGAATAAGAAAGTTGTCAAGTGATATATGTGACATAAGTGAGGTTAATTTGTCAAGTTGGTAAAGTCTCAATGGAATGTTACGAACGACATCTGTTTATGTCCCTTCCTCCCCCAACATATTGAGTGAGTCTATATCTTAATTAACAAATGGATCCAATGTTTCTAAGTTTTTCATATCTAATAACGTCAACATACTTAATTTCTTAAATAGATAAAAAAAGAAAGGAGGTGAATAGAAAAGAGTTAATAGCATGGTATGAACTCGTCACTAGTTGCTTCATATGCATCTCTTATCTCATGCTAAAGGATTGGCCAATTTTGAGAAATGATCCATTATGATGATGGTCAATCATATATACCCTACCATAAAAGCTCCTCAGGGGGAGAAATTATATCCTACATCAAATGCACCATGTCAATAATGCATCATAGGAACAATTCGAGACAGGGTAAGCGGGGTGACAATCCATGATGAGCCACACGATGAATGGGACCCATAGGAACAATAACTCTAATAGTGTGGTGTGCCACTGATGTGATTCACTTGGTATAGGATATAATTTTTTCCTCTTGAAACCCTTATTCAATATGAAATTTAGCTTGCACTTACATTTATTTATGCTTGTCTGAAGTGCATGGGGTTATGAAACATATAATAGCACCTATGACTGCTCCTATGGTTGCACTTCGTGATTTGTATCACATGACACTTACTTTTGTAGGCTAAGATAGCACATTATATTATAGGACAAATAAGTAGATGCACACTACAGAATTTTTTCCCAAAAAGTGTGTGCATGCTGCTTGACATGCACCTACTTTAAAATCATTTTTTTTCAAAAAGATTTTACATCCTCTACATGTTAAAATTCCTGTGTTAAGTAAGCAATTCAAATTTTATATCATTTTTCATATTTTCATAGGAGCAAATATGTCATATGTCACCAATAAATCGTCTATGCACTCTTTGTCCCCTGCATTGTTGATGCACCAACACATGCAGTGTTCCACCATCTATGGCACAGCTGCTATAGGGACTGTCCCTTTGCACTCTACTTCCCTGTTGACATAGACCAACAAACTTTGATTCTTTTGTCGGGTTCATGGGGCATATATTGTGGTGAGGATGCCCAACAATTTGAATCAATAAGGAAGGATAGAGGTAGTAGCCTAACTAGTCTGCAACAACCTCAACATCAATTGAGCATCCACGATCTGATCGAATGGGCTTAGAATTTTCATTTGAGTGGAGATCGACTATGTAGATTCTTCAAATTATGATTTGCTATAGCATTGGTTTCAAAGTAGTATATGCATTTGATGATAAGTAGAAGAGTGGTTCTTCTATAATTGCAAAGAGTGGTTCTTCTAGAATTACAAATATAAATGAGGATAGCTGCATGCTATTGGTGATCGAAAGTCATATGAAAATATATTTCACTAGAGCTTAGTATTTATCGAAACATATATGGCATAACAGTATG
This sequence comes from Elaeis guineensis, assembly GCF_000442705.2. Lineage (NCBI taxonomy): Eukaryota > Viridiplantae > Streptophyta > Magnoliopsida > Arecales > Arecaceae > Elaeis > Elaeis guineensis. Next base: position 13,298,960 of record NC_026001.2, read on the forward strand.
CAATCAAATGATAAAAAGGCATTTTGTATCAATCTTTACGGATACTTGTATATGATGATTAGTTACTTAAATTTTGCTTGAACTTGGATGTCTAGATGGACTTTATAACAAAACAACTTAAAAATGACTTGGCTAAGGGCATATGCTAGTTGGCAATTATATGCTCTATGGATGAGCATGTGTGGGATCAATTTCCAACCTTCTAAAATAGTCCCTTTGTTACAACTACTTAGATCTTAGTTTTTTCATTTTTTGTGTGTTTTTAGTTGGAGGGGGTTTGGAGGGAGGGGGGATCTGAATATTGTTGGCTTTTTTATTAGTATATGTTTTATTTAAAAAAAAAATTTATACATCACATTGTCAAACACTCCAACAGAAATGGTATATGCCATGTACTGCTCATCGTGTCAAAATCATTATAAAAAATATCTATTTAGACAACTAAATTTGAAAAAGCATTGGTATTTCCATCATTAATCATTATCTTCTATTTCAATAGAGATTATAGTCTTAATAGTTTTCAAGGATGATTAATACTTTTAATACCTTTAAATATATTAGCACTCAATTATTGAATACCATATTATTAAAACAAAATATGTTGAATTTTCAACACTTTTGATCATTCTGAGCATTTGTTTCTATAAACTATGCTTTTGAGATGCTTTAGTAAGAATGTAAGCGATTGATTTTTTTTGATTTTTTTTTTTGAGCAATGGAGAAACCAATGATTCCACCTGCTACATTTTTCAAAAGATGAAAGTAGGCTAAGTATTTATTACAAAGCTACCAAAATATAAATTACATTTTAGTTATTTTAACATTCTAGCTAATTGCATTACATTATTTTGTGTTGGAAAATATGTTACTTCCAAATGCTATTTAATATGTTTCTATCGTATGTCTAAGATCAAATAAAAAATGATCTTGGTTAGTTTAATTAGTTGTAATGATTATAAACCTCACCTAAAAAATGATACTCATAAGGTATTATTTATGTTTATTGGCTCTGTATAAGTATTGAACATCTCTTTAATAGATAACAAATATATATAGGACTAAATACATATATGCTCAGGTTCTCATATATGCGGCTAATGCAGGACCAAGCATGTATTTGCAAGAATCCTCACACTAGACTATATAAATATGATTTTTTATTTATTTAATTTCTAATTAAGGATCGGTCATTTTGATAGAATTTTTAGAATCATGAGCATGCTACTTTGAATTAGTGATATAACAACAATAATTAGAGTTTGCCCAACTAAATAACTATGAAGCCAACAATGCTACTTTGTAGAATAGGCACATAGGTTGAACATAATAATTAAATGGTTACTTTTAAACAAAAAAGTAAAACAATTGTATAACATATATAAATAAACATTATAACATAACTTATTTTATTATAAACCTATAAAAATATATAAAAATAATAATAAAATAATATATACTATGTAGAAGATGAATATGTATAAGAAAAAATTTGATCAGAAATTCAATTTAGATAGTGATTTGAAATGGATATCCTTAATAGAAAAATAGCCTACTTCTTCTATTTTGTATGAAAGGTTTATTCCCCTAACGTAGTTGAAATACTGTCCAGACCAGGCCAGTATTTTCATAAATAAAATAATTTAATAATTATTTGATATCAATCAAAAATACTTATTAAAATATCATTTATTATTATTAATACTTAATATTAATATTAATATTAATATTAATTTAATAAGACGGCAAAAAGGAAAAGATTTTGATTTGTTTGCTACTCCACCATCAAATATTGACATGACTCTTATTGTTAATTGTACCTCATAGTAAAGTTGTTGTCATAGAAGTTATAATATGATCAATAAATTATACTACAGAAACTCAACACCTATGGCTTCAAGCTTCCATAATCAAACTTATGCTAGCATATTATTACATGACTAATAATATTATTAGTTAGGTGGTACATAGTTCTAAACATATTATTATATGGCTAATTGTCCTTTTAATGTTGACATACAAGCTAATTGTTCATTGCATGTTATGGAGTAAAATTTTTATTATTGCAATCATGATATAGTCAAAAAATTAATCTATTTAAATTATCATCCATATCTTATAGTTATCTTAATTAAGTACTTCAGTAATATTTAGAACCTACAATTGTGTGAAAGTGAACCCAAGCTGCAAGAGGTTACTTTTTTTGTTATTTGGACGCATATAAACAGTATAAGGTCCATATGTTTATAGCAAAGCAACCTTACTTACCGCAAATGATACGATAGTAAAATCAACCACAAGACAAAATGCAGGAAGTGGAAGATGCATTTATGTTTGCACCCACCGTTTCAATTAGTGTTTTACTCCTTATTGCCATCATCTCCTACAAAAGCCCTCTTTCTCTCTTCTCTTGTGCGATCGCTCTGGTATCACCTGACTGCCGTCCCCATCCTTGGAGCTTCGCCAACCATCCTCTACCACTCAAGGTTTGCTCTCTTATACTCTCATCCTCTTACTCATCTCTCTTCTCCTCTATGTGTGTCTTCTTATCCTTCTCCTCTCATCCTCTCACTCAAGCCCCCTTTCTTTCATCGTATCTATCTTTCTCCTCATTCTCTATCATACCAGTTAACATCTCAAATAGGTAATTATTCACTTTATGGCTAAAACATGATTCTGATTTTGATTTCTATCTAAACCCTGGCCACACCCCCTTCTCTCTTTAGCAATCCCTATTATTTGGACCTCATCTAAGGCCATCAACCTATCTCTTGTGTGATCCACTCCAATGTAACCCTAATCCTCAATTTCTAAATAAACCTTATCTTGATTTCAATCATCTTATGATCTAGTTGTCTTTGTGTATTTGAGTACCCACTAGTGTTAACATATATGATTTATAGAGGATTAAACCTACAATGATGTCTAGGATGCCTATATGCTTGATCTATTTCAGGTTAGGCCACTGAATTGTATCTATAATACCTATATGCTTGATCCTAAAAGAATAGTGATGTTCATCGCTCCCTATGGTGTGTATGAACTAGATTCTTGTAAGATCATAGTAATGTATTGGCATCCCTAGGTGCCGTGGAAGTATGATAATTATTTTTATTCTATGATGTAGTCCAAATGGCTTAGGCTAGCGTTATTAATATATAGATATTTAAATTACTAATTATCTTATTAATAATATAAATTTATATATATTAATAGATATTTACATTATTAAGTATATGGTCTTAAGTATGCAATCTTTTTAGCTATTTACATATCAATATTAATATGCACATTACAATGTTATTGCCATGATTATTGATTGGATTCATTAGCAATTCATTATTGAATTAATATATAAAGTTGCAATCTCGTTGGTATGCCTAATGCTTGATAGCTAGATTCTTTTTGTAGGAATAATATTCAACATATCTATTCTTTAGAATTATATGATCATGCCTGGACATATTTTACCATGTAGATATAAGCTTCATTCATTCATATGTGCAATCTATTAATTTTTTTGCTTATCAATTATGGTCGCTATGTATCCTAAAAAATTATTACAATGTTGTTATCTTAGCTTTGGGATATATTTGTTATTGTTAGATTGGACTATAAATGGTTGGAACTAATTAGAAATAAACAAATAAATATGTAAAAATGTTGTATTGAAGTGATTGCAATTGCAAAATATTCTTTGGAACCTAAAATATTTGTGTAGACAATATGAATTATATATTAAGCATAATAATTTGCTAGATTGAATTGTTACAGCTCTTGGTAGTTATAAGTTGCATCACAGGTTGACAGTAAGCAAGCAACTCCATTTCTACATAATAAGATATTCTCAAAAAATAAATAGATGAAATGCAGTAGCAGCTTCCACTTATAGGTAAGCTAATACAAGAAAGCTAGTTAATGTAATTATCATCCTTGCTAACCAAATACTAAATTTATGATTCCAAACTTAGTAGTCCCACCCCCATATAACCTCAAGGGAGAGTTGTAGGCCATATCCAAACAGACCCTTAGTATAAACAAGCCATACTAAATGTATCATATTTTTCAGAGGAATATTGTTTGAACATGTTATTAACATGATTGTTGCTCACTATTTCTTGCTAACATGGACTTTAATTTTTCTTTGCGCATTCTAAAAAAAAAAAATGTCATTGCATGTAGTATACTAGAATTGTCATTGTTAAAATCATAATATAATGAACAAATTAATCCTTGCAAACTCATCAGCCATGTCTTCAAGCTACCTTGAAGTTACTGTGAATTGCCATATTACCGCATTTATCTAGATGTATGTTGAACTTATTACAGATGCTAGATGTAGGTGCAAACCTTGAATAATGATTCCACCATAGGGAGTGAAATCGTTGATATTACAATGCAAATACAAATCTATGCAAACTTGTCACCTATATCTTTTTGTAGCAAAATTATTACTAACTTTTGGACTACAAGCAAGTAAGCACACATACATACATAACTACACACACACACACACACACACACACACAATATATATATATATATATATATATATATATATATATATATATATATATATATATATATATATATATATATATATATATATATATATTAATTGGCTATTGCACCTAGAGAGCAAAACTTTTGCTAACAGCTTGCAACTAAGCTTTGCAAATTTATAGTCACCTATCTTTTCTAGCTAGCAGCCACCGTACTCCTCTTCTCCCTTAACATTTTATTACTAAATTATTTTTTATCTCCTAACACCCATATTGCATATTTTGGCCCCCTATATTTCGATAGTTTTCTATCTTCATTTTTTTAGAAAAATTTCCATCCGTAAGTTTTATTCAAAAAATTGAAGAGCCTACAAAGACAACAGTATCACCACCAAATCAGACCACCCCACCCCCTAACCCCACCCTCAAAAAAAGAACCAACAAAACATTATATCGGTCCCTTATTTTAGGTTTCGGCATATTTTTTAATATTTAGTCATTAAGATTTGAGATATGCCTCAAAATGCAGTTGTATTGAATGTATCAAATGTCTTAAATAGGAAATAATTATCATCTCAGTAAAAATATTTTGTACTTATTTAGCTCCATATCCAATATCCAATATGAGTTGTCATTCATTTAATTTTGACCCACAAAAAGTGATGGTAAGAAAGAAATTAAATGTTCGAATGTCCTAGAAGAATCCAACCATAAATAATACTTCACCCAAAGAAGGAAAATTAGGTTAAAATCACCGTATCCACAATCATTCACCCCAACTATAAAAACCCTCTCAATCCCACCCCTTACTTGTGTCTCCATTGGCCTGTTTATTATCCACCCGCTCTCGACGGGAAGGAAACCAGTGGTCACAAGGCAAAGAAGGCCGAGAAAGGTAGTACATATGGGTTGACTGTCTCTTTTTTAATCTAGTAGGTATCATGAGTTGTCCCAATTTTTTTTTCTTTCTTCTTTTTTTTTTTGAGAGGTGTACAAGGTATTAGAGGCTGGATTTGAACCTTTTTTTTTGGTTGGGGGGGACCTAGTAGTTGTAGGAAATGTTATATGAGAAAGAAATCTATAGAACTGAACTTGCAAATGATTCGATATGTTGACTTCTTGTTGGACTTTTGTGAGCTATACTCTAATAAAAAAGTCAACAAATCTAATTCTGTCCACGTTCTATAGAGTTCTAATTAAATATCCTGAATCCATTATTTTCTCTCAGCATCTAAAAATAATTCTGCGTTCAATCATCTAAATGATGGCTTTCTTATTGAGCCAGAAAAACAAAAAAGTGTTATAGATTACAGCAGAGAAGGAATAAGATGGCTCAATCTCTCTTCCTCTCTCTGCGTGCGTGCGCCTGCGCCTGTGTTTGTATTTATTTTTAGATATTGGAAAAATTACACGTCATAGATTCCGCTTGAGTCCAAGTCAGAATCTGATTCTATGAGGAAGATCACAGTGATGATTCTCCTTTTCTTCTTCTTTTTTTTTTTGCCTTTTCTTGATATAACTTATATATTTATATTTTTAAATTTTGATTTCATCAATTTTCTTTTATACACAGATCTCTTCTCTTCAGATACATGTCTATCAGATCAAGTTCTTGGATTTCTTTTCCGTTATTCACTTTAGAATCATCACCAGATTTTCTCAATCTATACGTGGAGATTTCCCGTCTTAAAAAAGCAGTTCGGTTCAGATTTCATATCCATTTTATATGTCTTGCCAGGTGCAATTAAACATGTCGAACATCACCACTGAATCCTCCATGGAATCCTCCCCCCCTCCGCCTCCGCCCCCGCCCCCGCCCCCGCCCCCGGTGCGGCACCGTGCTCCCTGCGCCGTGTGCGAGCACCCGCGGCGGAGGTGCCGCCGGGACTGTCCCTTCGCACGGCACTTCCCAGGTGAAAGGCCAACATGCCTTGATTCTTTGTGTCTGGCTTACGGGCCACAGCTTGCAGCTAGGATGCTTGGAGTGTTGAACCGAGAACGGTGGATACCGGCAGCAAATTCACTGGTATACAATGCAATCCTTCACCTCCGACATCGTGAGAACGAAGCTTTCGAGATTATTGCTAGACTCCAGAATCAAGTGGTTGATCTACAAGTCAGCAATTCGCTTCTGAGACATCAGATTGCTGCTCGAGAGCGGACCCGACAGCGTCCGCCCAGCATCTATGATCTGATCGAATGGCCGACTAATGATGGGCTGGCCGGCGTGAATGAACCAGCTGGCGGCGGAAGGCCACCTGCTTCTGGCCCCGGAGAAGGAAGCAGCATGCCATCTGGTGGTCAGCATGGGGCACCAAGCTCTTCTGAGTACAACAACCGCCCTCGAATTGGACCCCCTAAGAGTTCTTAAGGTATTTATCAGGACTTGTTTCTTCTTTTGCTTGGATATATATATATATATGAATGATGATGTCTTTTTAGCACCGGTGATTCACTGCAGAAATGAAGAGCCCATATGCCGTTGCATGCATTGCTTTGAAAGTAATATTTGCGCTTGATGAAAGTAGAAGAGCGAAACTTAATTATATGATGACAAATTATAAATATAAAAGAGGCATGCTGCATGCTATTGGTGAATGAAAGTTATATGAAAACATATCAGTAAAAATTAACAACAGCATATGTGATGACGTATATGGCAAAATGTTATGCAATTGAGTGATGTCACGTCTTGAAAACATTTTGAATGACCAAGTCTAACTGAAGAAGCGATTGTATAAACTTTGTACAGATCACACTTGAATAGGATGATTGGCTATTTGATTTTAGCTCGAACTTGGATGTCTAGATGGATTTCATAGTACAACTTGGTTAAGGGTAGAAAACGAAGAGGTTGGCAGTTATGTGCTCTATGGTTGGGCATGCTGTGCAATCAGTTTATCTGATGACCTTTATCCCCCATGTTACAACCTTTTTGTTTGTGACTTATAAATTAGTTTTTGCAACTCACTATGAAACACTCCAACTCAAATGGTACATGTCATGCAATATCATGACATAGTTATCGCAAGAAGTACCTCTCAAGACAATTTAATCTGAAAAAGCCTTGAGATTTCCGTTGTTAGCTTTAATGTTCTATTTCAATAGAAATTATAGTCCTCATATTTTTTAATGATGATTAATATTTTTAATGGCTTCAAATATCTTAGTACTCAAATACTACTGAATACCACATTATTAAAAAACAGAATGCCTCGAACTTTCAATACTTATGATGACTCTTTGTTTTATAAAATTGTTGGCTTTGTTTACCAACTTGATGAAATTTGGAAGGAGATTGAAATGGAGAATGAGATGAAAAATTAAAGGAGAATGTAGATCTAGAGTTTTTTCTTTCTTTTTTCTTAGTACATAAGACCTCTTATGTGTGAGGCTACCACATCTTGCAAAAGTTCATACATCAATATATAAACCACTATGACAATATGAGCCCAACCATATATGAGCCTAACCATATATGAGCCTGTACATGAACCCAACATACAACTAAACCAAAACTTACATAACTTAGAAATTAAAAAGAACAAACATTACATTTTAACAGTCTCCTTTAATGGTTGTTCTTGAATACCCATGAGGTCTCTAAAGTAGATGAATTTCTCTTTAGGTAATGTCTTGGTGAAAATATCTGTCACTTGGTCTTGAGTCCTCACATACTTTATTTCAACTTCTTTTTCTCCTACCACATCTCTTATAAAATGGTACTCGATTTTGATATGCTTGGTGCGGCTATGATAGATAGGATTCTTTGTCATAAAGATGGTAGACTTATTGTCATAAAGTAGTGTAGTGGTTTTTTTTTGCTTCTCACCCACATCTTCTAATATTCTTCTCAACCAAATTATTTGTTGTACTGCTAAGATAGTTGAGATATATTCGACTTCCGCGGATGATAATACCGCTATGTCTTACTTTTTTGATGCCCAAGATATGACACTGGATCCAAAAGAAAATGCATAGCCTGATGTGCTCTTCATATCATTAATGTTTCCGGCCCAATCACTATCATAAAATCCAAATAACATCACATGATCATTTATGCTCCTTTCATACATGATGTTATAATCTTTGGTGCCTTTAATGTATCTCAAGACTCTTTTTGCCATCCCAAAGTGCACCTTGCTTAGCTTTTGTTTGAATCTAGAAAGTAAACTTGATGCAAACATTATGTCCGATCTTGTAATTGTGAGATACAATAAGCTTCCAACAATACTTCTATATAGTGATGCATTGACTTTACCACTTTCATCTTCTTTTATGAACTTCTCATTTACCACTAAAGGTGTTGCCACAATATTGCAATTCTCCATTTTGAACTTCTTGAGAATGCTTTCTACATACTTCCTTTGACAAATAAAAATATCTTCTCTTGGCTTGATTTCAATTTTCAAAAAATAATAGAGCAAACCCATATTATCTATTTCATATCTTCCCATCATATCACTTTTGAAAACCAAAATCATATTCTCATTGTTACTGGTAATGATCAAATCATCAACATAAAGAGAGACAATGAGAATATCATTACCTTGCTTCTTCATATAAAGTATTGGTTCACTTGGACTTCTTTGAAAATCTTTCCCATTGAAGTAGGCATCAATTTGAGAATACCATACTCAGAGTGCTTGCTTTAACCCATACAATACTTTCTTCAATTTGTACACTTTGCTTTCTTGATTTTTGATGATGAAGCCTTGAGGTTGTTTTACATAAATTTTTTTTTCCAATATTCCATTCAAAAATATCGATTTTACATCAAGTTGGTGTAGTTTTCAATCTTTGTATGCCGTCATACAAATGAGAGTTCTAATTGTATTATGTCAAGCAACTAGTGCAAAAATTTTTTGATAATCAATCTCAGATAGTTGAGAGTACCCTTTTGCTACCAATCTTGCTTTGTATCTTTGAATGGATCCATCCGGATTGTGTTTTGTCTTGTAGATCCACTTCAAGCCAATGACTTCCTTATTATTTGGTTTCTCCACTAGCTCTCAAATTTTGTTCTTCTCAATCACATCAATTTCTTCTTGCATTGTCTTATTCCACACTTCTTCATGTATAGCTTCTTTATAAGTTTTAGGCTCAATCATGCAAAATTTACAAGTGACATAAATATCACTTAGGCTTCTCATTCTTGTGAGAGTAAAATTTGGAGATGAGCTTGAGCTTGAAGTTGGTGATGGACTTACACTTGGAGAAGTTTATGGTGAACCTTCATCATCATTTTCTTCACTTTGGACATCATAAATTTCTTTATCAAAAGTAACAGCATTTTCTTCAACTTTCTTATCCTTCCAATCTCAAGTAGCCTTTTCATTGAAAAGAATATCTCTTTTTATGATCACCTTGTTGTGCTTCAAGCTAAAAAATCTATAGCCTTTTGATTTAGAACTATAGCCAACAAAAATATATTTTTCACTTACTTCATCAAGTTTGTGCCTCCTCTCATTTGAAATATGTGCATAGTATACACATCCAAAGATTTTGAAATACTTCACCGAAGGCTTTCTACTAGACCAAATTTCAAATGATGTCCTATTTTGGAGAGTTTTTGTTGGACATCTATTCATCAAGTACACCGTCATATACACTGCTTCCGCTCAAAAAAAAAATTGGAAGGCCTTTGTCTTTGAGTATAGATCTAGCCATCTCAAAAAAAGTATGGTTCTTTTTTTCGATAATTCTATTTTGTTCCAGTGTGTAGTCAATGGTCAATTATCTTTATAAACCAACATCTTCATAAAATTTTTCAAATTCATTTGAGTTATATTCACCACCTCTATCACTTCTTAATATCTTGATGTAGTGTTCACTTTGTCTTTCCACAAGATTTTTGAACTTCTTGAAAATGATGAATATCTTGGACTTATGCCTCATAAAGTACACCCATGTTATTTTTGAGTAGTCATCAATGAAGATAATAAAATAGATGTTATCGGCATGAGAAGGAGTTTTCATAGGTCTACATATATCAGTATGAATAAGCCCCAACGGTGCTTGAGCTCTCCATGCATGCTCTTTTGGAAATACCTTTCGGTATTGTTTTTCAAGTACACATCCTTCACAAATTTCTTTCTTATCTTGTATTGCCGATAGACTATACATTATATTCTTTTGATGTAGACTTCTCAAGCTTTGAAAGTTTAAGTGCCAATACCTTTTGTGCCATAGCCATGACTCATCATTCACCTCCATCTTTTATGTAACATTCTTTGCATAGTGCAAAATGAGAGGAAAGCTTCTATTTTTCTCCATATTGATATTTGCCATAAGTTACTTTTTCTCTCTTTTGTCATATATTTTGTATCCATTATTTTCAAAGTGCACTATGTGCCCATGCTCAATTAATTGTCCAACACTTAGAAGATTTTGAGTCAAGTCCGGAACAAGTAGAGCATCATGGATAAACTTTCTCCTTTTCTTTATGTCAATTACAATTGTTCCTTTACCTCTTGCTTGGACTAGTGCATCATTTTTTATATTGACTTGTGAGATTGAAAAACTATCAATATCAAAAAAGATAGACTTATCATATGCTTGCTCACTTATTTGGTACCTACAATCTTTTTGAACATGATCAAACTTTTTGTAATTATAACATCGGGGTTTCTCCTTAAACCAACAATCTTTTTCAACATGAGAAGATCTTTTACATATATTGCATCTAGATTGAGTAATCTCATCATTTTGATTTCTTGGAAAGTTTTTTTTTTGCTTCCTCTTCCTCTCATATTTTTTTCTTTTCCTTTATTTTGGTTTCTATCTCTAGATGACTCTCCTTTAACTTGTCTATGACTAGACGGTTCTCTTTGAGAACTTTTGTCAAATACTTTGAGCTTAGATTGAAAGATATTTTCTAATGACGATTCTTTGTACCTAAACAATCGTTGCTTATGAGCTTTAAGAGATCCCATCAACTCATGAACACTTAAAGTAGAAAGATCTTTAGATTCTTCAATAATAGTAACTATGGTATCAAACTTTGGAGGTAAACTAGCCAAAATTTTCTTACATATTCTTTACTCGATGATGGTTTCACCATAGCTCTTCATTTGATTAACAATCTCCATGATTTTAGAGAAGTAATCCTTCAACTTCTCATTTTCTTACATTCTCAAATTATCTAACTCTCTTCTTAGAGTTTGAAGTTTGATAGTTCTCACCTTGGTATTCTTTTGAAATTTTCCTTGTAAGATGTCCTATGCCTCCTTTGATTTGGTGGTTCTAATGATTCTTAAAAAAATATTGTCGGACACCGCTTGTTGGATGAAGAAGAGAGCTTTGGCATCCTCTTTTTGTAATCTTTCATTTGCTCCCTTTGTTGGTTAGTTGGAGTGGATGGCTCTTCATACCCATTCTCCATCAAATCCCAAATCTCTTGTGAAATGAAGAAGGTCTTCATCTTGATGCTCCAATAATCATAGTTTTCTCCATCAAAAATAGAAATAGAAGGTTGATTAATGCTCATATCCATATTGCTTGAACTTGTCATGAAGATCTTCTTGAATGGTGCTTTCTTTTCTACTTGTTATCTTCAAACTCAAATCTTGTTGATTAACCTTGCTCTGATACCATTTTTGTTGGCTTTGTTTACCAACTTGATGAAATTTGGGAGGAGATTGAGAATGAGATGAAAAATTGGAGAAGAATGTAAATCTAGAGTTTTTTCTTTCTTTTTTCTTAGTACATAAGGCCTCTTATGTGTGAGGCTACTACATCCTGCAAAAGTTTATACATCAATACATAAACCACTATGACAATATGAGTCCAACCATATATGAGCCCATACATGAATCCAACATACAACTAAATTAAAACTTACATAACTTAGAAATTAAAAAGAACAAACATTACATTTTAACAAAAATAAGCTGTTGGGAGGCTCCCCTGAGACTGAAGTGATTGATATTTTTCAATATGTATATATGTGTGTATGTGTGTGTGTGAGTAAATCAAAGATTCCACCTATGACATGTGTGTGCGTGTGCGTGCATGCGTGCGTGCATGTGTGTGAGTAAATCAAGGATTCCACCTATGACATTTTTCAAAAATGAAAAGCGAGCATGTAGTTCTCATCGCTTCAGAAGATAAATTACATTTAAATATGTTAAGATTGAAGATTGGAAACTATGTTCATTCAAATGTTTCTTAATATGCTTCATCGAGAGGAATATGCAGCAAAAACATGTTATTGTGTAATTTCAGGTTTGGGGGATAAGGTGGAGATGGTGACAAAGAAAGACATGAGCTTCTCTTAAAGTATTGCCAGTTTCAGAATAAGCTAAGGGATTTTCACCCTCATGTGCCTGTTACAGTTACACTGCTTGTTTTTTCTTTTTCATAGCATGTGAATGAACCATTCAGCTCTGTTGTTTTTGCTTAATAATGCATTGTGATTTAAGACTAAAAGTTATCTCAGTACAACATTAGAACTATTTTTCTTTTTGGCTTGTTACAATCTTGAATATTAAGAAATAATAATGTAGTGGCATATGCTACCTCCATTCAACTTTTTTATTATTCTCCAATGCTAGATCATGTAAATCGTTAAACAGAAGCAATCCTATTGGTTTGCACTAACCAGTAAAGTTCAAGATAATGGTTATTAACGTCATAATGGCTATTATGATGGCTTTAGAGACTCTAATTATTTTATATACAAAAGAGAATTTTATTGTGGAAGTAATTACTATTATTTGATCAGTTCATTTTCAATTTACATAGTCATACCAATATAAGCGAACAAATTCGTTAATTTGTTTTACATGTCATATTTATTATAATGTATGAAAATGCATCAATTATGAGTTATTTTATTTTAAAAATTGACAAAAACCATTACAGCATAAATTTTATAAAGAAATTTAATTACATTGGAGTGGGTAAACAACAATCATAGTACCTATTGCAGTGGTTTAGGGATATGTAGACACATGCTATTGAACCTTCATAATGGCCATATACCAAAAAAAAAAATTTTTAAAAAGATACATCATACTGGCACAAAAAGACTAAAATGTGAATGCGTGACTGTGTGATCACGTTATATTATAAAACAATATAATGAAGATGACTTGCTCATCAATATAATTAACATAGTTTTTGGAAGATGATATCATTAAAATCTCTCAACTATCCAACATTTCTCTTATAAAATCAAGGGTAAACTAATAAAAACTCTCCATTTGAATTTAAACTTAAAAGTAGCTCTCCATTTAAATTTCAAATAAAAAATACTCTCCATTTGAAATATAACTTAAAAGCAGCTCTTCAAATAGCATGAAATGATCAAATTACCCCTGCAATTATAAAACAATATTAAAACAATAATGCGATATTATAAAACAGTACTGTCTTATTATAATGTAATACTATCTTATTGTAAAAAAATACTGCCTTATTGTAATGTAAGGGTATTATAAAATAGTATTGTCTTATTATTATATAAGAGTATTATAAAACAGTACTGTCCTATTGTAATGTAATGGTATTATAAAACAGTACTGCCTTATTATAAAATATTATTATTTTATTATAAAATAATACTATTTTATTGTAAAGAAATATTGTCTTATTGTATAAGGATATAAGGGTATAAAGGTATAAGGGTCATTTCAGCCAAAAATGAGAAGTTACTTTTAATTTATGTTTGGAATGGGAAGTTACTTTTACATAAAACTCAAGTACTGGGGACCTGCTTTTAATTTGAAAATAAAACTCGGGATTTATCACTAGTTCTCCATAAAATCAACACATTTATAAACAAAAAGTAAGAAAAAATTTTCTCAAATAGATAAAAGAAAGAGTAGAAAGGATATCAAGCAATTAAAGTCGGGCTAATAAAGTGGCATGGACTTGTCACTAGAATTGCTTGACATTCGCAACCCTAATTTATGTGAAAGGATTGACCAACTCCAAGAAATATGGTCCTGGTGATCAAGTGGGACCACTATTGACTATCTTTTTAATTATGTCTCCTGCCTTAATCTCTTGAAGAGAAACCCCTTTTTAGGGTGCAGTTAATTATATTAGTGGACACTTATTTCATTCGCAATTGCCCGTGGTGCATGCCCTATGGGTTATAAAGCGGATGTAATGGCACAACTGACCGTCCTTGCATTTGCACTTGATTTGATGTGAGCTATCTTGATTCAAAGGGATTGTCAAATAAGCTCCACAGCTTATGCTGTGTGTGTGACATGATACTGTATTTGCAACCCAAGTTGGTGCATTATATTATAATGCAATATTTTTTTTGATGTTGTTTTCTCAATGTATCATCTACTGAGTACACTTGCCAAGATCTAGTTATCCATTATGCCAAGATTATAGTTTTCTTATCCATGGCATAAAAGACAACTCCTTGAAAACATGCACCTATATCATTAGGAGCTTCGAACATCCTGATGGGTCGGTCTTTCATTTAAGTGAGAGAGAGGGAGGGGGTGTGGGTGGGGGTGGCAAGAGAGAGAGAGGAGGAGCAAAATATACTTGCAACTATCTTACACAAGCTAAGAAATAATATTCTAGAATCATTAATGGCAATCCTCTTGTAGGCCGTATAAAATTATGTCTTATAGACTTAAAAATTTGATACTTTCTTGCATCTATTTATTTCTTGCAAACTGCATTCTGGGCTTGCACTTAAAATCTGGGTGCCAACTGAGTTGCAATCTTACAAGACTAAATTAAACCTGTAAGCCTTTCTGCAATCTTAAAAGAAAATAAGAAAAATATTCACAAAAATAGAATGAATCTCATGTCTAAGTTATGTTGACAATCACAAAGTGGTGTAGCTTTTCTTGATTTCTACATGCCATTAATAAATAGGAGCCATATAAATCTTCTCTTTGTTATAGTGTTCCATATTTTTTATTGAGTACTTCCAAAGAGACAACCAGCCATGATAGTCTTGGTTTAATTACTCATAAATAAATTTTTTTATTTTTCTGCTTAAATCTCAATCTTGCCTAGGTTTCTTCGATTTGACATACACTAGGACTCACTAGTGTGCCTACTACTTTGAACTTGTAACATGAAAATAAAGACGAGGGTTCCTAAGCTTCTGATGAAATATATGTAGCCGTATCACAAGTAGCACATTTGTCTACATATGTAAATTGAAGTAATTGAAAAAATGTACTATTGATGTGGCAGAGAGTCTAATTATTCATTATATCATAGAGAGTAAAATTGCCATCAACAAAGTTATTACGTAATGAACTATTCCATGCAATAAGCTAGTCACTACTGTCTTCTAGCTACAGTAATTTCTTTTTTTGAAGAAAAGGTGACAAATCTACTAATACTTTATAGAGAACTAAATAATCCAAAAACGGATGAGAAGGTGTTCTAGGGAGAGTAGACGAAGACAACAAATAAAGGGTCATACACCCCTATATTGTAAAGGGTGCACACCACTTTTGAATAAACCAACCTCCAAGTACCAAGCAAAAGAAAACACAATACTACCTATACAGACTAAACCAAGGTCCAAAATCTATCAAGAACTTGCAAACTGTAGCAGGCTAGATCAAGCAAAAAAGGATGAGACAAAATCCATCCTAAATATTTCTTGCAATAGCACCATCTTTAGGCTTCTTGATGCCACTATAAGAATTAGAAGTGAAATACCAAGTATCATTATAGTATGAGTATAGGGCGCATATCAGTTTTGGCACCTAACTAATTTATTGCTGTGCAGCTAATACACACCAGTAGTTAAATCCTTGGTTTCTCCATTGCCACTCTTATATTTCTATATCCTAATAATGTAGGATATGAGCTTATTTTATTATTTTATTTTTCTAATTTACTTATTCGAACAATATAGTATTAAGTGTTCTTTAATCTTTAAAGAATTAATGGGTTGTTGCTTTGCTTAAGGCACTATATCAATTATTAGTGACTTTATTCTTTCGGGGGGTGTGGTCAGTACTTTTTATGCTTTGATTGGCTATACCATTTTTTTTTTGTATGCAAGAGTCCATAAGCGTAAGAACTGGAAAAGAGTGTTGAGTTGAGTGCATGACAATCCTTGAGATGCTTATTGGTGCATTGCTATGAATTAGTTTTTACACGTTCGTTTCATTTATATAATTTCGTCCTTAGTATTGTTGTGTAAATGATTAGGCATGCTTTACCAATCACATGGATAATTGGAACAGCCGGAGATTAAGTGTTCAAAACAAAGACAAAAGGACAAGGTGGGATTTCTGGTTCTCGGTTGTAACGTGGCATTTGTAGAAAGAGTAGAGTGATAGAGTTTTTAAACTCCAATCCATGTCGCCCAGAGTTATCATACAAAAAGTAGCATATTTACTTGAAGAATGGACAGTTTTTCAAAAACACTGGCAGCACATTAAACTTATTATTCTTAGCTTTTTCAAAAGTATTTACAGCTCTTCTTTGGACTTATCTCGGATAAATAACACATATATTGTGCTTATTCCAAAGAAGAAAGAATGCACTGATGTTAGAGACATTCGGCCCATCAGCTTCGAGGGGAGTATTATTAAAAGCTTTCATATGAAGAAGCTTTCCTCAGCTATCTTGCAAGCAACGAAGAAAGAAAGTGCTAACATATCGGTTAATTCTAGCGAAGATCTTCCTTTGTCCTCAATCAGGACCGGTCGGTAAAGTTGCAGGACTAAAGTTCGCTCAATAATTCGATGCTTTTCACTAACGGGTACAAATATAGCAAACAAGATACTCATATTCTGCCTCCAGATTGTGAAATTTTAGTTCGAGATCACCTCTCTACTGCCATTATATTTGTATGTACAACCATAATCCTTGACCATTACATCCACCGCTCAATCTATTGGTACATTGCCACCAACTCCTCAAAATATCATGTATATATCACTGTAAATATAGATGCTATAAATACCATATTGTCTATCTAATATATATATATCTCAGAGAAATCACCCTTTTCTCCTGGTTACTCGGAAAAGAAGAAGAAGAATGGATAGTTTTATACAAAGGAAGTGCTAAAAAGGTTATCTCCCACCATTACGATACTACCCCAACCAGAACTTATCATAAATGAGGTTAACCATGCAAAGATTGTGACGGAAACTATGCATGTGGAGTACGTAAGACTATCCAAGCTAGGAAGTATCTGCTTGCTCTCTTAAACTTTGTAACCTTTCATCATGGAAACCATCCAGGTTTCCTTTCATCTCAATCAATGGCCTTCCTTTTTATACCAATCACATCACGTTTATCTTTTGTTGCTTTTCTTAGCAACAAAACACTTCTATAATCAATATTATTTTTTAATAATATTTAACGGGTGGGTCATCCCCATTTTCATAAAAAAAAGTAAATTATAATAACCTCTCTCTCGAAGTTTGAGATAATTATAGGTTCCTTTCCAATATTTTAAAAATATACATTTTATTACTTAACTTTTACTATATACATGACACATAAATCCTACTAATATTTTTCTATTAAATAAACTAATGGTCTTACTACAATCATCACTATCTAACCTATTTGAGTCTTAAAATATCTTATCTTTTTTATTTTGACAATACTTATTTCTAAATTTTAAATTTTTATATTTGACTAGGGGGTTATATATATATTTTCGAAATATTGGGTGGGATCATATAATTATCTTAAATCTCGAGAGGGGTTAGAATAATTTACTCAAAAAAATAAAAATGATCATGCTTTACTTGCGTATATGAGAGAACTACCTAAGTTACCTAAGTGCATTGTGAACCATGAATTTTCCTTATTTAGAATGGGCCCTATATATTATGGTTGGAAAGAAAGTGGTTCAAGGTGCAGATTTAGCATGGCTCGTTTATTTAAGGTTTAATTTCCTCACAAATGTATCATATTTCTACTCCAGGAACCTATTATACACTATTGTATTTTGAAATGTTTCAATAAAGGCTACAACATAATTTGTGTTATTTACCAAACCTACTATATATGCTGCGCATATGACATGACCATATATCTCATGGAGCAGCATAATCCTTTGAAATATGCAAGGCTTTAATTTATATATATAAGCTTACAGTATTGAAGACAACATAATGCCATTTGTAAACATAAGAATAGATTGTGTATTTAATTTAAAATTACTAGATCCTCGAAGATAAATATAATATTCCAACCATAGATACAAGATAAACAATATCCATTATCAACATCCATGTCCAAAAATACAAACTACTTAACTAGATTGTCCAACCTTCAAAATCCTAAAAATAACAAATGAAATCTAAAATTTATTTTGAAATTTAATTATACTAATCTCTTCATATCTCATGCAATAGGAAACTCCTATGTAGCTGAGGTGTCATGCACCTCTTATCATTAAGAGAACATGAAGTGGATGGCTTATATGTTAAGTATCCCACCATGTATGTACACATCATATCCATGAAGTAGATAATATGATCCTAAATCATAATAATGAAATATAAGAAAAATATAAGAATATTTATTACAAAACATTCATGACATATACATAACTAATTCAATACTTTCATTAGCAATCTATATTACCATTATTATCCTTGTACAATTTGCATGAGAGTTCATAATTTTAGTTATACAAATTAACTATTATTTCATAATTTCATGGTATATTGTTTGCCACCAAAAAACTAACCCAATCTACAATAAAAGATCATAAGCTATACTCATCTTTGAAATAAATTATGGTCACATTTCTAGCCTATAATGAAGCATATATATTGCCATAATTCTAGCCTATGATGAGACATCAATATTATCACATTTCTAATTTATGATGAGGTATTGATATTATCATATTTCTAGCTTATGACAAGACATTAGTATTATTATATTTCTAGCCCATGATGAAGCACTCATGCTGCCTCATTTCTAGCTTAGAATGGCATGTCGATATTGTCATATTGCATATCGTAATGAGACAATAATAATATGTAACTAGTTTCAAGCTCAAAAATCAATTCAAGTATTTTGATTCCTATCTTAGACAAACCATATTAAATTTTCATGTGTGGCAATGTTTAATTCATAATTTCTTAATAAATTTCAACTTAAGAGTTCTTAATTTTTACCATAATAATTTCAAATTTAAAGGCATTCATAGGGAGAATGATCAATTGCTTTCTTTAAAGTGAACATATCCATATGTAAATAAATATTTATAAATAAAAGAGAGCATGTGGTAGGGATGCTTATTCTTAATTATATAGTACATCAAATCAAGTTGTGCAATTCAAATCAACAATATAAAATTTTTTGATGGAAAATGACGATTTTCTATCCGGAGTTTTGTATTAAAAGATATAAATATTAATTATATAGGAGAGAGATCTAAAAAATGAAAGGCCCACAACCAAAAAATGATATAATGAGAAGCTCTCAGCTTCTAAAAAATTCAAGAAGAAAAGACTACGCCTAGGTTTATGTATTGAATTATGAAATACTATGATTCTTATCATTCTCTATTTCTCTTTCCATTAATTTCTTTCAGTGTCTTTATCATTTCTATGAGTGACTCTCTTGCTTTGCCCTGATAGCACAATATTCAGCTTTCAAAGAGAAAGATGCATCTATTATAAATATTATTTATTGAAAGAGAATTAAATTAAAAGATTCTTCTATTTCTCTCTTTCTAAATTTTCCATAAAATCATAATAATCAAATGATCCCATACATCTTTCTTCTAGTTAAAAATTATAATGAATTGAACTAACATCAATGTCTAGTAAAAATTTATTTCATCAAAATAAAGTCCACCTATCAACACTCTCAACTTCACCTAGGACAATTGCTCAATTTACCTTATATGGTTTAATAAAATTTTCTAAACATCATCATACATTTCTAACCCTGAATCTTGACTCCAACAACTAACACTCCTAGTTCTAGGGTTTCTCTAATCTATCATAAATCCAAAGCATTAGTACAATTTAAAATAAGATGAGGCTAAGGTTCACCTCTATTAGAAGCCAAACAAATATCAAGATATCAATTTAGCCATCTTCTTGTCAAAAAATAGTTGTTCAATCCGTATGAAAACCAAATTACTCATGAAATTAAGAAAAAATATGACGAAATATTAGAGACTTTAGTGGAGATAAAATTAAAAAAAAAATTATTTGAGATAGATGAATAGAGAGACAAAGAATAAGCAAAGAGATAGTTGGCAACTAGAAAGAAAGAGGGAGGAGAAGTGGTGGTGGTGGCTTTTGATGTTGTCAGTGTGGATGGTGCACAAGAGGAGGAAGTAGCAACATATCATAAGAAGAAGGCAAGGCATCAAACATGGAAGAGATGGGAAGAGGGATGAATGATTTTTGCATAATAAAAGAAGAGGAGAGGGATGGGAAGCATGGAGGGGTCATTCCTTATGAAGAAAAGAAGAGGAGTCTTGGGAGACCTTCCCCCACCCAAAGATATTATTGACTCCAAATTTTTGTAAGGTGGATTATGGCATGCACCTGATATTAACTATTTTATATAATAAATAATTTGATTCGATCCTAAAGTTGCTTCTCATCAAGGTAATATAATTTTATTGACAGACAATGAGACCTACAAGCATGTGACTTTAAACTCATAGAATAAGTGCAAAAAATTGAATTCCTATGTATTTTTACTAGATTATTGTGGTCTAGCATAAATTTAATAATTATAGCGATGACTAGGTACATGGCTGCATGATAACCAGTAAAATTACTATTGCTAATCTATGATACAATGAGGTCCAATAGCTCCATAGATTGAGAAACAAACTTAAACTTTGCCATACCATCATGCCTATCATATTGAATTTTAATTTGTCAAAAATTATTTGCACAGTTAGTTGGCATCACATTAGTCATCTTTACGGTCTTATCTTCAAAAGATTTAGGGATTACAAATCTCAAGTACTACTCAAAAATATAATATTTTAATTTTGAGCATACAAGATCAGCATGATTTAAATGTCCTCGTGATATATAATTCTTTCTTATTTATTGAAAAGTTTTAGAACATGAATCTAAATGCATATTTATCGAAAAATTAGAGTATATCCATGTATGTACACACACATGTAACCTTTATCCTTCCCAAGAGATTTGTAAAAGTCTGAAACATAATTAGCATATCTTAAATAAGATTACGATATATCATATTTAGGGTCATAAAGACGCTTAAAATTTTGCTTTATATTCTAGAATTTATATCTTTAACCCCAAAATTCTTCCAGTATTTTTATATGTAACCCCAAAAATCATTCTTCCACATATTTGTTTCATCTATTTCTACAAATCAAAATTTCCAATATACAATTTGTTCCTCGTCTCCATGCCAGTCATGGGTACGGAAACACTGAATATAGTAGAAACCAGTGGAGGAAAGAAACATCATGCCAGTGATGGTGGATATATACGCATTTAATGGTTCCTTAGATTTTGTATTAATTTACTTTCTTTTTGCAACATAAAGAATGGGTTTCCAACCATCCACTCAACCATTCAAGTGAATCGCTCTCTCTTCTCCCATATATTCCTTCGGTGGCCATCTTCCATCCCCTCTTCCGTGTCTTGGTCTCCTATCTGTCTTCTTTTATTCACACTACCAAACAAGAGAGGAAGATGGTAATGGGAAACGCCCACAAGTTGTAGAGCACTGGACGCGATTGACGAGCTGAAGAAGAAAGCAAAAGGTTTGGTTGGTGAAAGTTCCACATTCAACTCCATCTGGGCATTGGTTAGTTTCTTTCTCGTTTTTTTCTTCAAAGATCTATTTCTCTCGTTAGCTTCACGAAGGAAGCAAAGATTACTGCGAGATCAGAAATGTTCTAATCTTTTCATCCATTGATATATCATAAGCTAATGTATTGCCTCATCCTTTGAAAGATCAGAGAGAGAAAGAGAAGGATAAAAAATAATCTATTGCTTTCCTCCTCCTTTCATACAGCCAGAAATATTCGGATAACTCTAAAATGACCATTTGTTAGCTTCAGAAATGTAGCAAATAATAATACTACAGCGACATCGGAAATTTTCTAACTTTATACCCGTTTATTGCCAATCCCTTCCCTTCTTGTGCAGATTCCACCAGAGAGAGATAGATATCTGCATCTTATCCACACTCTTAATTATATTCGCTCAAAAGATCCAAAGGTATGACCATTGACCATTTCTTTAAACGTTCAGAGGAATGATCATATCTGTACTCCAAAACCTTTTTCTTTTTCTTCTCATCTTTCATTAACCATTTCATTTCCTTTCCATTTAAGTTATACTCAGCATAATATACATGCATATCTGCAGAATTCTATTGCTTCTGTTTTCATATGGAACTATACTAACATCATTGTTGAGATCTCTATTGCTTCTGTTGAGTATAGGATCAATCTATGTCGATCCACAACGTTCAGGGCTCCCCGGTCTCATCGGTGACCTCGACCGATTCACCACCCCAGCAGGCGGCCCGGCCACCCTGTGCGGCATGCAGGCAGTCGCGGCGTAGGTGCCAGCCGGACTGCGTGTTCGCGCCGGTCTTCCCCCCGAACCAATCTCAGAAGTTCATGAATGTGCACCGGGTATATGGCATGAGCAATGTGGGGAAGCTGCTGGCTGAGTTGCAGCCCCACCAGAGGGCAGCTGCAGCTGAATCACTGGCCTATGAGGCCGAAATGCGCCTGCGCAACCCTGTGTTAGGCTGCGTTGGCATCATCACTCTTCTTCGGCGGCATCTCCAGGGGCTGCAGCTTCAACTCGAAGCTGCTAAGGCGGAGCTGTCTCAATACCAACATATGAGTAATGGAGGGCTCAGGCATGGGGTGGTTGGCGGCGGCGGCGGCGGTGGCGGCATGCAGGGGGTGATGAATGATGAAGCTGGAGAGCATTGGGAACAAAAGCGGATGGTGATGGGGCATGATGATCAGGCCGTGATGGCTTCAACGCAGCAAGGAGCAGTCATGAATGCATCAGCCATGAGGAATAACCAATCTAATGGGCAGATTGCAGGGCCTAATGGTGCTCGGGTCGATGGCCCCAACCGCTTATTGGGTAGTTAGCTGATGAAATTAAAGGTATTTATTCCTTGCTTTATCTCTTCAAGTTCTTCTGTATCGATATATAGATGTAGCTTATATGATGCATGTGGCAAGCAAAAGAACAGACTAGATGAGTTGCATAATGGTATTGATCTAAAAGCATAAGTTAATGATCAAGATTATAAACAAAGTCTCGTATCTATTAAGAGATTGCTTGCATGGAATTTAAAAAAACTACATCGCATTTCAGTAAATGGCGTCATGGTAAGTTTTAGTAGAATTTATGATGGAACTGTTTAGAATTGTTCAAGTAATGATATGGTCGACGTTTTTGTAAGAAATATGGCAGGGAATCTGTTTGAGTTTGCATCATTAATAGTTGTATACTCAATTTGGATTGCATTTATCTTTTCGGGGAATTTAAGGTCTTGGTAGATAAAAATCAGTCGGTTTTGTTGATGCTTAGCTTTAATTTCATGACATGCTTCTACATTAAAGGTGCCAGCATTTCCTCGGGGTGTCGTTATGTTCATGATTACTTTGTATAATTGATTTCTTAAGGAAATGTCATTCTCTTTAATTCTTACTTTTTGTGCATCTTGATTATTAGTTATGAAAATGATCGGGAGCAACAGGAACTGTTAATATTTGAAACTGATGAATGGGGAGCAAAAGCTTCTTATAAATAGCTTATGGCAATCAGAAGTTAATTATGCTAGATAATTTTACTGTTATTTTCTTCCATGGAAGTTTTTTTCCATCTTCCCCCTCTTAACTAAGTTTCAGTTTCCTCCAATTTCAAGATCTCTGCTTTCATTGCTTCAGTCACTTGCGAAACAAACTTACATGAGCATTTAAATAGGATA
Organism: Elaeis guineensis; assembly: GCF_000442705.2. Taxonomy (NCBI): domain Eukaryota; kingdom Viridiplantae; phylum Streptophyta; class Magnoliopsida; order Arecales; family Arecaceae; genus Elaeis; species Elaeis guineensis. The sequence goes on from NC_026001.2 coordinate 13,323,361, forward strand.
AACAATGGCCAAATTAGATTTGTTCCTGGATGATCGGATGAACTTCAAAATTGACATTTTTTTCAAAAATTTAGGGACAAGTAGCCTTTATGTTGGGTATTTTCAGGATAAAAGGAAAAAGAATTATTACTTTCAATGTTATAAATACATCCATTATGAGATCTTGGATAATATCCAGTGAAGAAAAAAGCTCGGGCTATTTTCTCAGGTAAAGATAAGTACTAAATCAATAAGTGCTTTATCATTCTTATCATGCCTTATAGCTCTTGCGATAATTCTAATATCATGAATCTTTCTCTTTTTCCTTCTTCTATGCAATCAAACTTTAATTTATTTTTTCTGGTGAGTCATTTGTATTTTGCTTAATAAAAGTGAATAAGCAAAAGTGATTAGGCTACCCTGTAATCTTTCCTTCAGATTCTGATGGTGCCCTTACAGCCATCCAGAGGAAAGTTTGCTGAGACATTGCATTCCAATGATTTATAAGATTTTCCAACTCTAACTAGGTTATTCAATCTCAATAAAGATCATTAATTCTCTCAAAAATAAAGATTATCAGTAAAAGCCTCTGTAAGATACAAGAGTTTGATTAATTCCAGAATGATGTCAAATCTGCTTAACTTCAACAAAAACAGTTCTACAACATTGTTGGATAACACATTATATTTCAGTCATTTTTAATGGCAGTAAGCGCAGCATGCTGTAAACATACATGCATGGTTTTCTATAGATCGAAATAACACTATAAAATGGATAAAGGTGAATTTAGTGCATACCTAATCAGTTGGTTATTATAACTTATGTTCTTCTAAAGGGGGATCAACTAATAATAAGTAGGGCATAAGGCAGACTAAAAGTCACCACTGACTCATGCATTTTACTAAAACTCAACTGGAAAAGAAACCATTTCAGAACTGTCTCATGCAAAAACTGCTTGGGATTCTCAGGTCAGCTGTCAGTTGGACCATGTGGAGAGAAATAAACAACAGAATATTCTTAAAACAGGCAACTAAATGAAGAACAGTACTAAAGATGGCTATTTCTCTCTTCATCTCTTAAGTTGGTATCTCTACAAAGAATATGCCAGCCTTCTCTCATTTTTCTTCTGAACCTTCTAAGCTTTTGTAGTAACTAATCAAATTCCCTCTGCTCTCTTCTCATTTCTCCCTTCTGTCTTCCTAAACCCCTGTATTTGGGCCCTTTGTTCCCCTTCATTTCCTTAGTGAAACAGGTGGATCATGACTCTTTATTCTTTATACATATATATATGTGTGTGTGTGTGTGTTTGTATATATGTATGCATGTATCTCTCTCTCTCTCTCTCTCTCTATATATATATATATATATCCAGCCTTTATAACAGACTAATAGGCTTCCATGAAGCTTTGCTATTGCTTTCTGAGTTACCACTATGTTCTGCTCTCTTTGTGAAGAGCGGGCAGGTGCTTCTACCAAAAAGCATGTATCTACTCTTGTTCATATTCTCATATTTAATTTATTTCTAATGTGTCGAATACTTCTCCATTTTTTGGGACAATAGACCTTCAATCATACTATTTTCAGAAGGTGCTCCTTTTTTTCTCATATTTATTCTTACTTGTGAAATTATAGGTGGAGGAAGATGGATGACCTTTAAATAAAATGGTACAGAGAAGAAGAAAATAGAGAGACTTCTGTATTCTTTAAACCAGTATACCAAATATTGAATGATTCACAGTCTTCTGTTCCAACTTCCTCCTGTATGATGTTGTTAGAACTTTGTTTTATCTTCTTGTTCTAGACATGTTTGAATGTTTGTTATCGATCCGGTTGTTATGGTGATGGTGGTATTTATAGAACTTCTCTTGTTAGATCATGTTACTTGTCTTTTAAAAAGATAAACATTATTATTTTTTGGCAATAGAATTTAGGTCCATATGCTATGGTCATGAAGTTTTTATATGTCAGAAAGAATGGAACAGCATATGTTGCACCTCTTGCTGATATTCTGGTACCCATGCATAAAAGTACGAAAAGGGTATCACTCTTATGTTTTCAAAATTATGGACTGGTTTATTTGGTCATGTCTTTGATGTCAAGGCAACTTTCTTCACCTCAGTGCTCCTCAGGTTTGGTGCAAGTGGCCTAAGCAGGATTCCACTTTGCTAACGTAGCTTTGACATTTTTCCATGGGTCAGACCTACTTCACACCATCTAATACACATGCACTAAAATAGAGACTCTGCTTGTTCTTTTTTGTTGGATAGATGTCTGATCAGAACACCACCTCTCAGGATCTTTTCAGTACCACGAGATGTAGCAGGAAGAAAGAAGAAATCAACAAAAAACAATCAAATACGTAGATCAATCAAAAAAAAGCTCGTCTCCACGGGGCATGCAAACTTTACTATGAGAAAAAAAATATTATAAGAAGAGATCTCCTCAACTCTCTACACCCAATTTCTTCCTCACAGAAAGTTCTTCCTCTTAAAAGCTCTATCTCTAAGGAGATCCTCCTGAACCCCTGAAATGACTGCTGTCCGTTGTCCAAAAGCCTCCCTGCTCCTTCTCTCATAATGTCACACATCTCTCTCTCTTCCTTACGGGTTCTTCTCTGGTTCGCGCAAAGCCGTCCGCACCCAGGAGACCACCAGCCGAACCACCCTTTCTGTTGAGCATCAGACCCTTTTAAAAGGTTGAAATATCAATTAGAAAGGGATTAGAACTCCTAATCAACCTCAATCAAGTCCCAAACCATTGGATTAAGACCGCAAGCCTCCCAGAGCCATCCGATCGCAATCGGTCCATGGAACAATGCCGTGGACCGTGAGAAACGCGTGGAAAATGCCCATGCGGTCCACGGCACTATTCCGTGGACCAACCGGTCCATCGTGGATCGAGGAACATGGGCTGCTGAGCCTGCCGCGCGTGCGCGTGTCCTGGGCCGGCTCGCGCCCGTGCCTGGGGCCGCATCGCTGCCGCTCCACCGGCCGCTAGCGGTCTTCCACCACCTCGGGTTCCATGCTGATTTCAAATGTGCATATCTCATCCGTCTGAGCTCTGTTTGAGATGATCTTGATTTCGTTAGACTCCGTTTTTCATCGTGGATCTCATTGTGGGCTCAATATGGATCAAATCTCGAGATGTCAAATCCTAATATTTTTTAAATTAGAGTATTGTGGAAACCCACTTCAGCTCTACTTCAGACCAACCAAATGCCCAAATTGGTCTCTCTCAGGCCGAGTTGAACCTAGTTAAATAATTATAGGCTTCATTAAAAAAAAAAAAAGGACAAATCTGCAACTTCATATATGTTGCTGCATGTCCTATGGTTCATGCAAGAAAAATTAAAATCCATTTTGTCAAACGTTACAACTATGTATTCAATGGTTCTTCTGAAGTGTGATTGCATGCCTAACCTCTTTGGACTCTAGTAAGTTTTTGTTAGCTATGTAGTGATAATTGCATGTTGTATAGACAGCAAGAATGCTGAAGAACTTGTGCTACATTTGGGCAATCAATGTAAATGTATATTTCCATATAAATGTAGAATGAAAGAAAGTAATGCTGCATGCACGTATAAGTCAGAGTAAATGCTCTACCTAGAAAATGATATATGTTGCCATATCTTTTAAGTTTCATGCAAAAATAAATGGTTTCACCCTTAACTTTCTTGCCTTTCACTAATCACTAATTTGCAAGAGTATAGCAAGAGGATAGGGTGCACCATTCCATGCACACTTATTTGTACTTTTAGTACTTGTTAGATAGGAATGTGAGCCTTTCTTTAGGCCCTTACCTGTTTGATTATTTTTAACTGGAAGAGAATGTTTGACAGAGTGCCAATATATATCATGATTAAGGAATCAATCTCCATAGATATGTATGAAATCACTTTTATTAGATTAAAACTAAAGAACCCTTGTGGTAGATGGGAGTTAAAAGCATGTATATTGTTATAGCCCGGCCCAATTAGGCCTTAAACCCAGCCCACAAAGCCCAAACAAAAATAAAAACAAAAAAAAAAAAGAGGAAGGGAAACAGAGGAGAAGACTCCCGAAGTGAGTCTTCTTCCTCCTTTCACCGGCTCCCAACCGGAGTCGGAAAGAGCCCCCTCTAGCTCTATTTAAGGAGGAGAACCCTCCTCTCTCCCTCTCACCAGAGAACCCGAAGTCCATCGGTGGCAATTGTCGGAAAGCCACTGTGGAAGACCGTCCCTGTGCCCATCGAGATTTCTCATCGGAAAAGCTTCGCCGACATCGAAGGTGAGTCTCCTCCCCTTCCTCTCTTCTCCTCCTTTCTGTTAGGATTTGATGCCTCGAGATTCAGCCCACATTGAGCCCACAGCGAGGTTCGCGGCGAAAAACGGAGTCCAACGAGACCAAGATCACCTGAAACAGAGCTCGGATGGAGGAGATACGAGCTTTCGAAGTCGGCACGAAAATCGAGGCGGCGGACGGCAACGGCGCGCGGGATGCGCGACCCAGGCCCGCGCGGGGGGGGCCCGCGGCCCAGGCGCGTGCGGGCGCGCGGCCCAGGCGCGCGCAGGCCCGCGCGCAAGCGCGGCCCAGGCCCGCGCGCGCGGGCCGGCCCAGGCCAGCGGGCCTGCTGGCCCTTGCCCCGGTCCACCGTGGACCGGGTGGTCCACGGCCCGGTCTGTGGACTGCGTGGGCGTTTCCCACGCGTTTCTCGCGGTCCACGGCACTATTCCGTGGACCGGAGCGTGATCCAACGGCATGGGTGGCTCCCGGTCTTGATCCGACGGTCTGGAGGGTTTTTTGGCTTTGTTTAGGATTCCTAATCCTTCTCTAATCAAGGTTTAAGCTATGTTTAAGCCTTTAAAAGGCCTGAGAACGAACAGAGTGAATAGTGGTTCATTTTCTCACCGTACGAAGGTCGTACGAACCGTGGACGGAGAGAGAGGCGAGGGCGCTGTGAGAGAAGGAGCAGGAGGCTCCTGGACAGCGGTCGCCAGGCTCTTCAGGGGTTCAGGGGGGTCTCCAAGAGAGAGAGAGCTTTTGTGAGGGAAACTTCATGTGAGAGAGAATTGGGTGTACAAGGGTTGAGGGTGAGGTCTCCTCTTGTAAAATTTTCTTTTCATAGTGAAGTTTGCATGCCCCGTGGAGGCGAGCCCTTTTGTGGCTGATCCACGTATTTTGATTGTTTTTCCTTTTGTTTTGTTTCTTCTTTCTTCCTGCTGCATCGCGTGGTACTGAAAGGATCTTGGGAGGTGGTGTCCTGGCCAGACATCCACCCAACAAGTGGTATCAGAGCAAGGCGGTACAAGGACGCAGATTGCAGTGGTGGTGAGCAAGACTGAAGATGGAGAAAACAGGAACAATCAAGATGGAGATCAACAAGTTCGATGGTAAGAGCAATTTCTCCTTGTGGCAGGCAAGGGTGAAGGACGTGCTTATCCAACAGGGGTTGATCGATGCTCTCTTGTGCGATGAGAAGCCGACCACCATGGAGGTGCGGGATTGGAAACGGCTACAGATGCAGGCGGTGAGTACCATCCGCATGTACCTGACGGATGAGGTGGTGATCCATGTGCTGAGCGAGACTTCTCCGACGGTGCTGTGGTCGAAGCTCGAGGAGTTGTACATGGCGAAGTCTCTCACCAACACTCTTTTCCTCTGGAGGCAGTTTTACCAACTGCGGATGACTGAGGGACAGAGCGTGCAGGAGCATCTGAGCCACTTCCAGAAGATCCTCACCGACCTTCTCAGCGTTGGCGAGAACGTTGAGGAGAAGACCAGGGCGCTGGTTTTGCTGGCGTCGCTTCCTTCTTCGTACGAGTCCTTGGTGACTGCTCTTCTAGTGGGGAAGAGCACTATCAAGATGGACGAAGTCACCGCGGCGATACTCCAGAACGAGGTTCTCAGGAGAGAGAACCCAGCTTCGAGCTCAGGTGTCGATAGCTCAGCTTTGGTGGCTTCTAAAGGTGCAGGAGGCGGTAGACGGAGCGACAGGAGATCGCAACGAGGGCGGTCTAAGTCCAGGAGGGACTTGAGCAAAACCAAGTGTTACCGGTGTGAAGAGTTGGGGCATCTAGCCAGAGATTGCCCTCAACTGAAAAATCGGACGGTGGCTGCTGTAGCGACAGCCGGCAGCGATTCAGATGGAGATGTCCTAGAGATATCTGATGAGGTATCTACTTCTTCCCAGCAGTGGATATTAGATTCTGCATGCCCCTATCATGTGTGTTGCAGAGAAGAGCAGTTTGACTCCCTAGAGAACAGTGAGAGCACTGTATATCTGCCGAATGGATCGAGCTGTGCGATCAGAGGCATTGGGACGGTCAGCTGGAGGACACATGACGGTGCAGTGAGGAGATTGGGGGAGGTCCGATACATACCCGATTTCAGGCGGAATCTTATCTCACTTAGCAGACTGGATTCGAGAGGCTACAGGACGGTAGCTGGTGGAGGAATTCTGAGGGTGCTACGCGGCGATAGGATTGTGCTGGAGGGGAAGAAGGGGAGCAGAGGACATTATTACCTGACAGGGAGCCCAGTGCGAGGTGGAGCATCGGGAGCCAGGTGGAGCCCAGAGCGAGGTGGAGCTCCAGGAGGCGGATCGGGCACGAGACAGGAGACTCGGGAGGACGAGAGGCGACGTCGCAAGGTAAGATTCCTATTGCCGCAGGATAATGCCCCGAGCAGGTCTCAGGTCAGGAGGAGCACAGCATACGACGGAGATGGGATCGAGCAGCCTGGCTCGACTCCCATGTTTGCTCATCCATGATCAGCAGGCGATTGCCCCAGGGCATGGAGGCGAGGAGATCCAGAAGCTCTCGGAGTTTGGAGGAGGCCGAATATCGATTCGAGGTGGAGATTGTTAGGATTTGATGCCTCGAGATTCAGTCCACATTGAGCCCACAGCGAGGTTCGCAGTGAAAAATGGAGTCCAACGAGATCAAGATCACCTGAAACGGAGCTCGGATGGAGGAGATATGAGCTTTCGAAGTCGGTACGAAAATCGAGGCGGCGGAGGATCGCCGGCGACCGGCGGCGGACGGCAGCGGCGCGGCTGCAGGCGGCGGCGCGCGGGACACGCGACCCAGGCACGCGCGGGGGGGCCCCGCGGCCCAGGCGCGCGCGGGCGCTCAGCCCAGGCGCGCGCAGGCCCGCGCGCAGGCGCGGCCCAGGCCCGCGCGCGCGGGCCGGCCCAGGCCAGCGGGCCTGCTGGCCCTTGCCCCGGTCCACCGTGGACCGGGTGGTCCACGGCCCGGTCTGTGGACCGCGTGGGCATTTCTCACGCGTTTCTCGCGGTCCACGGCACTATTCCGTGGACCGGAGCGCGATCCAACGGCATGGGTGGCTCCCGGTCTTGATCCGACGGTCTGGAGGGTTTTTTGGCTTTGTTTAGGATTCCAAATCCTTCTCTAATCAAGGTTTAAGCTATGTTTAAGCCTTTAAAAGGCCTGAGAACGAACAGAGTGAATAGTGGTTCGTTTTCTCACCGTACGAAGGCCGTACGAACCGTGGACGGAGAGAGAGGCGAGGGCGCTGTGAGAGAAGGAGCAGGAGGCTCCTGGACAGCGGTCGCCAGGCTCTTCAGGGGTTCAGGGGGGTCTCCAAGAGAGAGAGAGCTTTTGTGAGGAAAACTTCATGTGAGAGAGAATTTGGTGTACAAGGGTTGAGGGTGAGGTCTCCTCTTGTAAAATTTTTTTTTCATAGTGAAGTTTGCATGCGCCGTGGAGGTGAGCCCTTTTGTGGCTGATCCACGTATTTTGATTGTTTTTCTTTTTGTTTTGTTTCTTCTTTCTTCCTGCTGCATCGCGTGGTACTGAAAGGATCTTGGGAGGTGGTGTCCTGGCCAGACATCCATCCAACAAGTGGTATCAGAGCAAGGTGGTACAAGGATGCAGATTGCAGTGGTGGTGAGCAAGACTAAAGATGGAGAAAACAGGAACAATCAAGATGGAGATCAACAAGTTCGATGGTAAGAGCAATTTCTCCTTGTGGCAGGCAAGGGTGAAGGACGTGCTTATCCAACAGGGGTTGATCGATGCTCTCTTGTGCGATGAAAAGCCGACCACCATGGAGGTGCGGGATTGGAAACGGCTACAGATGCAGGCGGTGAGTACCATCTGCATGTACCTGACGGATGAGGTGGTGATCCATGTGCTGAGCGAGACTTCTCCGACGATGCTGTGGTCGAAGCTCGAGGAGTTGTACATGGCGAAGTCTCTCACCAACACTCTTTTCCTCTGGAGGCAGTTTTACCAACTGCGGATGACTGAGGGACAGAGCGTGCAGGAGCATCTGAGCCACTTTGGATCGTTTATGTCCTAATTAGATTTTGATTAGATGAAATTAGATGATCGGATCCAATCTAAACCGTTGAAATATGGTATTCGTATTCTTTTTTATTAATGAATTTGATCTCGTATAGGTATCGTTGACACCTGATAATCGGATATTGTGATATGATTTATGAACTGAAAAATTTTGAAAGAAAATTTATAAAATTATATGAATTTATTGGAATACATTCGAGATAAGTAATGTTTTACTTTTTCTAGATTTATCGATAAATTATAATATATTTTTCTGACATGATTTGTGAAATGATGTATGAATTGGATGAATGATATTTTATTATAAAAATATCTTATTCGAAATGTTATGATAAAGCATGATTGAACATATTGATTTTATGATGTAATATATTGATTGATTTTGATACTACATGATTATATATTTTCTTATTAAAATTAGAATATGAAACATGATTTATGAAGAATTCTGATATAAGAATAATATGAATTGACAACCTGACTATGTAAAGGACCCCGCCAATGGGGGCATATACATTAGTAATTGATTTATCCGGAGGGTTTATGTCGCCAGCGAGACCAGCGACATATCGCCAGAGAGATCAGTGACAAACTGCCAGAGAGACTAGCGGTTCCGAAGGACTTTGCTGCCAGATAATTCATAGCTCACCGCAAGAAGATACGCAGTGTTATGATCCCGCCACAGAAAAAATATGGTCATAGCTCATGGTTGATGAAAAAAATTTAAGAATGAAAGAAATTGAAATCTCGAAAGAAATTTGAATTTTTGAAAAGAAATGAATTTGACATGAACTATGTTGCATAATCGAAATTGATTTCAAATTGAGGAACTCTATATGCTTATTTTTTATAAATGATTATTTACTTAAATATCTGATAAAATCTGTTGAAAGTAATCATTGCTTACTGGGCTGTCTAGCTCATTATCTGCTATTTTACTATTTTTACAGATGTTGAGGAATTAAGATGATATAAGATATGAATGGAAGGGTGATTAGAAGCAGAATCTTCATACCTTTATTTTAGGTTAAAAGTCTTATTGAATTTGATGTAAGTCCTATAAATCATTGTTGAATTTATTAAGATATTAAAGAAAAAATTTATATCATTATATTTTGGATTTAAATTATTGACTATTTGTTCCGCTGTGAAGCATTGATATCGTGATAAGACTTGCATACTTATGGGAAGAATTTCCTATGAGTATGCGGCGGTTGCCATGATCCTCGATTCACAATCTCGGATCGGGGGCGTGACAATTAGAGTGGTATCAGAGCATTAGTGGATGAACTAAGATGTGTATAGAATTAGTGTCAGTAGATAGACACTAGAGACATTATGGTGTAGATCTTTGATAATTGAAGTGGGAGAAATCTTTATAATTTTTTATTAAACATTGAGATTATGTATGAAAAGATCACAAGAGATTACGATAAATAGAGTTTGAAATATGATGGATGATCTATAGATCATGATATGATTAGTTAGATTTTGATCAAAAGTAATCACGAAAGGATTGACATAAAATTTTATTGTGCATTGTGGTTATTAATTTGATTATTGGTTATTCAAGTGAATTGTAAGTTTAAATTCGATGTGAGAATAATACTATGATATTACTTCTAGTTGAAAAGTCAACTATTATTGGCAAGATAAAGATTTGATGATAAAATATTGTTCCAGGATGGACTAAGAAAATCTTTTATGATGCTTGATTGGAATATTTATCGAAATTGAATTTGGTATATGGATCATATATAAAGTAGCATATTAGCATTAATGCATATTTGAGGATATTGCAAAGAAACCTATTTCTTATTGATGAAATGGATTATGAGATTGTGTTGGGAATAGTGTCCCAAAGCCAATCGTCAGCCTGTTGACGGTTGTGCTCTTTCTTGTATTAGTATATGAATTATAAATAAATAAAATTTATTTTGATATTTTTCATCATAAATTATTTCATCTTCTAATGAACTCCTGTATTGTGGTGAAGTCCTTAGGACTATTTAGACTCGACAAAGGAGGATTTGTCGTTTAGTCCTTAAACCTGTTCGCGACCAAATGATACGTTGTTACCAAGGACAACAACGTTTATCAAGCATAGGTCATTGTGTGCCATATGGGTTGGTTGTCCTCTTAACTAAGGAGTGTAGAGACACTGGTATGGCATACAGATGAGATGTAAGGGTACATCTGCACTGAATGTGATCGACTCCGGAGCTTTTTTTGCTGTCAAGATTTGCTCCGATGAGATATGGGTATAAATGTCCCTCCGACCTGAGACCGCCATGGTGACTTGCAAGCAACTCACTGCACTTAGAAACTGGACTACTTGAATTTCTAATTCAGTGACGGAAGGCTGCTGGGTGTAGTCAAGTACTTGACTTATCGGTGCGTGTGTCAAGATGGGATCGACCACTCCAGTTCATGAGCTATGTACAATCGTATTTCAATTTAGCAAAATCTTGGTCAGGGTAGTCCTAGTGAGGAGTCACAGGATTGTTTGAGTTGAGCATGATTCGGATGATTTGATCAGGGTTGACAGTTTAACCCTGAGTCATCCTATACACAGGGGTCAAAAGGGATGAATTATACAGTAACCATATTCGCGTAGGTTCTGAGTGTTGCGATTGTGACTATTCGACCTATCCGAACATCGGGTACCATTGCTAGATGGTCACTTCGATTAGTACAGGAATTGATTCCTGTGCTACCGACTTAGGTTCGAACTTGTGAGGTCACACACATTAGAGGTTCCTATCTGATCTGATCGCTGGTGAAGAGTCCCACTGGACTGAGACTTTTCGATCAAGAGTCCTACGTGTCTGGGACTCTGTGATTGAGAATCAGGATTCTTTGATCATGAGTTCCACACATTTTGGGTACCGGGGTCAAGAGTCCCACTGGTTTAGGACTCTTCGATCAAGGTTTCATATTGATGGACTTTGATATCCGATTACCCATCAGATTTGGACTCAGTATATATGAGAGGTTTAATTAGTGATTTGATCGCTAATTAACTCAATTTGATGAAGTAATTATTTTTGGATCAAGTCCAATTGAATTGGATTCAGTTGGATTTGATCCGATTAGATTAAGAGTTGACCTAATCGTCGAGATAGTTTGGTCCCTGATCTGATCAGGGGTTGGGCTTAGTCAATTTCTGATTTGATTAGGATTTTATTGAGCCTAATTTAGCCTAATTGTGTTGGGTTTAACTTAGTCTAATTGTGCCTAACCTATTTTAATAAGGTTGGTTCAATTAGGTTGAAACCACCTTGACTTATCTCTCTGTGCCATCTTACCTCATCTGCACCTATTTGAATTCACGAGAAACAAGTTCTCATGAATTTTCTCCCATGCAGAAGCCTTCCCACGCCCCACCTGCGTGCATCATCTGAGTGGATAAAGATAGGTTGGTAGGCCATTCAAATTCAAAGGAAGTTTGAATTTGAATGGGCAACTAATCCATGCACCACCTTATCCCTTGTGCGCCCCTTCCTCTACACGAGAAAAAGTTTCTCGTGTAGACTCTCCACGCACAAAGAAGCCCATGCCCCTCTCTTCTCACACCATGAGTGGATAAGGATAGGTTGGTTGGCATTTGAATTTAAATTCGATTTGAATTCAAGTGGGCAACCACCTAGCTTTTTCCTCTCACACGGTGAAAATGCTGAAAAAATGCATCTTGCACTATTTTTAAAAAGATGAGAAGGTGGGACATGCACAATATCTGATCTGAGAAAGAAAGAGTGGCATGAGAAGGCCTTGTGCGTGAGATCAAAGTTCAAAAAAACTTCTGAGAGAAAAGAAAAGAAAGAAAGTGGGCGTAGGGTTTTCTGAGAGTACCCTAAGGTTTATGCCTAGGGTTCGAAAAGTGAGAAGGTGAGCTACGAGTGTTGTGAGCCCACCAAACTTTAGGAAGAGCTTCATCAACCTCTCTACTATCTTTGCTGATGATCTGGAGTATCTGAAGAATCGACAGACACCGATCGAAGGAGTTCGATCAGCATCAGCCATCGAAAGGGTTCTGCAACGAACTAGCATTCGTGAGGAGTCGATCAGATCGAAAGTTTCGTATGGATGATCTGCAGAGGCCAGACATACTATGTGGCTACATTATAATGATTAGACCTTTTCGACGGTGATCAGACTGCAGCGATCGACTACCTGCACAAAAGTGATGTGTTCTGAACACATAACAGTAAAACGTTTACTGTAGAAGTTTAAATTTTAAATTTAAATGCATGCTATATATATCATATTTAGATCTTTGTATAGGGTTAATACATGTTAATTAATTAGATTAATTAATATTTTTTACTATAAAATTATAATTTTAAAAAAATTTTAAAATTATCATTTTACCTCTGCACTGAAATTCCCACAAATGATATTAGAGCAAGTTCTAAAATATGATATACATTTGTATGTGTAGATTAAGTAGTAATCTAAAAGTTTAAATTTAAAATTTAAATTTAAAATTTAAAATTCAAAATTTAAAATTTAAAATTTAAAATTCAAAATTCAAAATTCAAAAATTTAAAATTCAAAATTTAAAATTTAAAATTTCTTTAACATTTCAAATTTGAAATTCAAAATTTAAATTTCAAAATTTGAAATTCAAAATTTTGAAATTTGAAATTTATTTAAAATTTGAAATTCAAAATTTGAAATTTAAATTTTGAAATTGATATATTTAGATATACTTGATGCAAGTAGCAAGTAGTCTAATTGGGTTGGTTGCCATGGTCGTCCGATCATAGGAGAAAAGTAGGGTTTAAAGATCCTCTCCTCTCATTCGATGGGGTTCTCCTATGGCGGTAGGGGTGCCGAGCGATTATATTCCATGCAGACGAAGCAGCGAAAGGACTTAATTGTAAATGTTCAATTTAAAATTTATCATAAATATGTTAGATTAGATCTAAAGAAATATTCATGATTTATTTTAATTGAGTTATTTTCTGTTATGTAATTAGCAATAGGATTGCTGTTTATGAAATGTACTGATCCGTTTGTGAAATGAGTCAACACATTTGGTGAACAGAAAATAAAACCTTTCAAATTTAAAAATTATTTTCGAAATACCAAATTCTGACCCATCAGCCCAAATACTTAATTAAAAGAATTAAGTGTTGTCTAGTTGGTCTAGAATTGTGAATTAAGACCTAAGACAATTGCATAAACTTATGGGTCAATGGGTTGATGGATTAGGTCCATAATTGGGTTAGACCTAAGGTTAGTTTAAAGGAATAGATTAAATTAAAATAATTGATCAAATCTGATCAAAAGTTGAATTAGGTTAGATCAAAGACACTTTAGACTCAACTCCAATAGTTGTAGTTGAATGGGTCCTTGTCTTTAACTAGACCAAGATGGACTTAATTCATGGCTACGCAGTGGAACCCTATTTACTAAGTTGATCAAATTAAAACTAATGAACCGGTTGGTGTCTAAGGTAAGTTCGACAGTCTGACCAGTGATTTTTAAGTGGGAGCTACTCGCATTGATTCGATCTCTGATGAGTTAATGGCATATCCCCACCACTGATCTCACTTACCTGACCAACCTGGTGAGTTAGGTTTTGATTAGATCACTTGGTGATTAGGGCTCACCCATGTCATTAGGTAAATCAGTGTGACTGATTTAGGTGCTCCTAATGTCGGCTTTAATTAAATCTTTTTTAATCTAACTTGGTGAAATCAGTGGGAGGATTGAAATTGACTGGTTAATTTCTTCTCTTCTATCCTTTAATAAAATCCTCAAAAATTATTAGGTCCTTAAAAATGATTAAGTTATAGTGATAACTAAGTCATTGCCTCCCATTAAGTGAGTGATAATGAGTCCATTAGTTTAATAATCACTGGAGGCCCAAAGGCCTGGTGCTTATTGACTAATGAAATTATCATTCATAATATAATCATTTGGTTGAGTCTTTCTGATGGTGGTCAAGTTGGCCGGCCAAAGTCGGGCCTGATCATTTATTGGTCAGATTCACCAAATCAAATCATGTTAATGGTTGGACCTAACTAGATCTTTTCAGTGAAGGCTAAAGCCTACTGATTAGGTTCTGGGGCAAAATTAATTACTATAAGTTGTTTAGAGAAATAACTGGTTATGAACCTACCCATAGATGCACATGGGTTGACCAACCAAAGTTGGGCTCGTGTGTGGTCTGTGTGGATTCTAGTACCCACTAAAGAATTAAAGTAATTCTTCGAATTGGAGGTTGAGGCTATCAGTTCGTAAAAATACTGAGAGAAACTTTAGACTAAAGTCCAAGTCTTTAGTATTAATAATTTATATACTAATAAAGGTCTGATTTTTTTTTATGCAGCTATGGCCACTACCCTGTCGCTCCGGTCATTATTAGATAATGACAAGCTCATGGGATGTCTGCACAGGGTCAGACCAAGAAGTGCAAGCCCGACCAGAGCCAGATGGAGTGCTTCTTTTGCAAGAAGCAGGGGCACTGGAAGAGGAACTATCCTCTATACATTGCCTCCCTGGATTCGAACAGGCCGAAGAAGAAGTAAGGTAATTATAAGATAACATCTTGCAACTTTTTCATTTGTGACACTACTGCCTGGGTATTGGATACCGGAAGCCCTTATCATATCTGTAATTCGATACATGGTCTGCAGGTCAGTAGGAGATTTGATAAAGGCGAGAGGTTCCTGAACGTTGGAGATGGAAGCAAAGTTCCAGTTCTAGCTTTAGGAATCATGAACCTTGTAATCAACTCTCGTAATGTAATTCTGAGTGAATGTCACTATTGTCCAAGTTTTTTATTAAATATTATTTCTGTAGGCCTTTTGGCCATGTACAGTTATGAATTTTTAATAAAAAGAAACGTTTGCAATATCATTTTGAATGGTGTTACAATGTTTGTTGAACAACTAAATAATAGAATTTACTTACTATCACAGCCTGTTAATATGGTTCAAACCTCTGGTAAATGCCCTAGAATGGATAATATATCAGAAGTCTACCTTTGACACTGTAGACTAGGTCATATCAATAAGAACAGGATAAACAGGTTGGCTCAAGAAGAAATTTTTGAAGTTGGTGATTGTGAATCACTTCCAACCTGTGAATCCTGTCTTCTTAAGAAGATGACCAAGTCACCTTTTACTAGAAAAGGTGAGCGAGCCAGTGAACTCTTGGGTCTGGTACATTCTGATGTATGTGGACCCATGAGCTCAAGTGCAAGAGGTGGATATTTCTACTTCATAACCTTCACAGACGACCTATCGAGGTATGGGTATGTCTACCTAATGAAGCATAAGTCGGAGTCGTTTGAAATGTTCAAACTATTCCGAAATAAGGTAGAAAAATAAACTGGAAAGTGTATTAAAATTCTTCGATCTGATCGAGGAGGTGAATACCTTTTCAATGAGTTTCTGACATGTCTTAGGGAGAATGAGATTCTCTCTCAGTGGACTCTTCCTGGAACACCACAGCATAATGGTGTGTCTGAAAGGAGGAATCGGACCTTGTTGGACATGGTTCGATCCATGATAGAGTTTGCTGGTCTGCCGATCTCCCTCTGAGAATATGCACTCAAATTGGCTTGTTACCTTCTAAATAGGATTCCTAGTAAGTCTGTAATCAAAACGCCATATGAGATATGGATAGGACGTAAGCCAGTACTCTCGCACCTTAGGGTTTGGGGGTGTCCGATTTATGTTAAACGTTTAATTACGGACAAGCTTGGACCTAGGTCTGACAAGTATTATTTCATAGGGTACCCAAAAGAGACCAAAGGGTATTATTTCTACCTAGCTGATGAGCAAAAGGTGTTTGTCAGCCTTAAGGCAATCTTTTTGGAAAAGGAGTTCCTTGGTGAAGGGACTGTTGCCTCTAAGGTCGAACTTGAGGAAGTTCGGCAGGTGAAAAAATTGACACAAGTTGCTGAACCTGAACCGAATTTGGTTAGATCAGATTTGGAGCCCATTGTTCCTGCATCCTTAAGGCGGTCTGGTAGAGTACCACGTCAACCGGACAGATACTATGGTTTCTTGGTCCGGGATGACGATCCTGTCGAACTTGATGAAAACGATGAGGATCCGATCACCTACATGGATGCAATGCAGAGATCTGACTCTAAGAAATGGCTAGAGGCCATGAAATCCGAAATGGAGTCCATGAAGGTCAATGATGTGTGGACATTGGTTGACCCACCCGAAGGAGTAAAACCCATTGGGTGTAAGTGGATCTTCAAGAGGAAGAGGGGCGCAGACGAAAAGGTGGAGACCTATAAAGCCTGTCTGATGGTCAGGAGATATCGTCAACGTTATGGTATAGACTATGACGAGACGTTTTCTCTTGTGGCAATGCTCAAATCCATTCGGATTATGCTTGTGATAGCTGCCCATCTGGACTATGAAATCTGGCAGATGGATGTAAAGACAGCTTTTCTAAACGGAGAGCTGGACGAAGAGGTGTATATGATACAACCTGAAGGGTTCACATCCACAGATGAGTCTAAGGTGTGCAGGTTACAGAGGTCCATTTATGGACTTAAGCAGGCATCCCAGAGTTGGAACATACGTTTTGATAGGACGATCAAGACGTATGGCTTCGTTAAGAATGGAGAAGAGCCCTGCATTTATAAGTGGGCTAATGGTCCAGTAGTGGTATTTCTTGTATTGTATGTGGATGACATTATCTTAATCGGGAATGATGTCCCTGCATTACAAGGAATAAAGATTTGGCTGTCGTTACAGTTCTCCATGAAAGATTTGGGAGAAGCTTCCTACATCCTAGGGATGAGGATCTATAGGGATAGATCTAAAAGGTTGCTTGGCTTATCCCAGTCCACGTACATTGATACTATGCTAAAGAGGTTCAGCATGGAGAATTCCAAGAAAGGCTATCTACCGATAGGCCATGAAATTTCTCTCTCGAAGAGAGATTGTCCGACAATACCTTAAGAGAGAGAGCGTATGGGTAGAATTCCATATGCTTCGGCAGTGGGATCTATCATGTACGCCATGACATGTACATGATCAGATGTGGCATACTCACTAGGGGTAGTGAGTAGATACCAATCTGATCTAGGAGAGAATCACTGGAAGGTTGTTAAAACCATCCTGAAGTATTTAAGAAATACTAAGGACCAGTGGCTTGTTTATGGTGAATCGGACTTGAGACTTATGGGGTTTACAGACTTCAGTTTCCAGTCTGATCACGATGATAGCAAGAGTGTGTCGGGATTTGTTTTTACTCTTAATGGTGGGACTGTCTGCTGGAAGAGTTTCAAGCAGCACACTGTGGCTGATTCAGTTTGCGAGGCAGAGTATGTCGCTGCATCAGATGCTACCAAAGAAGCGGTGTGGCTGAGAAAATTCATCACCGAGCTCGAAGTAGCACCCTCCCTTATTGGTCCAGTTCTGCTCTACTGTGACAGCTCTGGAGCCATTGCTCAGGCGAAGGAACCGAAGGCACACTAGCGGACGAAGCATATTTTGCGCCACTACCATCTCATCCAAAAAATCATGGATAGAGGTGACGTCAACCTTCAGAAGATCGATGGAAAAGAGAATCTGGCCGACCCATTCACTAAAGCCATTGCGGTGAAGGAGTTCGACGACTTCAAGTCGAAGATGGGTATTAGATACTACACCGATTGGCTTTAGGCCAAGTGGGAGATTGTTGGGAATAGTGTCCCAAAGCTAATCGTCAGCATGTTGACGGTTGTGCTCTTTCTTGTATTAGTATATAAATTATAAATAAATAAAAATTATTTTGGTATTTTTCATCATAAATTGTTTCATCTTCTAATGAACTCCTGTGTTGTGGTGAAGTCCTTAGGACTATTTAGACTCAACAAAAGAGGATTTATCGTTTAGTCCTTAAACCTATTCGCGACCAAATGATATGTTGTTACCAAGCACAACAATGTTTATCAAGCATAGGTCATTGTGTGCCATATGGATTGGTTGTCTTCTTAACCAAGGAGTATGGAGATACTGGTATGACATACAGGTGAGATGTAAAGGTACATCTGCACTGAACGTGACCGACTCTGAAGCTTTTTCTGCTGTCAAGATTTGCTCCGATGGGATATGGGTATAAATGTCCCTTCGATCTGAGACCGTCATGGTGACTTGCAAGCAACTCACTGCACTTAGGCACTGGACTACCTAAATTTCTAATTCAGTAACGGAAGGCTGCTGGGTGTAGTTAAGTACTTGACTTGTTGGTGTGTGTGTCAAGATGGGATTGACTACTCCAGTTCAGGAGCTGTGTACAGTCGTATTTCAATATAGCAAAACTTTGGCCAGGGTAGTCCTAGTGAGGAGTCACAGGACTGTTTGAGTTGAGCACGATTCGGATGATTTGATCAGGGTTGACAGTTTAATCCTGAGTCGTCCTATACACAAGGGTCAAAAGGGATGAATTATATAATATCCATATTCGCATAGGTTCTAAGTGTTGCGATTGCAACTATTCGACATATCCGGACATCGGGTACCATTGCTAGATGGTCACTTCGATTAGTACAAGAATTAGTTCATGTGCTACCGGCTTAGATTCGAACCTGTGGGGTCACACACATTAGAGGTTCCTATCTGATCTGATTGCTGGTGAAGAGTCCCACTGGACTAAGACTCTTCGACCAAGAGTCCTATGTGTATGGGACTCTGTGATCGAGAATCAAGATTTTCTGATCATGAGTTCTACACATTTTGGGTATCGGGGTCAAGAGTCCCACTGGTTTGGGACTCTTCGATCAAGATTTCATATCGATGGATTTTGATATCCGATTGCCCATCGAATTTGGACTCAGTATATATGAGAGGTTTAATTAGTGATTTGATCGCTAATTAACTCAATTTGATTAAGTAATTATTTTTGGATCAAGTCCAATTGAATTGGATTCAGTTGGATTTGACCCAATTAGATTAAGAGTTGACCTAATCGTCGAGATAGTTTGGTCCCTGATCTGATTAGGGGTTGGGCTTAGTCAATTTCTGATTTGATTAAGATTTTATTGAGCCTAATTTAGCCTAATTGTGTTGGGTTTAACTTAATCTAATTGTGCCTAACCTATTTTAATAAAGTTGGTTCAATTAGGTTGAAACCACCTTGACTTATCTCCCTGCGCCATCTCACCTCACCTGCGCCTATTTGAATTCACGAGAAACAAGTTCTCATAAATTTTCTCCCACGCAGAAGCCTTCCCACACCCCACCTGTGTGCGTCATCTGAGTGGATAAAGATAGGTTGGTTGGCCATTCAAATTCAAAAGAAGTTTGAATTTGAATGGGCAACTAATCCATGCGCCACCTTATCCCTTGTGCACCCCTTCCTCTACACGAGAAAAAGTTTCTCGTGTAGACTCTCCATGCACAAAGAAGCCCACGCCCCTCTCTTCTCATACCATGAGTGGATAAGGATAGGTTGGTTGGCATTTGAATTCAAATTTGATTTGAATTCAAATTTGATTTGAATTCAAGTGAGCTACCACCTAGCTTTATCCTTTCACGCGGTGAAAACGCTGAAAAAATGCATCTTGCACTGTTTTTAAAAAGATGAGAAGGTGGGGCATGCGCAATATCTGATCTAATAAAGAAAGAGTGGCATGAGAAGGCCTTGTGCGTGAGATCAAAGTTCAAAAAAACTTCCGAGAGAAAAGAAAAGAAAGAAAGTGGGCGCAGGGTTTTCTGAGAGTACCCTAGGATTTCTGCCTAAGATTCGAAAAGTGAGAAGGTGAGCTACGAGTGTTGTGAGCCCACCAAACTTCAGGGAGAGCTTCATCAACCTCTCTACTATCTCTGCTGATGATCCAAAGCATACGAGGAATCGACAGACATCAATCGAAGAAGTTCGATCAGTATCAGCCGTCGAAAGGGTTCTGCAACGAACTAGCATTCGTGAGGAGCCGATCAGATCGGGAGCTTCTTGTGGATGATCCACAGAGGTCAGACATACTGTGTGGCTGTATTGTGATGATCAAATCTTTTCGACGGTGATCAGACTGCAGCGATCGACTACCTGCACGAAGGTGATGTGTTCTGAACACATAACAGTAAAATATTTACTGTAGAAGTTTAAATTTTAAATTTAAATACATGCTATATATATCATATTTAGATCCTTATTTAGAGTTAATATATATTAATTAATTAGATTAATTAATAATTTTTACTGTAAATTTATAATTTTGAAAAAGTTTTAAAATTACTGTTTTACCCCTGCACTGAAATTCTCACAGATTGTAGGATGTTCATTGTACTGAAATCTTTAATCATCATCCTTGGATCTAAATAATAGATCTTATTGTGTCTCTTGGAGACTATATGATGTATATAAAATTTTAATTTAAAGATTTCGTATCTAAGTTGATCAAGAGATTTTCTAATATTAGTGTTGAGGTTGTTAATGAAAAATTGATGTCTTTAAATTAAGATAAAAGATTCGATTTATATTTATTCAAGATTATGGGATCTACGTGAATTTGTAATTTAAAATTTTTAGATTTAAGAATTGATATGAAGTTCCTTCACTTTGGTTAATGAGGTCCCTGATGGAATCTATTAAGTGGAAAATTAATTTTTTGAAGCTTGTATGATTGTTATAAAGGGATACTTGATAGATATTGAAGATTCTGATGATAGAAATTTTAGAAAAGATAATGATTGGAAATTTTTATATGTTCTAATTATATCCTAACTTAATGGAGCATCAAAAGATTTTTTCGTTGATTTAACTTTTAAGGATTCTGATTTGGAATTTATCGAATTGAATTAATATGAGAATTAAGATTTGATTCATATTGATTATAGTAAACTTATATGATGATTTTAAATGTGATATTGGACTCAAGGGTTAATCAAGATTATTGTACACCAGTAAAAGTATGAATGAGAATCGAAAGTTAATCTTTAACTTCAATTAAAATTTAAAATTTTAGATCTTTTCTATTGATAAGATAAAGAAATAATTTGATCAGAATTTTTTTGATGAACCTAAAAAATTTTGATTGTTAGAACAGAGTGCGCAGCGGAAGTATGGTGATCTGGATTACTTTGAGTAAGTCAAGAATGTTGACTCTTTGAGTTAAAGAATTATGATAGATGATATAATTTGATACAAAAAATTCATTGATATTGAAAAGAATAATATTTTTTTTTAAAAAAAATTGGATATCCTTAATGTGATTTTTAAAAGTAGTGCTTCCACCTACTATGCTACAAAAAATATTTAGTATCCTAATTCTAGGATGAGTGGATCCTTGATTTTTGATTTTTAATTTAGAATATTTAGAGATAAATTTTTTCTATACTAGAATTAAATTTTATAATTATCTATTTATTAGGAAGAATTTGAGATTATTTATGGAATAATGATTTTGATCTTAGATTATTATACTCAAATATTTATCTCCAGGGTATAATAAAATTTGAAGTTTGAACTCTTTTGATCATTATTATTTCTCTGACTGAATGGAAAAGATTGAGGTTATCTATTGATATTGACGTTTGTTCTACAAAAGATGGATTAGAGTTATTTATAATTTAATTTGATAATTAATCACTTAATTAAGAGTAGTTAATGTTTAGATAAAAAAAATTAATATACTTACTTAGAATAGAGACATTGATTTTGATTATAAGAGAAAAAAATAGTTTTGATTTAGATCAACTTTTGAGTTATTGATTTTTCTTATGGAATGACTTAATGATAAAATTTGCTTCAAGAATTAGAATATTTAAGAGTTTGAGGGTTTGAGTAAGAAAATTTCGATGACTAGAAATAGTGGTTTTGATTCTAATCAACACCGGTGATATTGATCTTTTCCTATGAAATGACTTAATGATTAAATTACATCGAGAATTAAAATATCAAAAGTTTGAGGATGAGATTAAAAAGATAAATTTGCAACCTTTGAAAGTATGAATAAGAGAAAATATTTTTGAATTTTGATTGATTGGGATGTTATTGTATGATTCACAAAAGTTTATTTTTTTCTATCTTATGATGGGTTGAAATTAAGAGCAGCTAGTATTTTGAAAAAAAAAATAAAATTTTTATTCAAAAAATTAAGATATTAATTTTTTTCTATTTACAAGAGATAGGTTTGATTTTGATCTAGTCATGAGGTATTAAACATTATTTTATAAGGTATGAGAGCACGATTTTGAAATCTTAAAATATTGAAAATCTTTGAGATGTTGATTTTGATAATAAGAAATGAATGGTTCTGTTTCAGATCGATATTTGATGTATTGACTTTTTCCTTATGAAATGATTTAAGAATGAATTTCTATCAAAAATTAGAATTTTGAAATATTTGAGGATGAGATTCAAGTAAGAAACTATGAAAACACAAGTAAGAAAAATTTTGAGAACGAAAATTTTTTTAGAGAAAAAAAATGTTATAGTCCGGTCCAATTAGGCCTTAAACCCAGCCCACAAAGCTCAAATAAAAAAAAAAAAAAAAAAAAGAGGAAGGGAAAACGGAGGAGAAGACTCCCGAAGGGAGTCTTCTTCCTCCTTTCACCGGCTCCCAATCGAAGTCGGAAAGAGCCCCCTCTAGCTCTATTTAAGGAGGAGAACCCTCCTCTCTCCCTCTCATCGGAGAACCCGAAGTCCATCGACGGTAATCATCGGAAAGCCATTGTGGAAGACCGTCCCTGTGCCCATCGAGATTTCTCATCGGAAAAGCTTCACCGGCATCGAAGGTGAGCCTCCTCCTCTTTCTCTCTTCTCCCCCTTTCTTCCCATGCCCGTGTGCACAATCGTCGGCAACCAGAGTTGTCAGATTTTGTTACGAAAGAAACCTCTATTTTTATCCTCTTTTCTTTGGTTTTTCGGGCGCCGGTGGTCACCGTCGGCCATTAATTTGGGTCCCTCCGAGCTGCCTGTCATCGCCCTCTTGTCGCAGGCCAGTCTCGTGCCGATCAGCCGTCGGTCGGCTGACTAATCGAGAGGACTGTGAGGTCCCCTATTTCGGCCCAAGGCAACCGTGGGAAGAAGAAAAGAAAAAAAAAGAAGAAGGAAAAAGAAAAAGAAAAGAAAAAGAAAAAAAAGGAAAAGAAAAAGAAGAAAAAAAATAGAAAAAAAATATAGACTCTCTATTTTCTCTCTCTCCCTCTTTTCTTCTCTCTACTTTCTCTTTCTCTCTCTAATCTCTCTCTACTTTCTCTCTTTAGATTGTTTCTTTCTCTTGATTGATTTATCAATAATTTTTTTTTTAATATTTCTGATCTGATGAAGAATCCTGATCTATGATTGTCGGGCAGCGTACTGGCATCCATCTTGATCAGATCAAATATCTTTAGATTTTATCACCCATGATTCTATTGAATTATCCATGTCGTAATTTCAGCATGAATTGATTAATTTATCTTGATCTGATCGATCAGATTTGTTGAATCATATCGTTTAAGGAGTCCAAGATGAATTTTCTCTCTCTAAAATTTTTTTCTTTAAAACTGTTTCTCTCTCTTAATCGATTTCTTTCTCTAAAAAAGATTTATCAATGAAAAAATTTCTTTTAATATTTTTGATCTGATTTTAATGAAGAATCTTGATTCATGATTGTCGGTCAGCGTGCTAGTACTCATCTTGATTAGATCAGATATTTCTCAATTTGATCATCTATGATTTCGATTTAACTATGACTTGATTAGATTATTTTGATCACACCAATCGAGATGTTGGACTATGGCATCTGATTAATTTGGATTATACCTCATAAATTTTTTCTCCTCTGATTTTTTCTCTCTACTTGATTTTATGAAACTAATGAAGAAATCTCGGTCCTATCACTTCAAATCCGATTTGATCTGATAGTCAAACTTTGGATCGTTTATGTCCTAATTAGATTTTGATTAGATGAAATTAGATGATCAGATCCAATTTAAACCGTTGAAATATGATATTCGTATTCTTTCTTATTATTGAATTTGATCTCGTAGAGGTATTGTTGACACCTGATAATCGAATATTGTGATAGGGTTTATGAACTGAAGAATTTTGGAAGAAAATTTATAGAATTATGTGGATTTATTAGAATACATTCGAGGTAAGTAATGTTTCATTTTTTTTAGATTTATCGATAAATTATAATATATTTTTCTGACATGATTTGTGAAACAATGCATGAATTGGATGAATGATATTTTATTATGAAAATATCTTATTCGAAATATTATGATGAAGCATGATTGAACATATTGATTTTTTGATGCATTATATTAATTGATTTTGATACTACATGATTATATATTTTCTTATTAAAATTAAAATATAAAACATGATTTATGAAGAATTATGATATAAGAACAATATGAATTGACAACCTATGTAAAAGACCCCGTCAATGGGGGTATATACATTGATAATTGATTTGTCCTGAGGGTTTATATCGCCAGTGAGACCAGCGACAAACTGCCAGAGAGACCAGCAGTTCCAAAGGACTTTGCTGCCAGATGATTTGCAGCTCACCGCAAGAAGATACGTGGTGTTATGACCCTGCCACAGAAAAAATATGGTCATAGCTCACGATTGATGAAAAGAATTTAAGAATGAAAGAAATTGAAATCTTGAAAGAAACTTAAATTTTTGAAAAGAAATGAATTTAGCATGAGCTATGTTGCATAATCGAAATTGATTTCAAATTGACGAACTCTATATGCTTATTTTCTATAAATGATTAATTACTTAAATGTCTGATGAAATCTGTTGAAAGTGATTATTGCTTACTGGGCTGTCTAGCTCATTATCTCTTATTTTACTATTTTTACAGATATTGAAGAATTAAGATGATACAAGATATGAATGGAAGAGTTATTAGAAGCAGAATCTTCATATTTTTATTTTAGATTGAAAATCTTATTGAATTTGATTTAAGTCCTATGAATCATTGTTGAATTTATTAAGATATTAAAGAAAAAATTTAGATCGTTATATTTTGGATTTAAATTATTGACTAATTATTCCGCTGTGAAGTATTAATATCGTGATAAGATGCCTTGCATGCTTATGGGACTTGTGGGAAGAGTTTCTTATGAGTATGCGGCAGTTGCCATGACTCTCGATTCACAATCTTGGGTCGGGGGCATGACATATATTCTCCACTTTATTTTGAGTCCTCAAGGTAAGCAATTTCTTGCTCTAATGGATACACATATATGTCTATGCTTGATGGTTTTGTTTATACGTTTCTTTGTTTTGTATTTTTGGGGCACTTTTGAGAATTAGGGGAAATGTAGTGGATTTATGCTGTTCCTTCATGTGGCAAAAGCAATTAAAAAATTCAAAAACGAATGCTACATAGCCATCAAGATAAAATGAAGAGTGCTAATGGATCCAACAAGGAAAAGAATCATGATGTCTATGTCGAAATGCCATGGAACATAATGGCATTGGTATGAACAAATTTCTATTCAGAATGTAGATTCTCGGCTAACATTATTCGTGTGATCTATGAAATAGCCTCATCTCTAAAAAGCCATGTCATGCGTGAGTTACTGGGATGGCTTTGCATAGAAGTTTACTTTTAAGTTCTTGAATGTAAAATTGTTCATGATCCAAAATCTTAAAGCAAAGGGTATAAATACTTGTAGTATTTTTTATAATTCATATATATTATCCTAGTTATATGTTAGGAGAGGAAATTGTGGGAAGAACATTGACGAAAAGTGAGTATTTTTTTTTCTCTACTTAGTGCATATTTGGATTTGCACCCGTCAAAAGTGATTTTAAGTTCAAAGGTAAAATTTTGAATGCTCAACCAAAAGCTACAGCATTTCTAAACAGGATCATGGTATTAGTTATAGCGTGAAATACTTTGAGCTTTCATCCATGGTTGCTAAACCTCCATCTATGTAGCATCAATTATGCCACCTATTTTAGTAAAAGCTAAACTAATTGGTCTAACTCTTGCTTAAGAATTTTTGTGGGATGGAATTTATGGTGCGGGAGGATCACTTCTATCATGCCTTTCATGTCTTGATTATAACCTGTCACGCTCCAAACCCCATACTTGGGTTGGGCACATAACACGGCAACATATCTCCTAGAGTAAAATTCTAGAATATATGCAAGGCCTGATAAATCTGAATCAGAACACTTAACATCAAGATATAACCAATTAAAAAAATTAATTCATTATAAATTTTTATAAAAAATTAAAATTATCCAAATACACGATTCAAAACCATCAGTATCAGATATAAAAACTTAACTATTACTATCTCTCATCAACAACTCCAAATCAATCCCGATCAGCTAGGTGTTTTGCAGTTTTGAAAAAAAATAAAGATGATACTATGAGCTAACAGCTCAATAAAAATTTTCTAAGCACACATATGATAATATAACATCTCTTTAATAAACATACTCGTTAGGAAAACAGTGATTCAAATCTCAACGATCAATAATTGAGAGCTTATATGCCCAACTTAATAATGCTACCAGAATGTTCATCAAGTTTCACAATATGACAGTTTAGACATATATAATGCTCCATCAATAGCAACTCTGATACGCTCATCATATATAATCGGATCAGCAATTTTCATTTAACTAGGATTTTACTTCAATTGGTAATATTTCTATTAACATCAATACCAAGCTATTATTCTCATTTATTACTTATTATAATTTATATAATGTGGATCGGATCCGACTTTCTGGCATTTGGACTGTTCACGATCAAGCTCCTACTCGTGACTGGCTATACTAAAATACTATGTTCTTATCTATGGCAAGGCCATACTGATAAAAGTATCACGTTCTTATCTGTGGTGAGGTCATACTGATAAGAATACCACGTATCTGCCCATGACTAAGCCAATACTGATAAGGATACCACGTATTTGTCTATGGATATTGATAAGAATACCACGTATCTATCTGCGACTAGACATACTAACAAGAATATCACGTATCTGCCCGTGGCTATAGGCCATACTGAGAAGAATACCACGTATCTGCCCGTGGTTAGACCATACTGATGTCATGACTAGTTTAGATACCCCAATTTTAATTTATTATAATTCATTCCTTTCATTTTATTATCATTATTACTTCATAAATTTTGATATTTGCTATACTTATATAAATGGTATAATTTAGGATCATAAGGAATCAAAGTTTGCCGTACATGCACATATGCAATGCCATAACTTCTAACATATGATACCACCCATTCGTAATTGATGCAGGTGGTTGTGATTAGAGATCCTTACCTCTTGCAGTAGCAAAATCCAACCGATATGCCAACTCAATTTGTCATACACCTAGAACATTTCGATAATTCCAAATCAATACTCGATATTTATGAAATTCAAAAACCATTATTTTGAAAAAGAATAAAGAAAGAGGAGAGGATACAACATCCTCTTCTTCATTTTTTCTCCCAACAACAATCCCCTTTCACTAATTATTTACCCTAACTAGACTCATCTAAAAATTATCAAATTTGATCCTCAAGTTGACTCATGAGTTAGCAATCTCCGAATAAAATTTCAGTTTAAACCACTTAGCCATTAGGAAGATACTCTTAGAGTAAAACAAGGCAACGTCAATCCACCCTCCAAATTTAATCTCTAATCGATCTCCTAATGCATTCATATTCTGTTAAGATTTTACTATTATTAACATCCCCATCTCTTCTAACACTCACTCTTCTCCTAATAGTCCCTTGTCAAATCATTCCTCTTTCCAACGTTTTCAACTTACTATCTTCACCTCTCTCACCATCCCATCGTACAATAGTTAACTTGTAATTGAAATTGGTTAAATACAAGAGGGTTAAGAGTTACTTGTTGTGTTGAAGAACTCCCCTATGGCAGCAGCTACCACCACCAAGCAACGGCAAGGAAAGAGAAGAGAAGGGAGGGAAAAAAAGAGGGAAGGAGAGAAAGAAAGAGAGGGGATGAGAGTTTCTTGCATTTATTTTTTTTTTCTTCTCTATTTTCTAATTCACTCACCCACACCAATGCATGCACAGGGAGAAACAGGATGAGGGGTGAGAGGCAGATGCCTCACCTCTCTCTCTCTATTTTTTTTCTTCTTCTTTTCTTCTTCTTTTCCTCCTTTTCTCTATTTTTCTTCTCTGTTTCTCACTCACACAACACACACATGCGTGAGAGAGAGAGAGAGAGAGGGAAACATGGGAGAGAGAGAGGGAGAGAGATAAAGAAAGAGAGATTTCCTCCTTTTTTCCTTTTTTTTCTTTCTTTCTTCTCTCTCTTTTTTCTTCCATTTCTTCTTCTCCTCCTCCTTTCCTCTATTTTTCTTCTCTGTTTCACACACACACACACATGTACACAATGGAGGAGAGCTTGGGAGAGAGGGAGGGAGAGACAAAGCAAGAGAAAGAGAGAGCATGAGGAAAAGAGAAAGAGGGAGAGAGTGAGATTGCGAGAGAGAGAGAGAGCGTGCGGAAGAGGGGGAGGGGTTTCTGTTTCACCAAAACAAGGGAGAGAGAGGCTTCGGTTCTACGCTCCTTCCCTTGTTTTCTTTTCCCACCTCTGATGGGGAGCATGCGGCTGCCCCCACGATAGATTATGAGTCTGCATGCTGCGGACCTCCACGTGCCCCAGGGAGAGGGGTTCAAGGTCGGATCTCACAATCTTCCCTCCTTAAAAATAAATATCATCCTTGAAATTTACACCTTCAAACTCAAAGATATGATAGATCCTAAATTTATTATTGCTAAAATCATAGTACTAATCACAAGTTTTATTAACAAATTCTATCATCATTGCTCACATACTAGTCTATGACTAAAATTTTAATAGTGAGGATACTTTTAAGATTTCTAATTCTCTCAACCTTCAAAATAATTTTAAGGTCTCCAATCTTCTATGACTAATTCTCTATTCTATTATGGATACTTGACTTTTCGATAAGTCTTCAAGTTTATCACAATCCCTCCAGTTTTTAAATATATTTATAGTTAATTGATATTATAAATCTCTCATATGAACCCTCAAAGAACAAGAATCTTTAGCAACTCTCTTGTAACCTAGCTTTGAATATCCTCATACTTCTTATAATTAGGATGTCAAATAGAAATCAATTCAATATATCAACTTAGATCAATTTGATCAAACTAGCAATTATATTACTATGGTCTCCCTTTTTTAACATTCATAATCCTATTTCTAGTATTTTTTTCTAATATCAAATTGTCTAGAATTTGCTGATCATTTTCCCCAGCATTTTGTTTTTGCTTTTTCTCTTTCTTCTTTTTTCACCCAATATACTCATATGAAAAGGTATATATAATTTAATTACTCGCACTTATAATTATTATACTGCACATCAGCACTCGTTACTTGATTGTTATCAAAATCTAATTAACTGGATACTATCCGAGAATTTATCAAAGAAATTATCTCCAATATCATTGTAATCCTATACATAATGAAGATACAAGTTTAAGTATCAAACCTCTAAATTCATAGATGCCACCATTTATAATCACGTTATTGCTTCCATAAGGATGACTTTGCAATAATCACATGATATAAGCAATCCTTAGTAGAGCTGGATCATAATATTTTCCTTTTCTTTACCCTCTATACTTGCTTTTACTATCGAAATTAGACTTTAAATTTAAATTCAAAATATAGCATTGCAAATCTTAAATTCAATTTCGATGATCTCTTTTCAAAAGTTATATATCTGGACTCTAGCATCATCTTCTACTTGACATGATTGCAATATTTACTAGACTCTTATCTTTTCTTTTCATAACATTATCTTAGTCAATACATGATCATCTTTTTTCAAAAAATGGTAACTTAATTATTCTTAATCGATACATACCCCCAATCATGATTCAATGATTAATAATTTTCAAATTATCAAATCCATAATAAAATTAGATCTAATCAATTTTTAAATTTCATCATCAAATATGCTAATATTCAGAATACCCTTAATTCTATGACTTGTATCAATAGCTACTGATAGAAGTATTAGACACTTATTGTTCAGTCTATATACCTTTAGAGGAATTCTTATCGAAAAAATGGTTTCAATCTTTTATAACTACTTACATCTTTATACCATTTCTTATGCAAAACTTTATATAAGATAATAGAATTTAATTAAACCTCAGTATGTTATTTCTAATTTAGATCTATTTACCTAAATAAATTAATCTTCATAAATCTTAAATTTCTTTCTAAATTCCTTAATAATATTTGATCAACCATCCGTTCCTTAAATTCTTGAATATTATCTTAAATCTTTTTTCAAAATATACCAAGATCATATTCAACTAGTTATGAAAATCAATAATATTATTCAAAATTAATCACTACTAAGCCCTCCAACACAAGATAAAATTCGAATAAACTCAAATTAGTTATTCAGATATCGAGTATGCATAAACTTATTATATGTAATAATAAATCATATCTTTCTTTATTTTATCCTCTTTCCCCACATCAAATTTTTCTTAACAAATATTCTATTGGGAAATGTGTCCCAAAAAGCCAATCGTCAAGCTGTTGATGGTTGAGCAACCAAGTATTGTAATTGATTTGTTAATAAATAAAATATATTTGGCATCTTCATCATAAGCTTTCATCTTCTAATGAACTCTGTTGTTATGATGAAGTCCTTAGGACTATTTAAGTTCGATAAAGAGAGAATTTATCGATTAGTCCTTAAAATTATTCACGATCAAATGATAAGCTATTAATAAGGATGACAGCTTCTATCGAGCATAGGTCACTGTAGGCCATATGGGTTGGTTGTCCTCTTAACCAAAGAGTGTGGAGACACTGGTATGGCATACAGGTGAGATGTAAGGGTACATCGTCATTGAACGTGACCAACTCCAGAGTATTCTACTGTCGAGAATGTCTCTGATGAGATATAGGTATAAGTGTCCCTTAGACTTGAGATCACCTCAGTGACTTGCAAGCAACTCACTGTGCTTTGGTACTGGACTAACTAAATTTCTAATTCAAGGACGGAAGGCTTCTGGGCACAGTCAAGTACTTACAAAGTCAGAGTGTGATCGAGATGGGATTGACCACTCCAAGAGTTGGAGAAGAATGAGTCGCTGTATTTCAATTTAGCAAAACTTTGGCCAGGGTAATCCATTAGATGGATTTGATATTTTGAAATACAATGTGGACAACCTGATCAGAGTTGACAGTTGAACTCTGGGGTGTCCTATGATTATTTTGGTCAAGGAGATGAATTATATGAAAACTATATCCGCATGGGTTCTAAGGATGTTGTTCTACACATTCGACCTATCCGGTCGTCGGGTACCATTGCTAGATGGTCACTTCGATTGGTACAGAAATTAGTTCCTGTGCTACCGGCTTAGGTTCGGACCTATGAGGTCACACACATTAGAGTTCATGATCCGATCAGATGGTTGATCAACGATTAAGAATCATTCTAGGGTTAAATGATCAATACGATTGACATTTAACCCAGTACAAGTATTGCAGGAGGATCGATTAGCAATTCGATTGCTAATTGGCTTAATTTGATTAAGCCAATGGGCTGAGATTAAGTCTAACTAAATATGATTTAATTAGATTTATTTTGGGCTTGATTGGATCAAGTCCAATTGATTTATTGGATAAGCCAAGTGCAAGAAAAAACTAGTCCTAGTTCAACTAGGACTTGGGTCAATCTAATTTTTAATTTGATTAGAAAATTAAATCAGATTTAAATCTAATTTAATCTGATTAAATTAGGTTCTTAATTGGGTTAAGACCTATTTTAATTAGGTTGATCTAATTTTGGTTTGATTTGGTTTGGGAAACCAAATTAAAATAAGTCATAAGATAGAATCCTAGTAAGACTAGGATTCCACCTTGCGCCACATAAGCCTTCCCCACGCCCTCTCTCTTATTCAACGCCAATCTCCACTTATTTTGTGCGACAAAAGCCCTCTCCTAGGTCTCTCCCACGTTCACAAAAGTTTTCCTCTCTTCTTTCTTACATGGAAGGTGGTTTGGATCAAATCAAAAAGGAATAAGTTTGGATTTCGAATTCTATGAGATAGAGTTTTAGAAATCCAAAACTCTTTCAATTTTGCACCGAATTTATCCAAATTTTTTTAAAATTTTTGTGGCTTTTAGGATACACATTATGCACCCTTTGCTGGTGATCCATGCACAAAAATATGGAGGAGGTGCTCAAGAGTTGGGCGCCCCTTAACTTGCCATGTTTGGATAAGCCTTGACTAGGTATTTGACCTAGACAAGGACTCTATCATATATCTCTGTGTAAAATGAGTTTCTTCGTAAAATTTTAGGAGAAGACAGAAATTTGAGAGACCTTTGTGCCATCAAAAAATCAGAGAGAAAGACCTTTGGGTCGTGGAGATATAAAAGACGCAAGTTAGGGTGTCTAGAGAGAAAAATGTGAAGAACAAGAGGGTCTTTTTCTAAGATTTTTTGTTTTCATATCTTTCCTCCCTCCATCTTGAGTTTTCTGAGAGCGTCTCAGATCTGAAACTCCTCCTTTTACTTTTCATCTTTGGAAGAGTCCAAATCAAGAAGAAGGAGGCACCTGATCAACCATCAAAGAAAGATCAGCGCAGTACTAGCATACTGTGCTAATTTCCTGAAGCAGGACTTCTGATCGAGATTCGTGGGCTTGTGTGGATGACTCCTAGAGGTCGGACGCGTGTGTGGCTTGCAACATCATCCTTAAGCCTGGATCAGCGAGGTTAGAGCGTCTAACTTGCAAGGTAATAGATCTGATCTATTGTTTAATACATACATTAGATGTGGTATAGAAACATGTTGATATGATCAACATGTAGTTCATACTATATTTATATATTTTAATTTTTGATTTAATGCTATGTAATAATCATGTAATAGAATCTTAGATCTAGGGATTCTCTAGTTTTAGAAAATAAATTTTAATTTATTTTAGTCTTCCGCTGTATGATCTTAAAAAAGTTTCAAGATCTAACCCTGAAATCCTAGATCTGGTTCCTACATATTCAACATTCGAAGAAAGCATCGGCTTCTATCTCCTGACTTCTCGATGCAACTTGGCACACTCATTCATTTACTTTTGATGTCGTTTCACTAGTAAATCATACCCTCATCTCAACTATTATTGTTTTACTCGTAAATCCTCATACTAGCATCCATTCTTTAATATGCATACTTATATTCTTTTTTATCGTAATTTATATTTTTGACTTTCAAACTAAATTAGCTCCTGAAGTAAATTAAAAGCACAAGTGGCGATCCTTTTTCGTCAATTTCTATTGGTTTACACTACTCGACTGCTAAACACTTTTAGGTTTACGAGACTTTTTCCACTCACCACCATATTTACATATGATTGTACATACTGCTCATACTACTCTTTATATTATTCATGCCCATACACGGGTTCAACTAATGTTAAATTTTTAGTTATCTTAACCAAAATAATATTTAGGGGTATCTTGACTACTTTCATTGCTTTGCAATCATTGTCATAGAAAATTAACTATACAAAATGACTATTACTATATATATGAAGATGAATACCAACTTGATTATAGATATATATACAAAATAATTATCTTCTTCTAGAATCAATCCTTATAAAATCATATATCAAAAATTTTCATATAACCTACAAGTTATAATTCTATCACACTTTCGCTGCACTACTCTGATCCATTTATCTTGCTAAATATTAAATATTTATGAAAGTCACTCTTATCTTTAAATATTCATGTTGTACACACCAACACTATGTCTTAAGCATTTGAGTTCATCTTACCTTCTTTTGCCTTGAAACTGTAAATCATAACCTTACAAATTCTGAAACTTTCAACATACTATAATCCTTAATAGTTGCCATCTAATTCTCTATTTATCGAAATAAATCATACCAACCATCACCTACATAGGAGCGCTATCCCAACTTCCACCAATTGGTAAACAACATTCAGTATAAGCAGAAAATATAAAAGTTCATGCATTTCATTTATCACAAGAACTATCAATAATATAGATATGCTTGCTCAACTTATGCTCATTAGACAAAATACCAAATAAATCAAGATATAGGATTACTAACAATTGATAGTATTGCAAGAGATTGTATCTTAATTTTTGATAACCATCGTACTTATGCTCAAGATATATTATCTTCTAGGATCTAAAGAAATCCATATAATTAAACCAATACCTTTCAATACTACTTGCACCACAATCCCTAATGATCATAACTTAAGCTATGATATCACCTCTATCATGCTCCAAAGCCCATACTTAGATTGGGCATATGATACGGCCACATATCTCCTAAAGTAAAATTCTAAAGTATATACAAGGCCTGATAAATCTGAACCAGAACACTTAATATCAAGATATAACCAATTAAAACAACTAATTCATTATAAATTTTCATGAAAAATTAAAATTATCCAAATGCATGGTTCAGACACCATCAATCTTATGAAATTCAAGAACTATTATCTTGAAAAATAATAAAGAAAGAGAAGAGAGGATACAACATCCTCTCCTTCATCCTTTTTCTTCCACAATAACTCTCTTCCACTAATTATTTATCCTAGCTAGACTCATCCAAAAATTCTCAAATTTGATCTTCAAGTTGACTTATAAGTTAGCAATCTCTGGATAAAATTTCAGCTTAAACCACTTAGCCATTAGGAAGATAAAATTCTTGGAGTAAAATAGAGCAGCATCAATCTACCCTTCAAACTTAACCTCTAATCTCCTAATGCATTCATATTCTCTTAAGGTTCTATTATTATTAACATCCTCATCTCTCCTATCACTCAATCTTCTCCAACAGTCCCTTCTCAAATCATTCCTCTTCTCGATGTTTTCAACTTACTATCTTCACCTCTCTCACCATCCCACCATACAATAGTTAACTTTTAATTGAAATTGATTAAATACAAGAGGGTTAAGAGTTACTCTGTTGAAGAACTCTCCTATAGCAGCAGCTACCACCACCAAGCAACAGCTAGGAAAGGAAGAGAAGGGAGGGAAAAGAAGAGGGAAGGAGAGAGAAAGAGAGGGGATGAAAGTTTTTTGTATTTATTATCTTTTTTTTTCTTCCCTATTTTCTAATTCACTCATCCACACTAATGCACACATAGGGAGAAACAGGAAGAGAGGTGAGAGGCAGATGCCTCACCTCTCTCTCTATTTTTTTTCTCTTCTTCTTTTCTTGTTCTTTTCCTCCTTTTTTCTATTTTTCTTCTGTGTTTCCCACTCACACAACACACACATGCGAGAGAAAGAGAGAGAGAGAGAGAGAGAGGGGGGGAACATGGTAGAGAGAGATAGAGAAAGAGAGATTTCCCCCTTTGTCTTTCTTTCTTCTTTCTTTTCTTCTTCTTCTTCTCCTCCTTTCCTCTATTTTTCTTCTTTGTTTCCCACTGACACACACATGCACACGTACTCTATGGGGGAGAGCTTGGGAGAGAAGGAGAGGGAGAGTGGGAGAAAGAGAAAGAGAGCGGGAGAGGGAGATTGAGAGAGAGAGCGGGCGTGAAAGAGGGGGAGGGGTTTCTGTTTCACCAAAATAGGGGAGAAAGAGGCTTTGGTTCTGCACTCCTTCTCTTATCATTTTTTTTCCACCTCCAGCGGAGAGCACGCGGCTGCCCCCAGATTGGCCATGAGTCCACATGTTGCGGACCTCCGCATGGCACAGGGAGAGGGGCCCAAGGCTGGGTCTCACATAACCATTCATGTTGAAAGTGACACCATACCATTGGTTATAGCATCAACCCCACAGGCTTCATTCCTGAGGTTCAGCGACAGTGAGTAGGCTTTGTCAAGTATCCTCCCACTCAGCTACAACCACCTTGGCACATAGGCATTGTATCTTTGGCATAGATTGATCTTTTTTTTCGGGAACCTCAAACGTTGGATTGTAGTTTGCGAGTTTTGAAGCATGGCTATTGGGGGTATTCTTATTGTTGGGGGTATTTTTGTATTGGCTGAAGATATGGAATAGAGGATTCTTTGAACCACACCAACTATTATACATTTGCTCTAGGTCACTTGGATGTAAGGCAAGCATTAATTGCTTCCCTCCCTCTCATCCCATTCTCCTACGGACCATACATTGAGACAAAAAGTGGGGGGAGTGGAAGAGCAAGGAGAGAGAGAAGGTGACAGAGAAAATACACTCACATGTCGGCTAGCTTCTGCCCGTGGGTGCCCGCATCCTCTGCACTCGTTCGATCCCTGCTTCAGCCAACGAACTCTGTGGTGGCCTTGACCCCTGCTTCAGCTATCGATCCCAACATTGGCCTCTAACCCTTGGCTTTGATCGTTGGGCCCCAAGAGGCCTCATGATATTCTTGTCACATCGAGCCATTAAATATGATGATTTATTGTGATGGCGGTAACTAACAACGGCTTCTTTGTAAAGGGCAGTCATGAATAAAATCTTGCCATCCCCAAGGCCTTAGCCATCATTCCATGCAATAAATGTGAGCAGCTCCCACTTGCCATAAGGTGATGCTATCTTTCTGGCCCTTAGAGAATAAAAGGGATAGGCACAGTTTTCGAGGACATTATGGGGGGTAAAAAGATTTTCTATGACCTTTCATTTGTCCAAGGCTCTAAACCTTCTCATAAATAAAGATAAAGCAGAGATCCAAAGGTATGCCTCCTTTTTCTCTTGAAAATACTCTTTCATTTTCCCTCTTTCTGGATAGAGCTGTAAGTCTGTAAGATAAAGGAAAAGAAAGGAGGCTTCGAAGCCCCTTTTTATCCTATGTCGTTGCTCATGCATGAACATCGAGGTACTTTGGTATCTTTAATTACTTCTGCACTTTATGCACTAAAATACTGTTGAGACATAAAATAATAAAATAATACACATGCAATGCTGACAGAATACGTGATTGGCTGACGATTGCTTAGGACGAAGTAGAAGCACAAGAGATGCTCGGAGAGCTTAAACAAAAACTCAAGCCATTCTCTAAAGAAATCATATTATATGGCAATATCACCTATGCCCCAGGTCTTCTGACAAATACATTAAAAAAAATGCTCTTTTAGGAGAGAGAGGGGTGAAATGGAACAAAAAAATTACGAACATTCAAGTAGGGCAAGGTGCACCCCACTTATAGTCCATGTTCCCTCCAAGGGAGGAGCATCGAAAATCGGTGCTTCCTATCTTCACTTCTTTAAAAAGATTCAGAGGATGGATTTTGATGTGTAAGGCCATTCCCGTTCAATCCAACATTCTTGCATGTGCATCTCCATTGCCACCAAGATTGTCTCTGATGTAGTCGAAGTCCCCACGATAGTGGGAGAGCAGATCAAGCTCTGGAGAGCAGATTAAGCCTCGAAGTGCAGATTAAACCTCCGTCACAGTGGGAGTGCAAATGAAGCTCCCACAATGATGGGAGTACAGTCGAAGCCCCCACCATGATGCGAGTACATCCGAAGCCCTCACTCTTCTGTAAGAGGGCAAAGGACCTCACTCTTCAGTGGAGATCTAAAAATCTCACTCTTCAGTGGGGATTCAGAGATCTCACTCTTCAATGAGAGAGCAAAGTCCCAATTTTTCAGTAAAAGAGTTGATGAAGCCTCCATCATTCAATGGAAGAGTAGGTAAAGTCCTCACTCTTTAGTGAAAGAACAGTTGAAGCCCCCATTGTTCAATGAGAGTGCAGTCAAAGCCCCCACTACTCAATGAGAGAACAGCCGAAGATCCCACTATTTATTGAGAATACGGTCGAAGACCTCACTCTTCAGTGGAGGAGCTAAAGATCTCACTAGCACATAATTAAGCATATTCAAGTTTGAAATACCACAATCTGTGGAAACTGAAGCAATGAATATAGGCAAAGGTGAAAATTTTCAATTCAACACATTTTGATTGAAAATGGTTTGATTACAAGAATAGAGACCTCATGCACTCGAAGTCGAACCATGGTAAGGCCGCCTATGCGCGGACCTCTGAGGGTGCTGCATTTCTCCCACGTACATGATCCCAAAAATAGGTATGGTCTTTAATGGCACCGAAGTCTCCTAATCAATGGGGTCTGGCATTTAATTAAACCCAAATCGTCATGGGTGGCCATTAAGCTTGAGCTCTCTAACCGCAAAGTTTTCTTTCAGAACTCTTTCTGCATAGAACTTGGGATTTGCCCTTGGATCATTTAAACTTAGCATATGGCATAGCCTTTTTCCTGTCTCATTCCATTCCCCTATAAGTGATACAATCAAATTAAAAAAAAATGCCATCCAATCCCATCCACCAGTCAGTATCAAACACACATATAGGAGGCCACTAAGGAATTTTGGTGGAAGAGTGGTAGGACCCAAATCTCCCTTTAGATTAGCCTCTCCTTAATCTCACTTATCCCCACTTGCCTCACCACGGACGTAGCCCGCACGCACCCACAACCAATGCCAGAGTCACCCATGAACGACGCTGTGCCCCTTGCACGCATCTTTGATGGAGCCAAGGTAGCCAACAGATAGCTAAACTTTCTGCATAGAGATTCGAGAGCACCAAAGCATCCCCCATGCATCCGACTTCAATTGATATCAAAGTCACCCATAGACCACACCATGCCCTTCTCGTGTGCGTCCACTCTCCACCCATGTTTTGGATTCCAGAGGCCGCACCCCTCTCATGCATGCCTCCAAATCCAACTCCAGGTGGCATCGATCCCTCCTTAGGATCCGCCATCGATCTCCTCCGACTCATGATCTGAGCTCTCTTGGCCAAATAGTGCCGATCCCTCTCCACGGCACTCTCCAAGTCCAGCGCTCTTTTTGTGTGCGGTCGATCCCTCTTAGTGGTGGCCTCCGAATCCTTCCTGAGCATCGAAACCCATGGCACTGTCAAATCCTCTTGACCGAATCCCTTCGATCGATCCCCTCTTGAGTGACGTCGAACTCTATTCGGCCAACACTTCCACACGTGCCCTCCCGGCCACCTCCTCAGTGCGTGCACCTCCCTCAGCTAACACCATCTCCGATAACACCCTTACGGCCATCTTCGTTTCTACGCACTTAGTCCCCCTTCAGTCCAAGCCTCCTATGCCAAAATTGACGTCTATGGATCCGGATCCTGTCGGATCGACGATCGAAGGCTCATGCGAGCTTCCATCAAGATCTCAATCTCCTGTTCTGGGTTCTAGAGGCCTTGCCCCTTTGTCAACACCGAACCTCTCGACAGACGTCAAAGTCCATTGACCGACCCATTCCCGAGCCACGCCGTTCGCATGTGCTCTCACCGGCCATCACAACCCCAAGCAGCTCTCAGAGTACGGCCAGCATCGAAATTCATGAATGGCATCACCCCCTCTTGCATGCCCCGTCTGGTGCTAGAACTGCCCCTAAGACCCATTATGGAGTTTTCGAAGTCCTCTGCTTGTGTGCTTTGCCTCCATCCATATCGAACCCCACCAGGAACCGATTCTAAATAATGCTAGATTTGCCCGCCAGCCGACTTGCTTCTAAGTGATGCCAAAGATCCCATCGATAAAATCGATTCTAGGTGATGTTCAAGCCCCTATCAATGGGCCAAAGACTCTATTAGCACCGATTACTTTCAAAAATTTTGACATACTTTCATAGATGATTGAATCTTTTCAATTTGGGCTTTGATATTGCTGTCCAAGATGGTCAAGATATGGAAGATATGTATGAATGGTTCGTTTGTGGCATCAATTCCTCTCAAATTCGAGCTTCCAAAATCCATCCCTATTTTTACCTCATCTTCAGCAATACCAAAGAGCTAAATTCAGGGTTCTCTCCCCCCCCCCCCCGATTCTCTTTGCCTCTGACGGTCACTGTGAGCCCGTCGCCATTGACCTTCCCTACAAATGGATCTGGATCCATGGTATCCATGGGGTTCATGCGTGAATAGATATATTATGAATAATTATATCTTTTTTATCTTCAAAGCTGCCACTTCGATCAACGGCTTTCTTCTCTACCGATCTACTAAACCCACTGTACTAGAGCTAATCCATATCTAGCTGCTATGTCAGATAAAGTTGACAGCAATCTCCCTTCCATATACTCATAAATTGAATTAAACTTATCTTACCAAAATTTGTTGAAGTCAGTTGGGTATAATTTGTGATTATCTGTCGTTATGGATTCTGAAAATTTTTTAAATCAGAAAACTAGCACCTATATAGATGTTAGTAAGTCACAAAATGATTTTTAATAAATTTTAAGATCCTTTAGCCTATTTGTTCTGAAGAAGAAAAATTTTAAAAGTTTCAGATTTGAAAAAAAATTGAACTAAAATCCAAGTTTTGACTTCTTATTCTTAAGAATTTTAATTTTTTTGATATTTTTATTGATTCCAAATAGGGGGGTATTTGCTTATTTATATTTATGTTTTAAAGTTAATAGAGAATAAAATAAATGAGGACATTAACTTGGACGACTCATTGCTTATTTATTTATTTATTTATATTTATGTTATAAAGCCATCCTATCGAAGGACGACTCATTCTCTGGTCTACCTGACCCCTAGCTGGCGGTCAGATTGGTGATTTGTTAAAGAAAATCACCTTTTGAAAGGACAACTTTCTTCTGAGAAGTATTTTCATAAATAGTTTGAGCTTGATATTATTTTGATAATTTTTTTAAAATTAATTGTAAATAGATAAAAAATCTTTATAAATAAGGAGTCTATCACAAAACATTAATATTTTTGAATTAGTTGAAATTAAGTCACAAATGAATGGTAAGACCATAAATAATTTGAGAATAATTGAATGCTTCTCAATTGATTCCGTTTAGGAAAAACACTTTCGATAATCTTCAGCCAAGGAAAAGATATTTTTGTCATGTTGGAAAGTAGATGCAAAGGATTATTGGATGCCCATAAATCATAATACGCTCATTTGGTACATCTTATATCAATACTATACTATATTGATATATTTTATTTAATACTTTATTTGGGATACCTAATATTGGTGCACCCTCTGTATCATGTGTATTGATAGATTAAGATAAGATTGGAATGTGTTGATGTGGTAAATTTTTATCCTAATTTTATTATCAAAAATATTTATTTATATTATTATCAAAAAAAATATTTATTGGCATCAAGCACTAACATTAAGCTACGATTAAGAGTGACATTTTATGTTGGCGATTATCCATTTACGACACGATCTATATAATCTAAATATGGACACGTCATGATTATTACATGGGTTGGGATTCATAATTCATATACAGATTATTTATTAAACGGTTCATCTGCGTAACCCAATTATTAAATGGATCGTGTCGTTCCGATACGAATACGATACGTTTATGACACAATTAACAAAATTGATATAAAAAATTTAAAAAATATTAAATAAATCTGATTTTTTTAAAATTTAATTAAACTGTAAAAAATATCAATATATATAAATTAAAGTAAATAAAAAGGACCGTACAAATATCCAGCCACAAACTATAACTGAGTGATGCAATAAATTTATTATAAATATATTTAAAAATCTACATCAATTATTCATTAAAATCTATTTCAATATAAAAATAATTAAATTATACTAATATAAATATATCTTTTTTTAAATTTTACAAATCAGTAAAATTTAAACATCATATAACAATCAATAGTTTGCAAAATACACATTAATATAGTTTACTAATATAATATAATAAAAATTTATAAATTAAACCATACGTCTCCTCTTAAAACCATAGAGACTCTCACTTCAAAATGCACAATATCAAAAATCACAAGGTTATTATGGACGGGACATAAATAATTTTTTTAATAAATTTATAAAAATATTAAATAAATTATATAAATTTATTTTGAATTCACGAGTCAATTCATGACCGTAATCATGTTGATCTATTTTCGGTCTGAGCTTGTATAAGCTCAATTTAAAACCAAATTTTTTCGTTTCATATACGTTTCGGATTCGTCGTGTCAAAAATTATTATCCCTGACGACGAGTGGCGTGGGGCAACTCCACTGTAGGTCATGTGGACATAGAGGGTACCGGCGGGCGTCATCAAACGGTAGTGATTGGGCCTCCTCGGAGCACTGCGGTGAAGCAAGTCGGAGACATGATTGCGCTACGTAGCCATCATTCCTCACTGGAAACGACCACCGACGGGGATACAGGGAGAGTTCGCTATCTGACGCTGATCAAAAGGCGTCATCTTGTGCTCACGAAGCACGACCCTGATTGGTTTCCCGGTTCGCATGTTCCATTGATCGTCCGATCTCACCGTGTGTCAGATCCAACGGCTCCCGTGAACAGCGTCCCACCCAGCATCGTGTTTCGGTGATCCACCGCACTCACCCGATCCAGTCCCATCTAA
Organism: Elaeis guineensis; assembly: GCF_000442705.2. Lineage (NCBI taxonomy): Eukaryota > Viridiplantae > Streptophyta > Magnoliopsida > Arecales > Arecaceae > Elaeis > Elaeis guineensis. Next base: position 13,365,934 of record NC_026001.2, read on the forward strand.
CACCATCCGACGGCCACCCTTAGTTACAATCCCGGGACACGCAGTCTATCCACTAGAAAACAGCCACGAAGAAGGATCAGTGGCCTTTCCGTAAATATATGAAAAGAAAGGTATTTTACTTAATAGGGTTGTTTAAACGCGCTTCGTTCTTCCGACCCATCTCTCCCGTGCGCTGTCGGCGTCGTTTGGGGGTCAGCCTATAAATACCCGCAATAGAACCCCACATTTTCTTGAGAATTTCCTCTCCGTTATTCTCCGCCCTCTCGGGCTTCTACTCAAAACCCTAGGCCAAGAAAGCAAAATGGACCAAGAAATCCTCCAACAAACCCTAGAAATCCCCGAGGCTGGGGCCTCCGGCGTCCGACCGCCGGAGGTTTCCGGCGACCCCGAACTCTCCCGGACCACCTCCTCCAGCCGCCTCAACGCCCAGGCGCCCGAGTTCGTCCCGAGGGCGGCGCCGCCTCTCCCTCTTCCGGCTGTGGATCGGATCGATGCGCGCCAGCCACGACTGGTCCCGATCCACCACGGCCCGCCTCCGATGATGCACGTCTACCACCCCGCCCCCCCGAGCCCGCCGTTTTTTGCTCCGGTGCCGAGCTCGTTCGAATACTATGGCGGCGGAGGCGGTGCGGGGTTTGGGGAGCAGGAGGCGGTCCCGGCACTGGCTGATTCGGATCCCGCTCCGCCAGCGAGGGACGGGCTCTCGGACGAAGTTATTCAGAAGATTACGAAGCAGGTGAGTGATTTCTTGAATTCTTTCGTTTAGTTTCATGCTCATAAAATTTGTTCTTTGATTCTGGTGTAGTTGATCATAAGCCTTGGAAAGAAGATTATAGAGCCTGGATTTTGTGTTTCCATGGAACATGATCAACGGAGTGACTCGCTAATTATAGAAAATCATTGTCCATTGGCTGTAGTTTTATGTAGGATTCTAGTTATCAAATCAGTGCTGCTGAAGTTTTAGCCATTTGGACCATCCATTCTCAGTCATATGTTTTAACAAAGTGCCTGTCTGTATATGCATCATATACTGGAATTAGTCAGCAGGTCTCTATCGTCATTTCTATATGGGAAAGCTCGTTTCATTATGCATGAGCTCTTACTGAGCAATCCTGTTTAGAAGGCTTTAAACCTTTGTTTACTATAGAAACCTCATTCTTGTGCCATGAGGCACCAGGTGACAATTTGAATGATTTGTGATGATTTTTTGTGTATTTGGCTTTCAAAACTCGATTGACATGTAGTGAATAACATTGTTGGTGTTTTAAGGGCCTTTTTTTTTTTTTTTTTTGGATTCAAGCAAACAGATTGCCATGTTGACATGGCTCATATTACTTTTTGTCTTATAATTATAGTTCAGGTCTTTGTTATTCCTATCTTAAAGTTGACTTGTTGAAATTGTATGTGAGGGCCAATGCGGGTATTTGCTTAGTCCCACATCAGCTATACATTGAATAGATATTGGATACTTATGCATGGATATGGAATCCAAATAATACTTCCCGGTTAGTTTTCTTGGATGAGGTCCTGGGTTTGTATAAAAGGTGGATCAGGTCTGTAGTCTATGTGGACTAGGAGATACTATAGCAAGGATCTATTTAATTGACCATGGGCATGATGTGTGTAATTAGATTTGAATGGATTTGCACCTTTAACCTAACAAGGACATTAGGCCTTAAACAAGGGGAGTACGTGATGACTTGTGTGGGAAGATGTGTTTAGTCCGGCATTGGATAAATCTTGAACACTTATACAGAGTCAAAAAATTCAGATAACACCTTCCAACTTTTTTTTCTGGTGAGGTCCTGGGTTGTTATAGTGATTGCATATTTACTAGTTTAATTTGTAGCTAGTTGATGAAAAGTCTGCATAACATTCAGAAATGACTTTCTAATGAGTGGTTTATCTTTGGTATGGGAGTGGGCTGCTCTACGATCCAGTTTTGATGAAGCCTGTAAACCTATGCAGTTGACTCCCATGTTTACATAAATAATTGGCTCAAGAACACTTTTAGAAACTTTTTTTTTTTAATGCTTGGTGGTTCCTTTAAACCTGCATTTCCAATAACTTTTGAATAGGTTCAGCTTACTGGGTTGTTCTACGATTCAATTTTGATGGATCTTTTGTAAACTTCTTACAATAGACTCTCAATTTGACTTTAGCACTTGTTGAAAGAGTTGATTGGAGTATGATCTGTTGATTTCTCCTTTTGACTTACCTCTTCTCTTTCGAAGTTTGTTAGCTGCTTTTTTTTTTTTTTAATCCTTAAGTCAAATAAGTCACATTTTAAGTAAGGAAAAAGTATAACAATCAAATAACGAATGACTATCACTTTAAATAAGCTGTTTTTAACCTGCCCATGTAACTCATTTTTTGCCTCCTTAGCTAAATATTGCCGACATGACTAGTTTCTGATGCAAAATTAAATTGCTTTGATGATTGTGTAACACTATGATATGTGGATATGACTTTCTTTTTTCACATATTCATTTTTAATATTTGCAGGTGGAGTATTATTTTAGTGACATAAATTTGGCTACCACTGAACACCTGATGAGGTTCATTAGTAAAGATCCGGAGGGATTTGGTAAAGTATTTTTCTTAAGTAGATTTTAATTCTAAAGTTTTTTTATTTATTTTGATTTTTATGTTTGGTACTTTTTATTGAGATCAAGATTAGAATCTTATTTTTGTTAGCCTTTTTTTAATAGGTAAGCTTATCTCCAGTATTGATATGCTTTTAAGGATGATCAAGGTGCAAACATTTTTTTTTTTTTTTGAAAAAGCCCAATTAGTCATGCTATAAATGTCTAAATTGTAATGTTCACAAAATAAATTTGATGGTGTTAGAACCTTATAACATTTATCGCACTTTAGGTGGTTCGGCCATGGGCAGTTGCTGATGGGCTTAGGGGACATTTCTGTTGATGAGCAGCAATAAACTTGGGACTCAGGGCCCTCACTTCAATAGAGGGTAGCTGTAACTTTTATTTATTTATTTTGTAGGGTGACAGATAACGTTTTAGTGGTTTTGCTTGTGGTTATTAAATTATGCTTGGATCGTCCAACAGAAATAAAATATTAAGGAAAATCAAGAACATGTTTTATCTTTGAGTGTCTATCCGGTAAAGGCTTCATGTTATATTTCACCAATATACAGTATATCTTAATTTAAAAAATTAAATCTGCATATTAAATGCTCTCTCGTATATAAGGATCTGGGGAAGGTCCGTTGTGTGAAAGAGGAAAGTAACTTTGTATGTTGGGAAGGGTAGCAGTCTGGTATTTGATTTGGAGTTTAACTGACCATCTATATTGTTGTATAGATATGGTAATCTACTTAAATGGTGAACTGAATTCTGGCAAAAGTGCTATAATCTAGGATTGATGGCCTTTTTGATCCCTCTTCCTCTTGTCTTTGTCTTTTAAATCCAAGGCATTACATTTCCCACACAAGATGGGATGATGCGCAAATGTTGTTATTAGGCATTCAGGCAAGATAAAATCCATCTGGTCTTGTTTCATAACATCTTGAATACTGTCCAGTTCTTGGAGTTTAAAAGAACAAAAAAAAAATGCAAGGGTTGTGCACAATATGGATCTAATGTGTAAGTGTTGTGATTCTTACCCTTATAACTCAAAATATGCTTGGCAACGCTGATAATCATATGTATAATGGTAGAGCTGCCTGATTCACCATATGAACCATTTCTTGAATACAACAACCAAATAGCATTATATACTTATGACATTTAGATCATACTTTTAATTACCTCATATCCTGATATGCAATTATGAAATGCATAGCAGGTGTGACCTAGCTATCAAGACATTGTGAAAGCAACTTGTAAATTACCAAACTTGGACTCTCATATATTGTCAATAGACTCAATACTTTTAAGCTACAATTAGTTTAACATAGGGTTTTAATTCGAGTTTGGTAACATTCTGAATATATTATTCCAAAAGATACCTTATATAAAATTTTGGAATGATGTGAAGGAAATTTGGTAAAATGTTTAGGTTTTTAATGAATTTAGCATATCTTTATATGGATCAAAAAAAAAAGGAGAGAAAAAGTAAATTTGTAGTGATTCTATTTGCAAGTATCAATCAGAATGGTAAATTTAATTCATATCATAGTGAATTGATGGATGCATTGTATCAATATTCTGTGATCTATATTTGATATGGGAACACCGTGTTGCCAAAATGAGTTATAAAGGAAAAGAACAAAGGTAGTGTCTGATTTTGTACACTACCAATAACATTTCAAAAGGCCACATATCTTCTTATATATGGTACATAGACATGGGCATGACAAAAAGGAAGCTTGCAAAACTAGTTGTCTGCTTGTGTAACATGGTGATGAAAGAGGGATTTTGATAGTTCTAGTTGGGTTTAGTGTTGGGTTTGTGATGGGAAGATTATAAGGAAGTAATTCTCTGTTTAAAAAAAAAAAAAAAACCGAACAAATGAATGCCTAGGAAGTGGTCATATGAATGCACTTGCATAGGGTTTTGAAGTAAGGACCTAACTATTATGGCGTATAAAATAATAAGCTGGGATTTATATTTTATATTCAAAACAAATGCTTGTACGGTAAAAGTATTAGCTTGAACAGACTCTGTGTTTTTTTCCCTGTAATTTTTACCAAGGAAAGGTAATTTCTCAATTTCTTCAGCTGACAACTTAAACATTATATTTCATATAAGACTTTCTGTTGATATAAGATCATTGAGAACAGGTATGCTTGATGAAACCATGTATATTATGGAAACTTTTTAAGGAGGCATATCGAAAGATATATGTATTACATGTGCATGCATCTATCATTAACATGATGAATAACGTATTGATTACCTTATTTGGGTTGTTTAACTGATGGGTTGTGATGGTATGAGAGCTCTTAATGGTGGATCAGATGAAGGAGAAAAGTAGCAAGATTTGACTTGCATGATAATTTGAGGAGCATAATGTAACTTCATTTAATTTTTACTGGCAAAATGAACATTGGGAACACATAGTTGTTTAAACATGGATGCAGTACAATTGTGTACAATTGTGCTGACAGTAATAATAAGCAAAAATCTATTTTGATAGGAATTTTTGTTGTTGTACAGACACGGATGTAAGAATCGGCTTCAGACATGTGTCCAAGTACTCGACTCGATTAGTGGGAAAAAAAGGAGATAAGGGATGCATAGGGTAAATTATAATTTAAACTAAATTATATATCTATATCTTTAATATTTATTTGTTTAAACATTAAAAATAAACTTAAGAAGATATTGTTTGTTGAGGTCTTTTGGTATACATGTTTCTCATCTGAACTTTCGATTAGCTTAAGAATACAAGAAAATAACATTTTCTAATGTTATTTCAACACCTACATCCTTGTCTAATCATTGAAAAGAAAGAATGCTCAGTGCTAACATGAAAATAGAGGGTCAAACTCATTGTTGGAAGAGTTCTATTCTCTACCAATCCTTAAGTGGGAACCATAGAACTTCATAAGTATTCAACTTCTAATACATATTTGGTTGGGATATGTATCTAACACAGATTTTTGGTGCTAGATGCAAGTGTCAGATAACATAGGAAAGTTTTGGAGTATATATCTAGAAATATGTTGTACATATAATTGGTAATTCGAACCTGAGTTTCTGTTTGTACATACATATGGTAATTCAAACTTGAGGTTGGTCACACCTTTGCACCGTTTGCGGAACCATTCTGAATGGGACGATTCAAGCTATGCTGAATTATATCGGTGGGATACCAGTTCGGTTCTGGCATGAAAAATGGCACAGTGGTCATCTCGGAGGGAGGGAGAAAAAGAGTGGAAGAGAAAGGGGGGAGAGAAGGAGAAGGAGAGGGAGAGAGAGAGGCCTCTGACGGCCATTTGAGGCCGTCGGAGCTCTTTTTGAGCTCGATAAGGTCGGAAGGAGGGAAGAAGAGAGAGAGAGAGAGACCTCATTGGATCATTGGATTCCTCCGGATGGGCGGCGATGCCGTTGCGAGCTCTCTGATGGCCGGCGAGCCAACGCCGAAGGAGTGGAGGGTGGTCAAGGTCAGAGGAGGGTAGATTCAAAACAAGGGTTCATCCCTATTTCGATTTTTTTTTTTGATTTATAACGAACGAAGTTGGCAACTTCATCCAAAATTTTTTCAAAAAAAAAAAAAGATGAAGTCCGAAACGCAGTTGCCGACTTTGCTCGTTATAAATCAAAAAAAAAAAAGAAACAAAGGCGAACCCCTATTTCGAACTATTTTGAATCCACCCTCCTCTGGCTTCGGCCGCCCTTCGCTCCCTTTGTTTTCCTTCCTCTCCCTCCGTCCCCCCCTCTTTCTCCTTTTTCCTCTTTGGTTCCCCCTCTCTGCTTTCGTTTCTATGTTGGTTCGGCTCCAATACAGGGGCATATCAAGCCATACTATTAGCTGGTCGGCATGGGTCCGGTTCCAAGTCGGCGAAACTTGATTATAATAGTACATAAATAATGTATAATAATTATTAATTATTATAATGAATACTCTAAATATATATTTATGATTATAATATATGTCTAATTATTATAATATCAAATAACTTTATATTATTATAATTAATATTATAATTATTGTTATAATAATCCAAAGGTAATTTAGTAGCAATTTTTTTCCATTGTATTTATAAAAATGATATGATAAAATATTATTCTATAATAGAAATTGTGAACAATTCACTGTTTCTTAAGGAGTAATCTTTTCAGCTCAGTTACATGGTAATTATATATCTTTTCACATCACACAACCATTTACATCTACAGTTTTCAATTGCAGACAACTAAACAAGGTTTCTTTTTTGTAACTGTAATTCCAATTTTGGGCAATTTAATTGTAGGCAAATGAACAACCCCTTAGTGATCGCTACCATATATTATTTTTGAAGGATTATTCTTGAAATTTGAGTGTGCTAAATTCATATATAGAAAAGGTCATCTATGTCAATATCTTACAATTTTTTATTCAAAGATAATTATCTTGTACGGGTGACAATCGGGTCGGGTCAAGCCATAAACGGGTCAGATCAGATGCAGGTCGGATTAGAAAACATCAAATCTGAAGTCAATCTATTTATTAAAGAGATCATATTTTCAAATCTGAACCCGACCTGTTTGATAAACAGGTCATGCGATCCGATCTGTTTATTAAACAAGTAACCTCTTTAACCAACCTGACCTAATCTATTTAACCTATTTGTTTAAGAAAATTGGTTATTTTTGGCCCAATACTATTTGAATTTTGACTTGTTTAGTTCAACCTTGACAACAGACTTAAATATAAACATCAAAATTAGATATCAAAAACAAGTAAACTTAAATTAATAGAGTTAAATAATAACAATAATCAAATGATCAATATAACATAAAAAACAACAACTATTTTTTTATACAGGACTACCAAGATTTAACAAATATAATAGTTTGAAAATGCCTAGCACCAAGAATTATATATCCATCATACGATGTTACATAAAACCCAAATAGAAAATTAAATACAGAGGAAATCCAGACCATCTTAGATTGAACAAAAATAACTAGCTAGAAATAATTTTGGGCTGATTTCGTAGAAGGAACTCATCTTGGTTCCTTCATGAAAAATTTGTATTTTAGCAATGTTTAATTGAGTATAAAATATTAATAGAGAAAGAGTTAAGGATACAAATATGTGGTACAACTTCAAACATATGGAACTGCTTATCCAGATTCTCATCCATCTCAAGGATGACAACAAGATTACTGCATCTGAAAATCATTAGAATAGCAAAGAATGGAAAAAGAAGATCCATGCATATCTAGAAGAGGAAGATGAGGCTCAGATCCGATAATTAATCTACAGCTAAATCAAAATGACTACAATTAGTTGCCTATATAGGAAGCTCTCCAAAATTATTACCATTAGAAATAGCTATCAAACAAATATCCTAAAGTCATCATAACCTCCACATACAAACCTTAAAGCAATCTCAAAATTGCTTAAAACCCAAACAAGCACCTAAAATTCCAAATAAAGGCAACATAACAACATCCATTGTTCTTAGTCAAATAAAAATCGAAAAGAAGTTCCAAACAAAACACAACATAACAAGATCTCAAGATGGCCATTGGGGAAGAAAGCACCGGCCACCAAAAGAGGAAAAGAGGGAAAACCTAGATTTTGAGCAGCCAAGGCACTAAGCGTCACAAGTCCCCTTAGCGACGACAATTAGGGAGGAAAAGAAGAAAGAAAATGGCGTAGATCCGAGCTCCCTCAGCGACAGTCGAGTGTCGACGAATACGGCCACCTCCTCTCAAAGACTAGTGACGAAGGAGGACCGAATGAGGAAACCAAAGGAGGAAACCATGGGAGGATTGGCTTTATAGTTTGTCTGGCCGTCATTGGGAAGGAAGCTGGAAGCACTGGCCACTGAAGGAGTGGAGGACCGAGGAGGAAACCCAAAAACTCTAGATCTAGAAATCGGACTGGAGGAAGAAAGAGTAAAGAGCCTTTTATACTTGAGATGGGACCGAAGGGTGAAGGATTAATGACAGCGGTCAGTTTAAACCGTTAAATGCTTTAAGCCATAGTATTGTGGGTTTACCGGTTACAACCCGACCGGATCCGACTTGTCCCAACCCATTTATTAAATGGGTTAAACGAATTAGCTGCCTGAAACTTGAATCCAATCTGATTTTTAAATAGGTTAAATGGATCAATCTGTTTACGACTTAAATCTGTTTAATCTAAACCCAAACTTGTTTAAGGCAGGTCGTGTCGATTTTTCCACCCCTATTATTTTGGACAATTTTATGGGTTGACAATTCTGTGAAAAGGTCAATGACCTGCATTGTGGAGGTGAAGAATAGCAAGGAGTAGGTGTCATCTGGTGGCGTGCTTTTCTATTATTTGTTATTTCAACTTTAATCTACCTTATTATCTATCAATATTATATATGCACTATGTTTGAATATTTTCTTTAACCTCAGTTATTGATATGGCTTTACCATGGGAATGCTCATGCATTATTGTTGCTGCATGATGAGAAGTGATAGAAGTATAAATATGTGGTTTTCATGCTTGAGGCCTTAGGAGAAGGACCACTTCTTTTTAATGTAGATTGGGATTTTCGACACATATTTGTCCTTGTTAATTCAGGATAATTGTTGGTGTTAGTCCATGTATCTGGCATGTTGTACTGATCATGAAATGATTGTTGCTGAAAAAGCTGGGTGTTTGTGAAGTGTGCTAGGAGGTATATAAAAGGTGAGGGTTGTGATAAAATTATCTAGTTGCCAAAAATGTATTGGCCAGGCAGCTGGAGTGCTCTGAGTTTTAGTTGCTCCTGCATCCATTTCTACGATTGTAGGTATGTGTTTGCTTTTGAGAAAAAAAATATTTAGGGCAGGGTGTAAATGACCTTAGCTTTCAGTAGCATGCTTGAGAACTACTGCATATGCCAAGGATAACTCATGATGGGTGGGTACTCTGGAGCTAATGACTATGCTCTCTCTTCCCAGATGAGAAGTGACCTGAGCATCTTAGAATTACAAGTTAACCTGCATAAGTCCACTCTGGAACCGTGCCTCATGCTTGTCTTTTTAAACATTACATACATCACTTTAAGCTGAAAAGGAGAGTTAAATTGAAAGTTGAGCTTCGTTCTTGATTAGAGTTGAGGAAGAGATGAATATGTAGTGTTTGTTGTATTATGGCTTGCTTCGCCACTGATCCTGGGGTAATTCGTAGTCCAGAACATGCTCATTAATGGTTAGAACCCAACTAAACAAGGAATGTTCCTTTGCTTATTCTCAAACATTGAAAGGTATTATCACCATTTTTTTTTTTGGATGGAAGGTCATATCACTTTTTAACTTGTTTCTCTCATATGTGTGGATTTTCTCTCACTCTGCAATATGATATATCCGATCTGCTAGGAGGTTATAAGAAAGAAAATCTGCCAACCTGCTTTGATCAAGTTGGCATAGTTATTCAGAATTTGCATTGCTTTGTGTGCAGTGCCAATATCAGTAATTGCAGCATTCAAGAAAATCAAAGCCCTTGTCCACAACAATTCCCTGCTGGCTATGGCTCTCCGGACATCATCAAAACTCGTAAGTTCTTTAGGCATGCTTACCTGGTTTTAGTGCACATCCATAAGCCAGTCAAACCCTCTCTCTTAAATCTGCTGAAACAAACACATTTACTAGTCATCACTATTATGCAGATGCCAATGTGTGTTTACTTGTAACTTGTGCCATCTATGGTAACTGGATATAGTTATCTTGTAGGTTGTTAGTGATGATGGAAAGAAAGTTAGGCGCCAACAACCTTTTACTGAATCAGATATGGAAGAATTGCAGGTTACATTAGCCAGTTCTATTTGGAGTCATTTCATCACTTTATTCACTGACTGTAAATAATGGGTTTCTTTGTCTCCTCTCTCTTCGTTTTAGTCGCGTATTGTTGTGGCTGAAAATCTACCTGAGGATCATTGTTACCAAAACCTTATGAAGGTTTTCTCTGCTGTTGGGAGGTAGAGATTTCTTTCCATATATAAATTTGCCATCAGCAATTTTTCAACATCATTCACTTAAATCAATGCTGTACTGCAGTGTAAAAATGATCCGTACATGTTATCCTCAACTCACCAATGGCACAACCACTTCTACTAACAAATCAGCAAAACTTGATATGCTTTTTGGCAACAGGGTATGCATCTTTGTCTGTTATTATGCTTGTTTCATAAAGGTACTAAATTGTCCAAGGGAGACATTATGCTTCAGCGTCATACTGTATATATGCGCATGCTTAATTTGTGGTTATTTGCATTTACTCTGTAGATTATGCTTTTCTCATAACAAGTTATACTATGGAATAATTTTTCACTTCACCTCCTTTTTTTTGGACCTTTTTTTTCCTCTTTCTTTCATTTTTAGGATTTTATATATGATGTTTGTAGTTTGAAGGTGTGTATGGGTATCTTTTCAAAGGAAAGGGAGAGTCAATGAAGATGACTTTATGGTGCTTTATAGACAAAAGTAGGTCATTGTACCAAAACAGATATATGGATGACTCATATAATTAGAAGTGACCTGATTTTCCGTCAATCCTATTAGCTTCTTAATATGAAGTTCCATATGAAACAAGCGCAAAGCAGGAACGAGTACATGCAGCAGTGACTGATAAGCTGACAAATGGAGGGAACTATTTGTGGGTTTTTAGCATCGATATGAGTGAGCAAGAGGGGCAAGAAATAACAAAATATCTTCACCGGAAGTATGATGAGTAGATAATAACAAGCAAAATATGGTGCCTTGAATAGTTGAATGTTTATCCAAAGGTTGCTGAGCTGGGGTGGATGATGGTATTTGCAGCTTGAGTGGGCATGTTTTTGAGGTACAGAAGGCTTGTTGTCTCTTTCGTAGCTAGCAATCGTGACAATAGTTGCTGAAAAGCATTGCTATATCTTATGATCTTTTGGCACAGCTAGTACTTCAGTAGAATTACTGGAAGTATAAGTGGAAAAACATCATGAGCAGCAAGGACAAAGCTCTGTGAAGGCAGGTGGATTGCAACGTTACTGAGAGGAGCATGGTTATATATGAAATGTGCCTTGTAAATGTTAGGGGAATGTCTGAATGGTAACTGAGACTTAAGTTTGAAATGCATTAGAAGTTGGTCTTGGCACCTCGCAACCTAATCTTTCTGTTGTCATGTGGAAGGCACATCTGTAGCATCTGATTGTGAGCTATAGCCAAGTCATCTATCCAAACATAGATTCTTGAATGTTTTCGTCACCTTATCATGTGCAAAGCATTTCAACATGATTTAACATTCTGTGCATGACACGATAGTGAGTGATGTGTTTCTAGAAAAGGAATATTGATCTGGTGAAGGCAAAGGTGGCCTCAGCTCAATTATCAAAAGAACTTTAAATCTGCCTCATATTGGAGCAAGCTTCCTATGAAGCTATGTAGAATTGGTTTTTCTTTATAATTAATTCCATTAAGTTTCACATCCATCTTATCTAGGAATTTAGCTGTTAAAGGTGTCATCAATCTTTCACTTCATAAATGGTGTCACCACATGGCTGAGCATTCTTTTCATTTGTATAATCAGTGCTGAAGTGGCAATGAGCAAAAGGAATCTAAAAGAAGCTTTGAAGTGAAACATCCAAAAAGGAATACAAATAACTCAAACTGTTTAACAGGAATTACCAAGGATGGCAATGTGACCTATGCCAGTCATGTATTGGGTTGATAAGGTACGATATGGTGACATACCAACATGGTATATAGCATCATGACAGCCAAGTGTCAGTAACCCTAGGATTCACCAAGGGAGAGAGGGGGGAAGGTACCAATGGTTGTGGTGGACATGCTGGAGCCGGTGAAGGTGGAGGTGCCGAGATCCCGGTCAACACCTCCAGGCCCAACCCTAGTCACAGGTGATGGCGTTGGGCAGATGTTGGTGGCGACTCAATAGGGAATGCTGGGTAGCATGATGCTGGAGGATGCAGTGGAGATGAAGGCATTTGGGGCCAAAGAAAGAGATTGAGGAGAGAGAGTGTGAGGTGAGGAGAGAAACGGGAGAAAAACAGGATCAAAATAAGGGTGGGGGGATGAGGCATTTTATATAAGAGACCTCAACGTAACCTGGATGAACTGGGTCATTACATCCTGAAACCATGTGGAACTAGTAAGTTCAGTACCTCCAAACCGGGCAGTTCAGGACAGTTTGGCAAACCTTGTAATTTACTGAATTTCAGTAGCAAGATACAAAGATGGGGGTGCTTTGAGAGTGAATTGAAGACTTCTTGACTTTAAAATTTAATGGTGTACGGGATCGTGAGAAATATAGTTAAAAAGCTGAGACAAATCAGTATAACAATCGGATTTAGGTTTTTCACACTAACTAGATCAAAACAAAGGTGTTTTTGACAACATAACCTGCTTTTAGGTTCAGGTTGATGCATATTGATTGGAAGGTCAGCAGGCATCCAGAAACATCAATTCAGCAAATTATCCTAAAATGAGTGAGGTGTAATAGGTAGTAATAATCAAACACTAGCAAACAAATGTTAAGTGAAGAAAGAGGATGAAAACAGCCATATAAATTTTATCTGAAGCTAGATGAAATTGAAACAAAATGCATGGACATGTTCTATTTGCTGCTATTCTCATACCACCCTTGTTTTAATTGTAAGGGCCAGATGTCTTTCTAGAGAAGCCCTACGGTTTTGAAATGAGTGATGGTAGTGGTAGTGGCTGGAAAATTGATTAAAAGTCAGTATCCATCAGCTTGAAAAGGCAGAACATTAGAGGGATGTGGGGCTGAAATGAGCACAACTGCACAAGTTTGGCTGGAATCCAACAAAGTCTCCACTGACTATAATTTTGGGTTTCTGAACCTTGGTGACGCTCCAAAGCTTGGGCAATGACAGGCACAGAAAGGATGATACAGGATTCATATTCTGCAGCAGAGACGGGCTATGAATGTTATGATTATGACCATTGTTTTTTAAAAGTGAAGGCTTGAGTAGGCTGTGATATTATCTTTCTTATAGGAGTTTCCATATAGAATTTTATGATATAAGTACATTGTACTGGCATACATTAGCTGTCAAAAAGAATGTTATACAATTATAAGAGGTTTTTGGATATGAGATTTACTTTTGTGATATTGAATTTGCATTTTCTGTTTCTCTTTCTCTTCCAAGCATGCAATTGTGCAAGGAATGAGCCTAATGGTGATGTACAATTGTGACTTCTTCAAACTCTGTTAAGATGTCAGATTGTCATCCTAAAAAATAACTTGCATAAGCTATTTATATGTAGGTGCATATATTAATTAGAACAATCATATTTTGAATTTCTGTGTTAGTTTTGTATATTAGTTTTAACCTGTAAGTAGATTTGTCTGCGAACTTTGGTTGTCATATGTCACATATATGTGATTGCTTGTACAGTAGCAAAGCACTTATTTCATGGATCTGACATTTGCAAACATATTTTAAGTCTTCAAGATTAAAATTCTGCTGTTGAGGTTTAGGTTGATACTCTTCTTTAAAAAAAAAAAAAAAAACTATAATAATTTCCGTATGTTTTAGATGCTGTTGCTCCATTAAGACTTGCAGATGACCTGTTTAGCAATGTTCCATTTTATAATGTAGCACAGTTGCCTTGTGTGTGTGTTTTCATGCATAAAACTGATTCTTATTCATATTTTGAATTTTGTTTTTTGTTTAATTTGTTTAATTCATGTGCAGTTGCATGCATTTATTGAGTATGAGACTGTTGAAGATGCTGAGAAAGCAGTAAGTTTGGAACTGAATTCTACATTTTGCTTTGATGTGGTTGTGTATCCTCATCACGTTATCCTCTGGCTATACTGGTTTTCCTGGCTTGCAGATTGCTGAGCTTAATGATGAGAAGAACTGGAGAAGCGGGCTCCGAGTTCGTTTATTGCTTAAATGCATGGTATTAACCATTATCTTTGCTTTCAATGAAGGGGTCTTTGTGTGTCCTGCTATTGTATCAGTATGATATTCCATTCATGTGCTGAAAAGCCTTGAACTAGAACTGGTGGCAAAGGAGGGAGAACTAGAAAGTAAGTAGATCCCACAATCCCATGCTTCCTGGGATTACCACAAAACACCTTTTAAAGGAGCTTGCTTCTCATGCATGGGCATCACTGGAAACTGTCCGATTCCCTCCAACTTCTCATTCCATCTGTTTCTGTCCAAATATGGGATATTCTTCAAGCAACACTAAGGGCCATTCAAAACCTCCTATACTATTTACAAATTTGTATGCTAGGTGAAGAAAGATGGTAAAACATTCTAAGGATAACATCTGTTGATAGCTTTTCACCATAATACCATGGCAAACTTTGAAATTATTAGTATAATATGTGGATTCTTTTGGAATATATGTTGTTATAAAAATAAATATTTTATGAAAAATCCAGTCTTCTTGATTTAAACCTATTTGTAAATGTTGGCAAATTCCAACTCATCTAGTTTCTTGATTGTAGAGCAAACATTCTTTGAACATGGTTATGCTTTCATGACATCCTTTCAGATGCTTTTTGGGGGCAAAATCTTTCAGATGCTATTTGTTACTTATTTTTTCCCATTAAAACTCCAGACAAAACATGGGCCAGTTCGAGGGAGAAAGGGAGCGCATGAAGGTGATGTTAATGGAGAGGGTGATGTCTCCACATCTGACCAGCCAAATGATAAGCTGGTGGAAGATCCTTCTCAACTATATGAGAATGTGGTAAGGAACTATAATCCTCTGGTGCATTTTATTTGCAGTGCTGAATTTAGTTTATTTCCAAAAAAGGCTCAGCTAACTGTTTGTTGATTTACCCATCATTACTGATTCGCTGTTCTGTTCTCTGTTCCATATCTGTTAGACCTTTTTTGCCGATGGCAAAGAATGGTCATTTTCTTGTTCCAATTAAACAAAAGGCCAGGTTATGGCATTTAGTTTTCCTAATTAGCTACCTTGGACAGGGTGAGGCTCTTTTCAGTGAAAAAGATGGTGGACTGAGGAGAGGGAGAGGTCGGGGCCGGGGAGGGAAGGGTCGAGGACGTGGCCAGTATCACAACAATAATCTTAATGGAGGTCATATGATTGGCAGTTCACCCTCGAGTCATCCTGTCCATACTGAACAGCCAGTGGTGGCTAATAAGCAACCTCCCGGTCCTCGCATGCCGGATGGGACGAGAGGATTCACCATGGGTAGGGGAAAGCTGGTAACCGCCACCAGTATGGTATAAAGACCTTTCTATAAATAGGTCGTCCTGAAAAACATGCTGTTTGGTGTGTTGTTGATAGAAAGGTGTAATAGTGCTGTTATAGCTCAGGCATTGCTTTTGGCGGATGCCTTGTTCTGGACCTGTCTTGAAGTCAGATTCTGCCTTACATTTTTTTTTCCTTTTGGAGGCTTTTTGGGTGTCTGGATTGAAACGCAGTAACCGGTTTTTATATTTTGTTACATTCTTTACCCCCGTTTAGTTGACAGTTCTGGTGGAAAAGAAATATCATAAAAGTTGGTACAGGACCATATTTTGTTCTTTTACACCCCTTAAGTCGATAGTTCGTGAAAAAAAAAAATTCATAAGAATTAGTACAGGACCATGATGCGTAGCCTAGTATCCTTGATGCAAAGGACATCATTGGGTGTCCTTGATGCATGAAAAATTGATGATATTTTCTGGTTTAATCACACTTTGTTTTTTGCAAATCTCCCTTTATCAAGTAATTACACATCTACTATTCATTGTTGATCTTTCATTTTGCAAGAAGCGAGCAACTTATAAAGTTTCTCCGCTAAGAAGTGATCACCTTATATAATTTCTATGCTCTTAAATAAAATTATATACTTTTAACATGGAGCCATGATTTCGATCAAAAGAATGCACATGCAGCTGGAGTCTTGAGTTTATAATTCTTGAGTTTATTATTTTGAACAAAAATCATATGGAGTCATCATCATAGAATATCATATGGGATGGATCTTCTATTTTGTTATATTTATCTTAGTATCAATCTTAAAGGAGAAATCTAAAAATTAAAGTCTGCTATTAACAGAGAGTCGTTCATCTCATAATTAAAAATAAAAAAATATAGTATTTTTTTTATTTTCATAATATATTTCTTATCAATATATATTATATGGTTAAGTGATATATACCAAGCAAATTAATCATCAAGTAAGTCAATGCATATCTTCAGCAAAATTGATAAAATATAATTTTTAAAATATGAAATTCATCGATATATAGTATATGGTCAGATGATATATACTTAACAAATTAGTCACCTGACCACTAAATACATATCTTGAAGTAAATTAACACATGATTTTTAGCATATTATATTCATCAGTACATATTATATGATATGGTGTACGTACTCATCGACTTACTGATATATACTATAATTTTTTTTGATACATATCTAGTAACGATCCAATATATCATTCTAGATAAATTGATATATAGTTTTCAGAATATGAAATTCATCAATCCATAGTACATGATTAGGTGATACATATTTAGCAAATTAATCATTTAGCAGTCGAATCTATATCTCTAAGTAAATTAATATATATTTTTTAGGACATTATGTTCATTAATGTGTACTATATGATATAATGATATATACTTATCAACTTTCTGATACATATTGCAAGATTCTTTAATACATATTTAATAATAATCTAATACATACTTTCAGATAAATTGATATACCATTTTTAGGATATATTTTACCTGGAGATATGTATTGGATTATTGTTGGATGCTTATCAAAGAAGTTTGCAGTATATATCAACTAGTCGATGAGTGTGTATCATTAGATTATATAATATGTATTGATGAATATAATATTTTAGAAATTATATATTATTTTGCTTGGATGTGCATATTGAGTTGCTGGATGACTAATTTGCTAAGTGTGTATCATCTGATTATATATTAGATATTGATGAATTTCATATTCTAAAAATTATATATCGATTTATTTGAAGGTGTGTATTGATGTTCTAAATGATTAATTTATTTAGTGTATATCATATGGCTATGTAATATATATTAATAAAAAATATATACTTAAAATAAGAAAAAAAGAGAATATTTTTTTTTTTTAATTATGGGACTTACAACTCTGTTGGTTGAAAAGCCTTTAACTTTTAGATTTATTTTTTAAATTTAGTATTAAGAGAAACATGGTAAACTGTAAAGTCCATCCCATAATATTTTCTCTAATGTCCGCCCCATATGATTTTTGTACTAGTGCCCGCCTCATATGATTTTTGTTCATTATTTTTTATGTCACCTGTAAATCATAACCAAAAATTTTATGAAACTCATATTATTATATTACGTAACAGTTCATGTTAGAATTGTAGTTTTGGAAATAAAAATGTGATATAACTATTGCATTATAGAAGATGAGGGTACCATACTATATTATTTTATTATTATTGTAGTATAATTATAATTGTACAAATTAATTACATTATAAGTTGTGTTAAAATCAAAGTCCGGGATATGGTCGTTCAACTGGTTGAAAGCTATTGCATTTTATGTGGACTTGTTTGAAAGGCCTATGTCAAAAATTAATATTCCAATATCAGGTCGAATTTTGACTAAAAATTTATTTGTAAAATAGTAACTATTTTCTCTTAATTTTTGAAAGATATAATTTTGTAGAAAATTTGGATTTTGATAATCTGAAACTCTTTGCAAAGGATTCTTCAGAACTTACGGTTAATATTTTGATGATGTTAACAAAATTCTACTAGTTTCTACGTCGAGTGGTCCATTTAATGATGATTTTTTCTCTTCTTTTTGAAACCGCTAATTGCTTATAAAAATATTTAGATTTCAACAATCTCAGATGTTTTGCAATGAACCGTTTGAGAGGCATAATGTTATCATAGCCTTGATAAAAATTTAAGTTCTTCAAAACTTACAACTAAAATTTCATGGTCCTTAACAAAATTTTACTACTTTTAGCATTAAGTAGTCAATGTAAAGACCCTTTTTTTCAAGTTTTTGAAAGCCATAAATTTTTTATAAAAATATTTAGATTTGATGATCTTGGAGTATTTGTAACAAACTCTTCGAGATCCATAATTGTTACATCCAGCCTTGATAAAATTTTAATAATTTATAGAAATTAAAACTTGTCTATATCATATCTTAGTGATCTCAATGTTTCAAGAAGAAAATTTTTAAAATTTATATATTAAATTTTAAGGATGGGCCTAGCCTATCAATGGGCCAAGTCTTGATTAGGCTACATAATCTGAATCAACTGCAAGTTGAGTCGGCCAATTCTTGACCTGACCTAACTCGACTCAATCAGGATAGTCTTCGGAAATCCAATATCATTTTAGACCGCCGCCTTTTTTCCACCTCCTACTTTGCCTCGACTCTAACATCTCTCTGTCACCATCTACTCCTCCAATCCTCCCCCCCTCTACAACCATCTCCTTTCCTCCACCATTTCCTTCACCACCTCCTCCTCCCTCTCTCAGCCATGTACCTGATCCTCTTTGTTGCCTTCTCCTCTGCCTACTCTCTCTGTCCTCCTCTTAGCTGTGACCTCATTCATTTGCCTTTTTCTCTTTTGACCCATCTCTACTGTTATTGCTTCCTCCCCTCCTCCCTCTCTCTGTCATCACGTCCTCTCTTTGGCTCTCTACTTTGCTACCTTCTCCATTTTGACCCCTCCCTCCTACTTCTCCTTGACTTATTCATGCATCCCAATGAAATTCTGATATTTTCTTGATCAGAATGTGACCAAAAAAACTATAGATGAAATTCAATGATAATTTTCTTCTTATTTTTGAAATCTTAGTTTTCCTTAAAGTTCTTCAGGGGAGCTTGAATGGACTTGCTTTCTTCAATTCTATTTAAAGGCCAAGATCATTTATAAGCAAAAGATTTTGCCCTTGCTTTTATATCTAGTATAACTATTGATATCAGCCTCAATCACAATATGCTAATATAATTGCCATTCATCGTAAGATATGTCAGCATTATTATCATTTTTAGTGTATTTAATACACTAGAAATGATAATCATATTGGCATGATTAATTAAGGTTGGTATGAATCAAGTCTGATATTTGATACTATATTTTTATTATTTGATGGATTTAATGCTTTAATTAGATGCTTAAGTTTTGTATTTCTATTCAAATAAGTTTTAGATGCCAAAAAGGAAGAGGACGAATTTATGTTACTTGTAGTTTGGATGCCCATAAAATGAAATGCTTAGTCTATCATAGTCTACGTTGAAGTAGTAATCTTTCAAATAGGGTTGAAACTTTTGAGGGTTCGGCTAAGTTGAAGGAAAATGCAAAGTAAACCAAACTCCTATACCTCCCAGCTCTAACCCAGTGCAACTTGGTCTTAGATTAGGATGTCTCTTAAACACAATAATTTGTCCCTGTATAGACTCCAAATTGCTGAAACATGTCCAATATGTTTTAGGAGAAAGTTTGCTCTTTTAAATGTAGAAAACACATGGTTGGGTGCAATCGCTCCCCATGAAAAAGTAGCATGATGCTGCTAGCTTGATGGAACCTAAACCTCACCCCTTCTAGCATCAATCCATATCACAGATGGCTTAAAGACTCACCGGTTTATCCGAGCAAGGATGTGGGAAGCATATAGCATGAAGATATTTGCATAGGAACATCGAACATAATCTTCATGTTATATGTTTGCATAGGAATATCGAACTTATATATAGCATGATGCTTATGTTTCCATCCTAGACTCTTGTGGATGGCTTCCATTTTTTGAGAAGAATACTAGAGCACTGAACAACATGGGAAAAAAAAAAAGGCCAAAAGATATTTTTTGTTTGAGAGAAGACTTGTTATCAAAAACAAATCAAGACAAGCTTGGTGGTGATTCTCTCTACTAAGGATGTTCCATCTTTTTTGCATCAAGCACTTGGGCATTCGTCCAAACAAAAGATGCATTTTGGCACGGTCTGATAGTAGATGCAGCCGCAGCACTTCTTGTCGCAGGGAGCTGGACATGCTGTTCACCAAAAAAGTGAGGAGAAGAATGTCAAGGTATGCTGAATAGCGAGGAAATGGATAACGTATGTCACCACGTAAAAAAGGGATTAATGGATATCCTAGCACTTACGAACTTCCTTATCCACGCCGTATTCAAGGGCATTCGTCGCCGGTTTTGGGGTGGTCAGCGTTGCAGAACAAGCGATATCAACCGAGATGGCGGCTGCGACTGCCATGAAAGCGAGAACCAAACTCGGCCTCTTCATGGTTCTGAAAATGGTTGATGGAGGTGGAACCGGATGAAAATTTGGGAAGCACAGCACTCATATTTTTATTAGGGAGTGTTGGGATAAGTCAATCAACCTCCGATTTAGATCAACCGACTACCGATTTCGACTTAACAACAGTCGACCGATCGGACATACAACCCCGACTCTACATCGCGGTTCTGACTCTTCATCGACCAATTGAACGAACCGCACCGATCTATCGCCAGCTGACCGACTAATAACTTGACTACTACCGATCGACAACAGACGACTTAGACCATCGGCATAACAGAACTACTAGCCGACGGTCGCTCATGGATTCTACCGACATATGGTCGGCTAATCTGCTCAACATACCATAACCGTCACGAACGATTACCGACCGCATATCACGGCACGATCAGGAGAAATTAATAATCCACTACGTGATTATGGCCCGATGATTTAGCGCTATAAAACACGGGACCACGTCCAACGGTTACGAAAACCTCATCTATAAAAGGGAGGTAAGAGAAACAGGACTGGTAAGCCAACTCTGGACCAAAACTCTGTTACTGTTTACATTCAACTCCTGTTCACCAACTTTTCTCTCTGACTTAGGTATCGGAGGGTCCTCGTCGGACACAAATCTGATTTGTATGGACGCTGTTTTGCAAGGGTTCATTCCCGACGACAGGCGATGGAGAGTTGGCCGCAACAGATTGGCGCACCAGAAAGGGGAGAAGACAACTTACAATGACGAAAATCAGGGCTCAACGGTCAACAGCAACCAGATCGACGAGGCACTCTTCCCACCGGGAAGAGGCTCCTCCCTTGCCTCCGGTAGCAGAACCCAGTTCTCCGTGACCCGTGGTCACCATGGACGTCTAGATTGCTGCAATCGTACAGCAAATGAACGTTCTTACGGAGGCGGTCAGAAGCATCCAGCAGTAGCAGACCTAGCCACCACAGCTACCGGCAGAGCAACCGTCTCGACTCTCTCATCGGGACGAGCAGCGGCACTCTCGATGCGCCATCCATCATTCACAGCGTCCCTCTCCTTCTCAGTTGGATCAAGCAAGGAAAGAAAAGTGACTGCGAATACCGTCTACTTCCCCCTCTAACTCATCGAGAGGTTCAACCTCTGGAGTTTTTCAACGGCGATTCGATGATTATGAACGTAAATTCTAGGAGATCAATCACCAACTTACTCAGCTTCAAGTGGAAGGTCGGAAGTTCTCCAACGACTACGACTTCCACACCATCCCGTCGCTTTCTCGATACTTTTTGGACCAACTGATCCCATCTCGGTTCAAGATGCCTTAGGTGGAGCCATACGACGGATCCACCGACCCGATCGATCACCTTAAGAGCTACAAGGTTCTCATGATGATTCAGAGGGTGACCGATGCCCTCTTATGCATCGGCTTCCCAGCAACTCTTCAGAAAGCTGCTCGAGCCTGGTATTTCGGACTTCAGTCGGGAAGCATATATTCTTTCAGACAGTTAGAATATTCTTTCGTGGCTCACTTCAGCACCAGTCGAAGGCCGCCACGAACTTCTGATAGTCTCTTCTCAATTAAACAAGGAAAGACAGAAACACTTCGGAATTTTGTGGCTCGTTTCAATGCGACCACGCTTGAGGTCAAAGACCTCAATGAAAATATGACATCTCAGCCATGAAAAGAGGTCTAAGCAGATCTCGATTTACGTATTCTTTGGACAAGACTCTCTCTCGGACTTATGCTGAATTTCTGGAGTGTGCATACAAGTATATGCACGCAGACGAAGGAGCTTCTGACCGGTGCCAGACAGAAGGCAAAAGTTAGAAGAAGAAGAAACAGAAGAAGGAAGAAGCTCCAGTCGAATCAAGTCGATCACCATCCAATAAGTGAGCTTCGCCCCAACGACGGAGTCCAAGGTCGAGTTACGGCAAGTATGACTCCTACACTCCTCTTTTCGCTCCTCGTGCGCAGATCCTTATGGAGATCAAAGGAGCGGAATATCTACGACACCTCCCATCGATGAAAGTGTTGCCGAGGAACCGCGACTGGAAGAAGTATTGTTGGTTCCATCATGATCACGGTCATGATACCGAATAATGCATCCAGCTCAGGGATAAGATAGAAGCCCTGATTCGATGAGACTATCTCGAAAAATATCAGAGATCTCCACTGACTCAACCTCTTGCTGATCGACGACCTCAACTGCAAACTGAGGAAACTGTAAATAATCAACCGACTGCGGGAGTGATCAACATGATCTCCGGACGACTGGCCAGGGGGGTAACTTTCAAAGATGAGTCGGCAAAGCGACAACGACTCGATAATGTAATAACTTTTTCGAAAAAAGATGTTCGAAAAATTCAGACTCTCCATGATGATACTGTTGTTGTTTCGGCAACAATAGCGAACTATGATGTAAAAAAAATCCTTGTAGATAATGAAAGTTCAACTGATGTTTTATTTTATTCGACTTTTTTTCAAATGCAACTGCCGACTGACCGACTCAGAAGAGTCTCAACGTCACTGGTCGGCCTCATAGGAGATGCTGTCACAGTGGAGGGAGAAATTTTTCTACTCTTAACCGCTGGGACCGAACCACAATAGAGCACTGTTTTCATAATGTTCACGATGGTTCGAGTACCTTCGACTTATAATGCCATACTCGGACGACCTGGACTTAATGCTCTGAGAGCAGTGGTTTCGACATACCATTTGTTAGTTCGATTTTTGATAAGATATGGAGTCGGAGAGATCCGTGGAGATCAACAACTCGTCCGATGTTACTTTCTTATCTCCACTCAAAATAATAAACTTGAAAACTCTTTGTTTGTTGATAAATTGGACCAAAGAGAAAATCAAGAGAGGGGTGAACCAGCTAAACAACTGGTTTCCATCCCGTTAAAAGAAGAAGATCCCAAGAAAATGGTCCGAATTGGATCACAATTATTCGACTCAGAGCGGCAACAACTAATAAAATTGCTCAGAGCCAACGCCGACATTTTTGCTTGGTCGGCCACCGACATGTCTGAGATTCTTTCAAAAATAATAACTCACCGACTTAACGTCAATCTAAATATTAAGCTGGTGAGACAGAAGAAGTGACATTTTGCTCCTGAAAGACAAAAGGTCATTGATGAAGAAGTCGACAAACTCCTCGCACCAGGCTTCATCAGAGAAGCTACATATTCCGACTGGCTTGCCAATATGGTAATGGTAAGAAAAGCCAATGGAAAGTGGAAGATCTGCATCGACTATACTAATCTGAATATAACTTGTCCGAAGGATAGCTTCCTGTTACCGAAGATTGACCAATTGGTTGATGCGACTTCTGGCCACCGACTTCTGAGTTTCATGGATGCCTTCGCTAGATATAATCAAATCCGCATGGCACCAGAAGATGAAGAGCACACAGCTTTTGTGACCGACAAAGGTATATACTGCTACAAAATAATGCCTTTCGGTCTGAAAAATACCGGCGCTACCTATCAACGGCTCATCAACAAGATCTTCAAGACACAAATCGGGTGGAACATGGAAGTATATGTGGATGACATACTGGTGAAGAGTCCCCAAACTTCAAATCATGTTCGAAATCTGGAGGAAACTTTCGACACACTCCGACGGTATCAGATGAAATTAAACCCAACTAAGTGTGCATTTGGGATAACCTTCGAAAAATTCTTTAGATTTCTTGTTTCACAATGAGAATCGAGGCTAATCCCAAAAAAATTAAAGCCATTATCAATATGAAGCATTCGAGTTCAAAGAAAGAGATACGGCAACTCAATGAAAGGATTACCACGCTCAGCCGATTTATTTTTAGATCGATCGAGAGATGCTTGCCATTCTTCAAAACTTTGTGACAATCGAAGGATTTTTCATGATCGGATGAATGCCGACAATCTTTTGAAGACTTGAAACAATACTTGGCTTCTCCACCTTTGCTCACAAAACCAAGGATAAGAGAGACATTGTATCTCTACTTGGCAACTTCAGCAGAAGTGGTTAGTTCGATACTCATCCAGGAGGATAAGAATCGAATCCATCGATCAATCTACTACACCAGCAAAGTACTTCACAATACCGAAGTTTGATACTCAAGGGCGGAGAAAATGATGTATGCCCTAATCATATCGGCACAACGACTTCGTCCATATTTTCAAGCCCATCCGATTATAGTTCTGACAGATTAGCCGCTGAAGGCAATCTTACATCGACCTGACACGTCAGGTCGGATGGTAAAGTGGACAATGAAGCTTGGCAAATTCGACATTTAATATTGTCCACGACCGTCCATGAAGGTGCAAGTCCTAGCCGATTTTGTCGTCGAATGTACTATATTTGACAATAAGCCAGAAGATACAGATGACAACACAATAAAAGAGGCTACGACTTTCAAACCTGACTTAAAATCAATCTGGGTGCTTCACATTGATGGAGCATCTAATGCACAAAATAGCAGAGCTGGCCTCATACTCACGAATTCCGAACGGGTAGTCATCGAGTACGCCCTTCGGTTCAACTTTAAAGCCTCAAATAATCAAGCCGAATATGAAACACTTTTGGCCAGCTTGAGGATAGCCAAGGAGCTTGAGATTTACAATTTGAAGGTCTTCACCGACTCACAACTGATCGCTGGACAGATCAAGGGTGAATTTGAGGCCCGCGATCCCATTATGATGAAGTACCTTCAGAAGGTGAAAGATTTTACGGCAAGCTTGAAATATTTCGAGATCTTTCACATTTTCAGAATTGAAAATGCTCGAGTCGATGTACTTTCACGACTGGCCACAACCGCTTTCAACTCGCTGGGTCAGATATTTGTTGAATGCCTCGAACAGTCGAGTATTGATAAAGTCGAGGAGGTATTGCAGTTCACTATCGAACCAAGCTGGATGGATCCGATTGTTCAATACCTGATCGATGGGACCCTTCCTGCGGACTCCTTAGAGGCTAAACGACTTCAATGGATGGCCTCTCAATATGTAATAATGAATTGTTATCTTTACAAAAGGTCTTTCTCTCTCTCCTTGCTGAAGTGTTTAGGACCTATAGATGCCGACTATGCACTTAGAGAGATGCACGAAGGAATTTGCGAAAATCACTTAGGGGGTAAGTCTCTAGCTTATAAAGTTCTGCGACAAGGATATTATTGGCCCACCATAAAAAAAGATGCAGTTGAATTTGTCCGAAGGTGTGAACCATGTCAAAAATATGCAAATATACAACATCAACCGGCTAGTCAGCTGACGTCGATTGTAGCACCATGGCCCTTCGTGCAATGGAGGATTGACATACTTGATCTTTTTCCTCCGGCATCTGGACAGAGAAAATTCATAGTGATCGCCATCGACTACTTTACCAAATGGATAGAAGCCGAACCTCTGGCGCAAATCACTGAAAGCAAGATGAAAGACTTCATTCAGAAATTCATTATTTACAGATTCTGTTTGCCACACATCATTATCACCGACAATGATCGATAATTTGACAATCAAAATTTCAGAGAGTTTTGTGCGAAGTTTCATATTACGCACAAACTCACGTCGGTTGGCCATTCACGGTCAAACGGTAAGGTAGAAGTAACCAACCGGACAATCCTGCATGGGCTTAAAATCTGATTGAATGAAGTCAAAGATCTCTAAGTAGAAGAATTATATCTGATCTTATGGGCATATCGAACGACTCTCCGCATACCAACTGGAGAATCTTCCTTCAACTTAGCTTATGGGACAAAAGCAATGATACCGCTTGAGATCGGATTGCCGTCAACAAGAGTGGAGCAATATAGTGAGCTGAGTAACTCTGAATGTTGGAGAGCTGACTTAGATCTCTTTCCAGAACTCCGACAGTAAGCTCAAATTCGGATGACTGCATATCGGCAAAGGATAGCCCGGTATTACAACGCAAGAGTCAAGTCGAAGATCTTTCGACCAAGAGATTTGCTCTTAAGAAAAGTAGAAGTCTCAAAACCCCTAAATCAAAAAAAATTATCTTCGAACTGGGAAGGACTTTACAAAATATCTGAAACTCTTAGACCGGATGCATATCGGCTAGAAACTCTCGAAGGGTCAGCGATTCTCCGAACATGGAATGCCGACAATCTGAAGATATATTATCAATAAAATCATCGATATGTATATCATTTAAAAAATAATCAGAATTTCAGAATCGCAAGTGTTTGACAAGTTTTATCAAATACTAGCTATATGTCGGCTTCCATTGCCAAGCCGACTTATCTGTTGTATTTTGACACGAAGTTTATCTCAGCCTCTACTATAAAAATCGAAGAATCAATTATTTCGGTGACGACCATATTTCGGTTCTTATGCAAAAATCGACATACCGACTGCAATCTCAACCGACATCGACTACACAGGCTTTCACCGCAAAAGCCGAATCATCGATTATATCTCGATTTTCAATGTCGGTTTTTCATTGTAAAAGCTGACTACAGTCGAAAGACTAATATGCCGACTTAGTCCTAACTAAGCGGAATGAAATGTCAAAATGATCAAGGTCAGATTGAAATTACACCGACTAGGCTACAGCCAGTCGAGGGATATTTGGTTTGCCACCGATTATCAGATAATTCGATATACAAGCCTAACCAAATATCGGACATGAGATATTTGACTTACAATCGTTATCCTAATTTCTATCAAGTACGTCAAAATGACTACACGACTAACGGATATTCTACAAGTCCTACCGAATGATCGGATCATCGATTAATGTTCGGTGACTACTTTACATTGCGGACATTGCAAACAATATTCCAGACGAACAAAGTTCAAACTTAGAAGAAAAATACTTTCATTCATTGCCAAAATAAGAAGTTACAAAATTGGACCGAAGTCCGATTACAGGTATCTGATTACAAAAAAGAAAGCAAAATACACCGACTAAGCTTCATCATCATTTTTGTTCATTTGCTCGGGTGTAGCCTCGTCGACTTGAACGATTTCGGACCCAATCGGTGCTTCTTCTTAAATCAGAGCAACTTCTTCTTCAGCAACTCTGTTTTTCGATCTTGGAAGGATGATGCTGCTCAAGTCAAGGCTCGGGTATAATTTTTCGATCACATCTCGACCGTCTTCATATCCGACGTAATATGAAGCGAAGCCATTTTCGAAGATCTCTTCCCTGTATTTTTTCGAACTTCGAAAATCCTCGACTGCCCGATCCAGTGCTTCTCTTGCCGACTCCGCTTCCGTCTTGGCCAAATCAGCATCGACTCGAGTAGAAGATAATTCTTCTTCGGCCAGTGCCAACCTTTCCAGGCTGGCCCGATGACATCCACATTCGGCTTCGAGCTTTTCGATGCATCCGTCTCACTCTCATCGAAATCGATGGATAGAATGCTTCTTGCTCTTGACCTGTGCCTTAAGAGCTGAAATAGTCCCGCGAGCCGATGTAAGTTCGACCCCAAGGATGCCAAGTCGTCAGTTAGTCAGAAAACCTCCTCCTGAAGTTTGACTTCTCGCTCTGCCGCTGACTTAAGTGCAGCCGCTTTCTAAGCATCGGCAGCTGCCACCTTATTTTCCCACGCACTACGGATGTCAGCAAATTTCGTGTAGCCAACCTTCAGGTCAGATATGTCGTGGATCAACTGCAGATAGAGGATAGCTCGGGTTATAAAAAAAAAAGAAGAAGAAGAAAAAATGTTTATCAAAGAGACTTATCTCGATGATGGTCGGATAAAAGGACAAAAATATTTCGACCACTGATCATTTCCTTCGACACTCCCGATCAACCGAAAGGAGAGTCGCCTGGCACAGTCACTTGGCCAGTACAGAATTAGCCAGGGCCGATTCATCGACGGGCACTTGGAGGTCGAAGTGCATCGCATGGCCCTCCACTGCTGCATCATCCACCGACGCCACCGGAGCTTCCCCCGGTCTATTATCGGCGGCCTCATGTTTGAAAGTGAGGGGAAGATTGAGCTTGACTGCGTCCCAATTGAAGGAGCAACTAGCGCAATCACAGATTGTTCGGGCTCTTTTACCTCGGCCCGAACCTCCTCAGGTGGCGAAACTTTCGATGTTGTTTCGATAGTTTCCCTCACTACCCTTTCCTTGGACAATGCAGCAGAGAACACTGTCGAAGCTGATAGTGCCAAGATTGGTTCAGGAACCGATGCCGATGGGGCATCGGGTTCCACGATCGATGTTGAAACGCCGACTGGAGCTGGTGCTTGATGCCTCTTCGATGGTCATGAAGGTCTGACCTCAGATGCTGCCTTCTTTTTGGCAGCGTGCAGACGAATGTCAACATTCGATACTCGCACCCTCTGCTGCATGGCTGTAATTACAATAAAGGTCAGTACAATTCAGCAACTAAACAAAAAATCAGAAATAACTGGCCAACTATACTATATCTAAACAAGAAACTGAACTAAGGTCGGCATCATAAAGGGCCTGTTTGGTTATAAGTTCTTTCTGCTTCGGCACCGACATGTCTTACAGCCAGTGAAAGTCCTCCTGGTCGTCGATCTCTACCCAGCTGTTGTCGTTGGGACTGGTTCGAGGATCGCCCTAATGAGAAGGAAAATCTCAAGGAAGAGAAGAAGAAGCAAAGAAAAATTAGTTCTTTCATCCACGAATGGATGATGGAAGATCGATAATAAAAGAAAGACTTTTTCGGAGGTTGAAAAACCATCACCCTCGGATCTTCGGATGAAATCGGAGGATGAAGAAGGCTCAAAAAAGAGGATGGGGCATGGTCGGCAATATCTGACACAGCAAAGCAAAGCTAATTATCAGTCAGACTGAATTCGGTGCCAACTGATCCGGATAAAGCCCGTAATAATCCAAAATATTTTGGATAAATTTCAGAATCAAAAATCAAAGATCTGCTCGAAGAGCTTCGACGTAGAAGGCCACCTGGTCCGAAGGTGGGTTATTCACCCAACCATCGGCTCCAGAGATGAAAAATTGAAACTGCTCCAAGATACAAAATTGCTCCCGAAGCCATTCAACGTTCGGTTTCGAAAGTGAAGAGGCCTCCACATCCAAACTCGATTGGGATTCATCAGTCAGATTCTCCGACTGATCTTTCCGAGAAGGAGAAGCCCTAGCCATGAGAACAACTCTGAAGAAGATAGAGACTTTAGAAGAAAGGACTCGAAAGAAAGTTGAAGTTGATCTGAAAGTTGGGAACAATAATCTTGGGCGATGGGGCAACAATCTGGCAGAATTTTAGTACCAAAAGTAGTGGAAAGTAAAAATTTGACTGAGAGTGACCCTATATATAGGATCCCTCAACGGCCAAGATGAAGGCGGTCAAATCGCAGATCTACCAAATGATGACATGTGACAACATCTGAACCGACCATTGATCGGACGGTTCGACGCACTTGTCCCAAATTGAGCCACGTCACCTTTATCCGCGAGAACAATTTCGATCTAATAACATTCAGACACGTGGAACAAATCTACTTGTCAGAATCATATCATCAGACACCGAATCGACTTTCTGAAATGATGTCTGACACTGACAACTAATACCGAATCGTTTGATCAGTGTGACAGATAACTGTACCTACCAACACGATAAAATAGTCGATCATCCGTATCTCGAAGAAAATGGCATCAAAATCAAGATTCGATGTGATAAAAAATAACTCCCTTCATCTAACGTGATAAACTACATGGTAATATACATGTCGACTCATCTTGAACTTGAGAGTAGAGGGTAACTGTTGGGATAAGTCAATCAATCTCCGACTCAGATCAACCGACTACCCACTTCGACTCAACAACAGCCGACTGATCGGACATACAACTCCGATTCTACATCGGCTGAATGTGCGATTCTGACTCTTCATCGACCAACTGAGCGAACCGTATCGACCTATTGCCGATTGACCGACTAATAATTCGACTATTATCGATCGACAGCAAACGACTTAGACCATCAGCATAACAGAACTACTAGCCGACGGTCGCTCATAGATTCTACCGATATATTGTCGGTTCTACCGACATATGGTCAGCTAATCTGCTCAATATACCATAACCGTCATGAAAGATTACCGGCTGCCTATCACGATATAATCAGGGAGAATAAACGATCCACTACGTGATTATGGCCCGATGATTTAGCATCATAAAATACGGGACCACATTCAACTGTTACGAAAACCTTATCTATAAAAGGGGATAAGGGAAACAGGGTTGGTAAGCCAACTCTGGGCCAAAATTCTGCTATTGTTTACATTCAACTCTTATTCACCAACTTTTCTCTCTGACTTAGGCATTGGAGGGTCTCTGCCGGACACAAATCCGATCTGCGTGGATGTTGTTTTGCAGGTGTTCATTTCCGACGACAGGCTACGGAGAGTTGGCCGCAATAGGGAGAGATTGCCAATTATTAGCGGTGTTAATATTTTTTTTTTTTGCTTTTGGTAAATAGCAGTGCTAATAATTAGTAGGTGTATCTGGTTAGATTTGCGAGAATATATTGGGACAACAAAAAGGGAAATATCCAAATACTGTTTTGACAGGATTCTATCCGTAGTTTTTACAAAAACATATTAGGAATAAAATAATGATCACATAAATGTGTAGATTTGCATGAAGATATTGGGATGAAGGAGCCTCCATATGGATGCTAATTTAGATATTTCAGGGATAAATAAAAAATGACCTAATTGCCACTCAAGGTTTCTAAATCTTGATATCTAGTTATCTCAATGGATAGGTGGGAGCAAGATGAATCAAGAACTTGGTTCATCTCATCTCAAATGGTAAATGCACGGGGAAAAAGTTCAAAGACAAATTAATTTTGAACATAAGCAATTCAATATTTTAAAGCAAAACACTCAAATAAAAATTTTTCATAATATATAAAAAATGCATAAAAAAAATAAGGTCAATACATAAGTAATTTCATGACAATTGTTATAGTGCTTTAGCAATATAATGGTATTTAGAAAACATTATTAAATTGGACCTAAGATTTATGAAATATAATGGTTTTTAGGCAACCTTATATATAGGTAACACTATATATATTTGGCAATACAAAAAAAATACATAAAAAATATAAGGTCAACATGCAAATAATTTCACACCAATTATTATAGTGCTTTAGCAATATAATTATATTTAGGCAATGCTGTAATGATAGGTTATGATGCATGATAGATACAAAAAAAATTTATAACTTGGTCCCGTAGACTTTATAATTTTAAACAATATTATGCTTATCATAAAAGCTCTTAATTTTCATTCAATAAGTATTTAATTTTTGATAAATACCATACTAATTTGATGATGGTAGAACTCAAATTCAAATCATTAGTACCAACCCTTAATGACTTAACAACTTCATCTCATGAAATAAATTATTTCATGGGTTATATTTTGGATACAGATACTTATATAAGAATGAATTAAATACACACATAGATGAGAATAAAGTGGAGGGAGGGAAAGCTAACTGAGTTTGAAATATGATAAGAAACAAAAGTAAAGTTTTAAATTTCATGGGATGAAGATGTTTTAATTTCTCAATGGAACAGAATGCCGCACTATTCTATCTCATCTCGACAGTAGTCTTGATCATACATCTCAGTCGATATTCTCTATCTCTTTCTTTCTCTTTTTTCTTTATTTTTTATCATTTTTTATCATTTTTTTTCTTATCTTTTTTTGTTGTTCTTCTTCATTTCTTTGTTTTTTTCTTTTCATCATCTTTTCTTCCTTTTCTTTTTTTTTTCTTTTTCTTTTTGTGTGCCTATGTACATGGACTTTAAAGTCTCGAATTTTTTTTTGATTCTATTTTTCTTTAGGAATAGAACGAGAAGGTTGGGATGTCCTCATCTCTCTATGACATAAAACTTTGAATGTAAGTGCATTGTTCTCTTCAATATGCATGGAATTTTATGCACAAAATTATAATCTTTGAAGATAAATTTACATCTTATTTAAATCTTATCATCATCTAATCATTTTTTTCTAAATTTATCTCAAGGCAAAGTCCAATGGTTTGACAACTCATGTAAAGTTTCTTAAGTTGTAAGCTTAGAATTGATTATAAGTTCGGCAAGTAAAGAATATGATGTACATAAATTGATGACCAATAATTATCTATCCCACTATTCTTTCCTTGAGACTACCATTCAATTTTTTCTTCGACAGGATTCTACCCTTAGTTTTTACAAAAACATATTAGGAACAAAATAAATGATTACATAAATGTGTAGATTTGCATGAAGATATTGGGACGAAGAAGTCTCCATATGGATGCTAATTTAGATATTTCAGGGACATATAAAATGACCCAATTGCCACTCAAGGTTTCTAAATCTTGATATCTAGTTATCTTAATGGAAAGGTGGGAGCAAGATGAATCAAGAACTTGGTTCATCTCATCCCAAATGGTAAGTGCATGGGAAAAAAATTCAAAGGCAAATTAACTTTGAACATAAGCAATTCAATATTTTAAAGCAAAACACTCAAATAAAAAATTTTCATAATATATAAAAAATACATAAAAAATACAAGGTCAATACATAAGTAATTTCATGACAATTATTATAGTGCTTTAGCAATATTAATCGTATTTAGGAAATATTATTAAATTGGATCTAAGATTTAGGCAATATAATGGTTTTTAGGCAACCTTATATATAGGTAACACTATATATATTTGGCAATACAAAAAAAAAACATAAAAAATATAAGGTCAACTGGCAAATAATTTCATGCCAATTATTATAGTGCTTTAACAATATAATGATATTTAGGCAATGCTATAATGGTAGGTTATGATGCATGATAGATACAAACTTTTTTTATAACTTGGTCCCGTAGACTTTATAATTTTAAACAATATTATGCTTATCATAAAAGCTCTTAATTTTTATTAAATAAGCTTTTAATTTTTGATAAATATCCTACTAATTTGATGAGGGTAGAACTTAAATTCAAATCATTACTACCAACCCTTAATGACTTAACAACTTCATCCCATGAAATAAATTACTTCATTGGTTATAGTTTGGATACAGACTTATATAAGAATGAATTAAATACACACATAGATGAGAATAAAGTGGATGGAGGGAAAACTAACTGAGCTTGAAATATAATAAGAAACAAAAGTAAAATTTTAAATTTCATAGGATGAAGATGTTTTAATTTCTCAACGGAGCGGAATGCCGCATTGTCCTATCCCATCTCGGTAGTAGTCTTAATCATACATCTCAGTTGTTATTCTCCGTCTCTTTTTTTTTTTATCTTTCTTTTCTTATCTTTTTTTGTTGTTCTTCTTCTTTTCTTTGTTTTTTTTCTTTTCATCATCTTTTCTTCCTTTTTTTTTTTCTTTTTTTGTCTCTATGTACATGGATTTTAAAGTCTTGAAATCTTTTTTAATTCTATTTTCTTTTAGGAATAGAATGGGATGGTTGGGATGTACTCATCTCTTTACGACATAAAACTTTGAATGTAAGTACATTATTCTCTTCAACATGCATGAAATTTTATGCACATAATTATAATCTTTGAAGATAAATTTGTATCTTATCCAAATCTCATCATCATCTAATCATTTTTTTCTAAATTTATCTCAAGGCAAAGTCCAGTGGTTTGACAACTCATATAAAGTTTCTTGAGTCGTAAGCTTAGAATTGATTATAAGTTCGGCAAGTAAAGAATATGATGTACATAAATTGATGACCAACAATTATCTATCCCATTACTCTTTCTTTGAGACTACCATTCAATTTTTTCTTCAACAGGATTCTACCCATAGTTTTTTACAAAAACATATTAGGAACAAAATAAATGATTACGTAAATATGTAGCTTTGCATGAAGATATTGGGATGAAGGAGCTTCCATATGGATGCTAATTTAGATATTTCAAGGACAAATAGAAAATGACCTAATTGCCACTCAAGGTTTCTAAATCTTGATATCTAGTTATCTCAATGGACAGGTGGGAGCAAGATGAATCAAGAACTTGGTTCGTCTCATCCCAGATGGTAAGTGCAGGGGGAAAAAGTTCAAAGGCAAATTAATTTTGAACATAAGCAATTCAATATTTTAAAGCAAAACACTCAAATAAAAACTTTTCATAATATATAAAAAATACATAAAAAATACAAGGTCAATACATAAGTAATTTCATGACAATTATTATAGTGCTTTACCAATATTAATAGTATTTAAGAAACATTATTAAATTGGACCTAAGATTTAGGCAATATAATGGTTTTTAGGCAACCTTATATATAGGTAACACTATATATATTTGGCAATACAAAAAAAATACATAAAAAATACAAAGTCAACGGGCAAATAATTTCATGCCAATTATTATAATGCTTTAGCAATATAATGATATTTAGGCAATGCTATAATGGTAGGTTATGATGCATGATAGATACAAATTTTTTTTATAACTTGGTCCCATAGACTTTATAATTTTAAACAATATTATGCTTATCATAAAAGTTCTTAATTTTCATTAAGTAAGCATTTAATTTGTGATAAATACCATACTAATTTGATGAGGGTATAATTCAAATTCAAATCATTAATACCAGCTCTTAACGACTTAACAACTTTATCTCATGAAATAAATTACTTCATTGGTTATAGTTTGGATACAAATACTTATATAAAAATGAATTAAATACACACATAGATGAGAATAAAGTGGAGAGAGGGGAAGCTAACTGACATTAAAATATGATAAGAAATCAAAGTAAAATTTTAAATTTCATGGGATGAACATGTTTTAATTTTTTAATGAAACAAAATACCGCACTATCCTATCCCATCTCGGCAGTAGTCTTGGTCATACATCTCAGTCGATATTCTCCATCTCTTTTTTTTTTTGATTTTTTTATCTTTTTTTATCTTTTTCTTTTTTTTGTTATCTTTTTTTTGTTGTTCTTCTTCTTTTCTTTATTTTTTTTCTTTTCAACATCTTTTCTTCCTTTTCCTTTTTTTTTTCTTTTTGTCTCCCTATGTACATGGATTTTAAAGTCTCAATTTTTTTTTAATTTTATTTTCTTTTAGGAAAAGAATGAGATGGTTGGGATGTCCTCGTTCTTCTACAACATAAAACTTTGAATGTAAGTGCATTGTTCTCTTCAACATGCATAAAATTTTATGCACATGATTATAATCTTTGAAGATAAATTTGTATCTTATCCAAATCTCATCATCACTTAATTATTTTTTTCTAAGTTTATCTCAAGGCAAAGTCCAATGGTTTGACAACTCATATAAAGTTTCTTAAGTTATAAGCTTAGAATTGATTATAAGTTCGGCAAGTAAAGAATATGATGTACATAAATTAATGACCAACAATTATCTATCTCACTACTCTTTCCTTGAGACTGCCATTCAATTTTTTCTTCGACAGGATTCTACCCATAGTTTTTATAGAAACATATTAGGAACAAAATAAATGATTACATAAATGTGTAGATTTGCATGAAGATATTGGGATGAAGGAGCCTCCATAATTTAGATATTTCAGAGATAAATAGAAAATGACCTAATTGCCACTCAAGGTTTTTAAATCTTGATATCTAGTTATCTCAATGGACAGGTGGGAGCAAGAAGAATCAAGAACTTGGTTCATCTCATCCCAAATGGTAAGTGAATGGGGAAAAAGTTCAAAGGCAAATTAACTTTGAACATAAGCAATTCAATATTTTAAAGCAAAATACTCAGATAAAAACTTTTCATAACATATAAAAAACACATAAAAAATACAAGGTCAATACATAAATAATTTTATGACAATTATTATAGTGCTTTAGCAATATTAATGGTATTTAGGAAACATTATTAAATTGAACCTAAGATATAGGCAATATAATGGTTTTTAGGCAACCTTATATATAGGTAACACTATATATATTTGGCAATACAAAAAAAATACATAAAAAATATAAGGTCAATGGGAAAATAATTTCATGCCAATTATTATAGTGCTTTAGCAATATAATGATATTTAGGCAATGCTATAATGGTAGGTTATGATGCATGATAGATATAAACTTTTTTTATAACTTGGTCCCATAGATTTTATAATTTTAAACTATATTATGCTTATCATAAAAGCTCTTAATTTTCATTAAATAAGCATCTAATTTTTTGATAAATACCATACTAATTTGATGAGGGTAGAACTCAAATTCAAATCATTAGTATCAACCCTTAATGACTTAACAACTTCATCTCATGCAATAAATTACTTCATTGGTTATAGTTTGGATACAGACACTTATATAAGAATAAATTAAATACACACATAGATGAGAATAAAGTGGAGGGAGGGGAAGCTAACTGAGCTTGAAATATAATAAGAAACAAAAGTAAAATTTTAAATTTCGTGGGATGAAGATATTTTAATTTCTCAACGAAATAGAACGCCGCACTGTCCTATCCCATCTCGGCAATAGTCTTGGTCATACATCTCAATCGATATCCTCCATCTTTTTCTTTTTTATCTTTTATCTTTTATCTTTTATTTTTATCTTTTATTTTTATCTTTTTTTATTATTTTTCTTCTTTTCTTTGTTTTTTTCTTTTCATCATCTTTTCTTCCTTTTCTTTTTTTTTCTTTTTCTTTTTGTCTCCCTATGTACATGGATTTTAAAGTCTCGAAATCTTTTTTGATACGATTTTTTTTTAGAAATAGAACGGGATGGTTGGGATGTCCTCATTTCTCTATGACATAAGTACATTGTTCTCTTCAACATGCATGAAATTTTATGCACATAATTATAATCTTTGAAGATAAATTTGTATCTTATCCAAATCTCATCATCACCTAATCAATTTTTTTTTAATTTATCTCAAGACAAAGTCTAGTGGTTTGACAACTTATATAAAGTTTCTTGAGTCGTAAGCTTAGAATTGATTATAAGTTCGGCAAGTAAAGAATATGATGTACATAAATTGATGACCAACAATTATCTATCCCACTACTCTTTCTTTGAGACTACCATTCAATTTTTTCTTCAACAGGATTCTACCCATAGTTTTTTACAAAAACATATTAGGAACAAAATAAATGATTACGTAAATATGTAGCTTTGCATGAAGATATTGGGATGAAGGAGCTTCCATATGGATGCTAATTTAGATATTTCAAGGACAAATAGAAAATGACCTAATTGCCACTCAAGGTTTCTAAATCTTGATATCTAGTTATCTCAATGGACAGGTGAGAGCAAGATGAATCTAGAACTTGGTTCGTCTCATCCCAGATGGTAAGTGCAGGGGGAAAAAGTTCAAAGGCAAATTAACTTTGAACATAAGCAATTCAATATTTTAAAGCAAAACACTCAAATAAAAATTTTTCATAATATATAAAAAATACATAAAAAATACAAGGTCAATACATAAGTAATTTCATGACAATTATTATAGTGCTTTACCAATATTAATAGTATTTAAGAAACATTATTAAATTGGACCTAAGATTTAGGCAATATAATTATTTTTAGGCAACCTTATATATAGGTAACACTATATATATTTGGCAATACAAAAAAAATACATAAAAAATACAAAGTCAACTGGCAAATAATTTCATGCCAATTATTATAGTGCTTTATTTATCAATATAATGATATTTAGGCAATGCTATAATGGTAGGTTATAATGCATAATAGATACAAACTTTTTTTATAACTTGGTTCCGTGGACTTTATAATTTTAAACAATATTATGCTTATCATAAAAGCTCTTAATTTTCATTAAGTAAGTATTTAATTTTTGATAAATACCATACTAATTTGATGAGGATAGAACTCAAATTCATATCGTTAATACCAACCCTTAATGACTTAACAACTTTATCTCATGAAATAAATTACTTCATTGGTTATAATTTGGATACAAACACTTATATAAGAATGAATTAAATACACACATAGATGAGAATAAAGTGGAGATAGGGGAAGCTAACTGAGCTGAAAATATGATAAAAAAGCAAAGTAAAATTTTAAATTTCATGGGATGAACATGTTTTAATTTTTCAACAAAATGGAATGCCGCACTATCCTATCCCATCTCGGCAGTAGTCTTTGTCATACATCTCAGTCGATATTCTCCATCTCTTTCTTTTTTTTTCTTTTTTTTTTTCTTTTATCTTTTTTTTTTCTTATCTTTTTTTGTTGTTCTTCTTCTTTTCTTTGTTTTTTTTCTTTTCATCATATTTTCTTCCTTTTCTTTTTTTTTCTTTTTCTTTTTCTTTTTGTCTCCCTATGTACATGGATTTTAAAGTCTCGAAATCTTTTTTGATTCTATTTTCTTTTAGGAATAGAACTGAATGGTTAGGGTGTCCTCATTCCTCTACGACATAAAACTTTGAATGTAAGTCCATTGTTCTCTTCAACATGCATGAAATTTTATGCACATATTCTAATACTAATTGATAATATTACTAAATTAATAATGCGAAATCTTTGAAGGTAAATTTGTATTTTATCCAAATCTCATCATCACCTAATCATTTTTTCCTAAATTTATCTCAAGGCAAAGTCTAGTGGTTTGACAACTCGTATAAAGTTTCTTGAGTCGTAAGCTTAGAATTGATTATAAGTTTGGCAAGTAAAGAATATGATGTGCATAAATTGATGACCTACAATTATCTATCCCACTACTCTTTCTTTGAGACTACCATTCAATTTTTTCTTCGACAGGATTCTACCCATAGTTTTTACAAAAACATATTAGGAACAAAATAAATGATTACATAAATGTGTAGATTTGCATGAAGATAGTGGGATGAAGGAGCCTCCATAAGGATGCTAATTTAGATATTTCAGAGACAAATAGAAAATGACCTAATTGCTACTCAAGGTTTGTAAATCTTGATATCTGGTTATCTCAATGGACAGATGGGAGCAAGATGAATCAAGAACTTGGTTCATCTCATCCCAAATGGTAAGTTCATGGAGAAAAAGTTCAAAGGTAAATTAATTTTGAACATAAGCAATTCAATATTTTAAAGCAAAACACTCAAATAAAAATTTTTCGTAACATATAAAAAACACATAAAAAATACAAGGTCAATACATAAGTAATTTCATAACAATTATTATAGTGCTTTAGCAATATTAATCATATTTAGGAAACATTATTAAATTGGGCCTAAGATTTAGGCAATATAATGGTTTTTAGGCAACCTTATATATAGGTAACACTATATATATTTAGCAATACAAAAAAAAATACATAAAAAATATAAGGTCAATGGGCAAATAATTTCATGCCAATTATTATAGTGCTTTAGCAATATAATGATATTTAAGCAATGCTGTAATGGTAGGTTATGATGCATGATAGATATAAACTTTTTTTTATAACTTGGTCCTATAGACTTTATAATTTTAATCAATATTATGCTTATCATAAAAGCTCTTAATTTTCATTAAATAAGTGTTTAATTTTTGATAAATACCATACTAATTTGATGAGGGTAGAATTCAAATTCAAATCATTAGTACCAACCCTTAATGACTTAACCACTTCATCTCATGCAATAATTTACTTCATTTGTTATAGTTTGGATACAGACATTTATATAAGAATGAATTAAATACACATTTAGATGAGAATAAAGTGGATGGAAGGGAAGCTAACTGAGCTTGAAATATGATAAGAAACAAAAATAAAGTTTTAAATTTTATGGGATGAAGATATTTTAATTTCTCAATAGAACAGAATGCTGTACTGTCCTATCCCATCTCAGCAGTAGTTTTGGTCATACATCTCAGTCGATATTCTCCATCTTTTTTTTTTCTTTATTTTTTTCTTTTATTTTTTTTCTTTTCTTATCTTTTTTTTGTTATTCTTCTTCGTTTCTTTTTTTTTTCTTTTCATCATCTTTTTTTTTTTTTTTTTTTTTCTTTTTCTTTTTGTCCCACTATATACATGGATTTTGAAGTCTCGAAATCCTTTTTGATTCTATTTTCTTTTAGAAATAGAATGGGATGGTTGGGATGTCTTTATTCCTTTACGACATAAAACTTTGAA
Organism: Elaeis guineensis; assembly: GCF_000442705.2. Lineage (NCBI taxonomy): Eukaryota > Viridiplantae > Streptophyta > Magnoliopsida > Arecales > Arecaceae > Elaeis > Elaeis guineensis. The sequence goes on from NC_026001.2 coordinate 13,406,780, forward strand.
TGTAAGTACATTATTTTCTTCAACATGCATGAAATTTTATACGCATAATTATTATCTTTAAAGATAAATTTGTGTCTTATCCAAATCTCATCATCATCTAATCATTTTTTTCTAAATTTATCTCAAGGCAAAGTCCAATAGTTTGACAACTCATATAAAGTTTCTTGAGTTGTAAACTTAGAATTGACTATTAGTTCAGCAAGTAAAAAATATGATGTACATGAATTGATGACCAATAATTATCTATCTCACTATTTTTTTCTCGAGACTATCACTCAATTTTTTCTCCGACTTATCATCATTCAATTTGATCTCAACCCTCGTTTGCCCATTTAGAGAGAGAAAGAGCAGGGACCAAAAGAAAACATGTTAGGCCTCAGATTGGACCAAAATGTCATTATCCCCAAAACTTCCAAAACCACCTCTCTCCCCCCTTCTCCAAAGTCTCCCTCTCCAACGCCCTTGGTTCAAAAGGATCCAAAACCTCTTTCCGCTCTTCCCAGCCTCCTATTCAAACAATTTTTATAGCAACAAATAACAAATTCAAAATAAAAAGACGAAAAAAAAACACTAGATTCCTCCCCTCTCGTCTCTCTTCGTTCTTCTCGTCATGGGCGACCCAATCCCTCCAATCCCTAACCCTAATACGCCCCAATCGCCGCCGTCGTCCCTCCCGCCACCGGCGACGGCGCCGCTGCCCCCTTCTTCCGGCCGGCGCTTCTTCTCTGTCCCCCGGCCCGCGATCCGGGTGACGTCGGAGTTCGACAGCGACAGCTCAGTGTTCTTCCACAAGGTCTCCTGCCAGCTCTTTGACCGCCTCGCCAAGCTCAAGCTCTCCTTCCAGAACGATCCCAGCGGCGAGATCGCCTTCCCCCAGTTCGGCTTCCTTACCAAGCACTTCGCCGTCCTCTACGACCTCGAGTCCCGCAACGCCCTCCTCAGGGGCTCCTTCGATCTCGCCAACTTCCTGCAAGTCCGGGCCACCCACGATGTCAAGGTCCGTCTTTTGATCCTCCCTTCGTCCTTCTGTTTCATAAAGATCGCTTCTTGACTTTTTTCTCCGTTGTTTTGATCACCTGGCAATTGAATTGAATCATCTGCAGTTCAGTTTTCTTCTGCATTACTTGTCTGAATGATAATCTGGTTTGGTAATCTCTCATGAAATTTAGATGGAGTAACTGAAGGCAGGAATATGACGGTGTGATGCCATGGAAGTGAGAGATATAGCGGTAGAATGTATCGACCTCTGCAAATTACAGGCCTAGTTCCCCCATTTTCATTTCCTTTCCATCAGTAATACCACGGACTAAGCAAAGCAATAGATGTTGGGCAAGGATAAATTTGCGGTTGAGAGGTTTGATCAATTGATAAAACTGAGGTATTACTGGAGATCAACAAGGTGGAAGAGGAAGGGCTTAGGTGGGAAATGGGTTTCTATATCAAAGTGTTGACAGGGAGCTCCTCTTGTGTGCATTCTAGGAACAGTCTTTAGAAGGCAGCTGGGCGACTGTGAAGGCCTTGGTAGGCCCACGCTGCCCTACTTGAGGCTAAGCTGCTGAAGCAGAATCTACATGCAGTGACCTGGTTGCCACGGTTGCCTAAGCGGGCTGCCTGTTCTTACGTAGGCAGACATTTCTACTTTCACTATCTTTTGAGGTGGGGTAGCTGGGTAGTTATGATCTGCACTCTCTCTCTCTCTTTCTCTCTCGTTTGTGTTCTACAAGGTTGGGGGGTGAATATGATATGAGGGGATTTAAGAAACTTGTTGATGTTACTTTATTGAAATTTTAGGAAATCTTCACATGCCAGTTTAACATTTTGGGGTCATTGTCATCAGGAATTGTCAGGGGGAGATCGTTTTGTGTTTCTGATAGCTTGAGAGCAAATAACTATGTTGAGCTAAAACTTAAAGTGCTTTGGTCTGTGCTGAATGACTCAATGGATAATTGTTGAGGCTATGTGTTAGCAACAGAGGAAGTAAAGGTATATTCCATGGAGGAATGCGCTTGTGAGGCACATTTAATAGGAGGGAGTAGGTAGTGGATAGAAGTTATTGTTTTTTGTGCTCATAGTGCTGCCATATTGACCTCCCATTATCTAGTCTATGTTGATAAACTCAAGTATTGCTTTCTTCATTACTTTTGTGGTGGTAACTCTTGATTAGATAATATTGGATAAGCTGTAGGTAACATCAAATAAGTAAGCTCTTATCTTTTCTCTTGGAGCTTTGTCAAATCATGTAATTGTATATTAAAGAATTTTATAAATTTGCATCACCATTTTATATATACGACTTAATTTTGTGATATGTAAAACTTTCCAAAGCAGTTATATCATGATGTTTTCCCTCACAAACCCTTATATAATTTGTCTTGGCTTATTATGGCCCATAAGCATCAAAAGTTCTCTTGGTCCTTCATATCTCACTCATCTTATGATTAAACTGTAGAATAGGTTTAAGGTTGTCATATTCTATTTCATTCTTTATTTCCTCTTACTATAGAAGTTCTTCATAATCTATGCTACTATAAAAGTTCTTCATAATCTATTCCCTTCTAACTTTCCTCCCGAAATTGTAGCTGTTGTTTAAAGAAAAACTTGTGCAATTATTTTTATAAGACTGCTTATGTTTCAGACCGATCAGATTGGAGAGCCAGACTATCTTCACATAGGCTGTTCAACACAGTGTTTGTCTATATCTTGCACTTTTGAAAATAGCAAGTCTGTTCTTTCTTGCATTCACTTGGGCAGTTGCTTCTTATTGAAGTATCACCATAGAAAGGTGCGTGCTTTGTATTGTATACAACCCCCATCTCTCAGAGAGAGAGAGAGAGATTGAATTTTATCACATCCAGACAAATGGTGTCATCTGATAACTGTTAGGTTATACAACATACACAACTGTGAAACTTAATTTTGTAGCATACTTTAGTTACTCGATTATATTCAAGGTTACATGTTCATAATATAAGGTTTCTGTTGCAATGGGCTTGGTTGACATTTTCATTCTTTGTTTATGCTTATCGAGTTCTTTATAGGCATCATGTTTATCAGTTTAGTTCGAACAACTCTCATTTATTTCATGTTTATATGTGAACAATTTTTTGCTCTTGCAAAGACCAAAAACCATTAACACGAGACTTTGTTTTATTAAGTGCACTAAAAAGCTGGCATACTAAATGCCATTCTTTTTGGCAAATGGGATAAGTGGAGGAGACTGACGTTTGTTTGCATTAAGACATCCAGTGACAAACTTGCCTGTGAAAGTCCTTTCAAGATGGATACTCTGATACTGTAGTTACATTTTTAAGCATCATTGGCAACATTGAGCTAAAACTTATATCCACAATTGAGAAAGTTGAGTTACGAAACAGATAATGTGGCAACTGCAATATGTAAAAAATTACTAGTTTTCCTACTTTCAGATGCATAAATCTCATTAACCCAAAGTCCCATTTTATGGAGTTGTAAGTTTGAAGGTGTCTTTGTGATAATCATTTATAAACTAATTATCTACTTATGTTGCTCAGATACATTTTCTTGATTTTGGTATGAAATATTCTGATTTTTTTATAGCAATGCTACAGCTGTTCCAATTTAAGATATTCATCACTTTTAGATAGGCTGCTAAAGATAATCCAGAACAGCACAAATCATCTACTTAAATAGGCAAAATATGGCATACCATTCCAATTGATTTTCAAAGTGGTGACATTTATTTGAGTGATTCATCTCAAAAGCTTCTATCTATCTGTATTAGAACTATGATAATGCATTCATCATTGTCTAAGTTTGATGCTGGAATTGCCCTTGCACACTTTGGCGCATTTTCCTCTGACATATATGCTGATTACTTTTGTTTCCATTTGTATGCATAAATTCAATTTTTGTTGCCTTTGTTAAACTTCATGGGTTAAAGTACCAAGCGACTTCTTGTTTCTTTTGCAATATTCACCTTAATGCATGCTCCTTAATTTAATTGCTTTAGATTTCCTTTTCTTTCTTTTTTTTAAAGTATTTTTTTTTGGAAATATAAACTGAACTTACTTCCTTATATCAACCAAAATGTTCGTATACCTTCAAGCATTTAAGTGATATGTTGAATTATCTTGTATGTCCAGAGGGAAGACCAACCTTTTTACTTTTAGGGCTACTGGCATAATAAAATCTTTGCCAAAAAACCATTTATCTTTACCTCCTCTTTGTCCCAGTGGGTAACGATCATATTCTGGCTAGCAACTCGCTTTAGCTCACATCAGTTTATTGATTTGCGTTGATTGATTTGCTTTTCCCATTCTGCTTAAAGATTCTACTCTCTGCTACAGCTTCAGCCCTAATCAAATTTTCAATAACTATTACAACTCCAGTGATGTCATTTTTGCAATTTCTTGTCATTTATTTTATGTAATTATGAACTTTTCAGATATATTTTGCTACTAAATGAGCAATGTAAATAATTAGCCAGACATGGATCACAGGCCATGCTCAACCTGCTTGGAGTATGAAATGGTTTACCACTTGTTTCTATCAAGGCCTTCATTGGTTCTAGGTAAAAGCTTTATTTTGAGCTTCATTCTTGTCAATTCAAGCAGACTCTTCCAGGCCCTCCATTAAGTTTCTATCCTAATGCAGGAACCACTGAGATAGGTTTACCTAGGGTGCCTTTGTTCTCATCATGCATAGCCATGCCATCTCTATTGGTTTTTTATAAGTTCATCCATTATTGATACAGCTTATGCATATGATAGAAAAATATGCTTCCAACTACTTGCTTTAGAAACCACAGAAGCCACTCTTATTAGTAATGCTTGTGCCTTAAGTTTCCTCTACAATTGTAATTGTATGCTGTTCTCTTGTTTTGTTAATTCATAAAAAGACCATAATAATTTTAGCACAAACTCATAAGATTTGGGTTAATCATTGGTAAATAATGACCTGATGACTTATTCATCTTGTTACAAGTAATTGCGAATAATGGTGGCTTCCTACAACTTTTTGCTGGGTGCATGTTTTTTATTATGCAATTTTATTTTACACACAAGTGGTTAAATGGTTTACTTTTAAATAGTCACTTTTTTTTTTCTGATTTGGTTGGTCTATTACAACCCAGAGAATGTTATGAGATTATATGGTGCAACTAGGAAGGGATTGACTTGGCTTAAACCAAAATTAAATGGAAAATGACTACTTAGGTCCCTGGTTTAAGATCAGTCTGAAATGAGACTATCTGCTTGATATGTTATTCTTTTCTTGCTTGCATAAAGTATGAAAAAAATTAACAGCTTGCTGGACGAGCGTTGGTGAAGTAAATATGAGATGCTTTTTGTGTTCTCCTCCACAAAAAGAGTCTTAATTACAATTTCTGAAGTGATATAACTATCTGAACTTTAGTAATCTCTTTGCATGCAAGGACCACCATTTAAGAGGTCCCTGTTGGTGGGAATAACTGAAAGTTTTGCTGATATATGCTTTTCCTCTTGTTGTCATTTGCTATAGAAAATTATTAGCAGGATAAAATTTATAATATGCTCGGCACATGAACCTTATTCTATTATAGAATGAAAGTGACAAGATCAATGATGTATATAATCTTGTAATGTGTGCTCGGTCTTTCAACTGGGAAATTTATAGTTATCATTGATTGGTGCCCATTTTTTTCTTCAAACTTTTTTGTGTGTTTTTTTTTAATTAAAGTGGGATGTCTGCCATGCAACATTGGTGTCTGCTCTGTAAAATATTTAATTGTACTATTATAATTCCCTTAAAACCATCTTACAGCTTTCTTACCTGTACTCTTGTTTCTCAGGAGCAACAAGGAGAAGTGGCAATGGTAGCAAGCCTGGCTAATCCATCATATAAACTGGAATTGTCTTCTTTGGTTCCGTCGGTGGGATTGGTGAGTGTAGCGAGGTGGTTGTATGAAGAGATAAATATTGTAAGACTGTCCAGAACAAAACAAAGGCAGAAGTGCTTTTCTCCTTAATTAAAAATGTTAATCAGTTCATGGCATTTCCTTTAGTAGAATTTTAAAATTCTCTCGATTTATTTCAAAGCTGTTTGAGCTATGAGTATCAGAACCTCGATAATGATTTTCTATCTGGGATGCTGCAACCACCCCTCGAACTTGCTGTCCTCATTGTTTGCCATGTTGATCTGCAATCACACATTTACCACTCTCCTATTTCCTGATAAATCTGTCTATTATTCATCAATTTAGACAACCACCAAAAGGGTATATCTTTTTCTTTTGTTACATTATATTATCTTTAACATAGACTCCTACCATTCACACTTCCTAAATCCTTTGTGAACTCTCTTACCAGCTTAGACTCTTATATCTGCTCTCACTGCCACTCTGATTTAGTTATATTAGTCATGATTGCTGGATCCAGTTTATGCTTTGATTTCCAGATCTATAGTCTGCATATATACTTGAGCAGTTTCCTTCATAGACAAGTTAGAAGAAGTTCCTTGTTGCACATATAGCGACTGACATAATGACAATAAATTTTTTATGCAGCCAAGAGCAACTATTCATTTTCCCCTTGGTGAAGTATCAGTTGAGGAGAAGAAAACTGAGGAAGTTGAGAACGTACTATCAGTAAATGGGATTTTGAAAAGTCATATGTTGAATGGAGTTTGTACTGCATTATATAAGGACAATGATTTGAACCTAAGATACTGTTATAAGGTGATCATTGTGAACACTTTGTTCTTTACTTTTATGCAATATATTTTGGAAATTATTTTTTGAAATAATTTAAGTTCCATTTCACATCTTACAGGAAACTATCTTGAATGTATATTTTTAAATTTGTTTTATGGTAGGATGAGGAAATGTCATTTATTCCCAGTGTCTCCTTACCTTCAAATGCCCTATCCTTTGCATTCAAACGGCGTTTCAGTCCTTCAGACAAATTAAGGTTTGCCATATATCTTTGTTCATCAATTTCCTTTTAAAACATATAACTTGATTTCATATTTATGTTATGTTCTTATAATGATATTTTATATTTTATGTCACTATCTATGTAGCTTGAAATTTGTATAGCTTGCAAATTTTTGGAAAAAACAAATTTAAAAGAATCTCTAGCATGTTTATGTTACCCACTCCTAGTAACATCCATGATAGGTCATGTATATCAGTTTTTCGTAAACTATTATCACTTTTGACTAGTACATTATCTTGGGTTGCGTACTTTCACTTTTTATCATTTTCATTATGTTTGAAGTATGCATATGTTGTAGATATTGTTTTGTCTTTGAGAATGGTACCATCACATATTGTTTTATTAGATAGTACCGACATAAAACACAAGGGGATTAATGGGCTTTTCTTCCCAATTGGCCCCCATCCCCCCAAAGAAAAGACTCTAGGGTGCAAAAGGTGTATGCATTCACACACTTGGGCCTGTGGGACCTGAATTTGCTGAAGGAATATGCAAACAAAGGATGTTAAAGAGGTAAGGCATCTACATTCTATAGCAAAGAAACAAAGTTTCATAATTTTGCACCCTTGGGATGCCTAGATATCAAAATTTTTTGTAGCAACAAGAACAAAATATGAGAGCATTTTAATATGTCGGACCATAAGAAATTAAATATAGCATGAACATATGAATCAGCATTTGTAAGTGATAATTTGGGAGAGGAATGCTATGAACATTGTTAAAAAAAAATTTCTTGATTTTTGTTTGCTAAGATCTTATATGACAATAAATAAAAACATTTAAGGTGATGATAGCCCAATAGGTTTTAGGTACTTTGCTTCATTTGCGCTTATAAATTGACTATATTTTGATGATAATCATTATTCCATCATCTTTCAAGCCTTTTCCTGTCAATTGTGAGGCCATTTATTGAGCGCAATAAGTTGAGAACACTCCATGGAAGAATTGAAGAAATTTACTACTAGTTGTCAACGGACATCAACCTCTAGAAATGGGTAAAGTAGTATACTGTTAATACTATATGATGCTAATATATTGTTTTTAATATGGAAAAATCTTTTTTTTTTTTACTTGTTAGATTAAGGCGGTATAGTAGCAAATTTTTTTGCATACAGTGCATGCACATTAAGTGCATTGCCACTTATGAATCCTATGTTCGTTGTGTATGTACTATGTTATATCCATATTACCATATGATGATAATATACTTGTATGTAACATGGAAACATTAAACATATTTTTACTTGTTAAATTAAGCTGGTAAAGTAGCCAGTTGTATTGTGTACGGTGCACACACATTAAGTGCATTGCTGCTTATGAATCCTATCATTCTGTGTATGTACTATGTTATATACATAATACTACATGATGATAATGTACTTGTCTTTAATATGGAAACATTAAACATATTTTGCTTTTTAAATTAAGTTTCTAAAGTAGCCAATTGTATTGCTTATGAATCCTATCACTCTGTGTATGTATATGTTTCGCGCGGCGCGCACACACACACACACTATAGGTAATGCCTTTCTTATTGTTTGTTGGCACCTATAAAAGTATATAATGCTATGCTTTAGTTAGATGTAACATGTGTCTAACAATACCTTCATAAAATTTGTAATATCAGAGCTTGGATTAATATTCTCAAACCTTTGTGAAGCTTTGAGGATCACATGTTATTGGCTAATCCTTTACTAGCCTTTAGCATCTCATCGAGTGCTCAATGGCACCGAGAACATTTTACACCAGCATCTCAGAATCAAACAAAAATATAGGGGTTTGTTTGCATAATATTTTGCTTATTCACAGCCTTTGTTCATTGAATTGATCTCTCCAGGGGAAAAAATAAAAAAGACTAGATTCCTCTGAAACATTGTATTAATGCCAGAAAGTCTTTCCAGATGTTCTTGTCACCATTCATTCTAGGAAATTAGGAATAATGGTTAGACTTCCATAGTTCCGTTTTGTTTTCATGTTCATATGGTCTTTTGGAATCTTTCCCAGGATTAATGATTCTAACAATTTGTCTATTTTTTGTCTGAGCTAAGCTAGCCAGTTTCTTTCCCTGATTATTTTATGATTAAGACATACAGAAAACATCTTTATTTGGTCCTTTGCATTTTCATTATGTTGGAGCCCCTTTGTTTTTAATTATAGAGATCCTTAGCACTTCTTTCTGCATGAGACTTGATCATATCTGTTTTGTCATCTTATATGCACCAAATAATTGGCCTATAACATCAGCATCGCTTGGATCTTTATTGTGGTCCACATAGCTTCAGGAATATCTGTCTGCTTTATATGCATTGACCTCGGGCTTTCACAGAACTATTTCCTTGTTTTAGGACATCTTCCATGAGAGACATACATTTTCACCATGTTGCAGAGTGTCTTGGCTTGCTTCCCATCAAAATTGCAATATTGCACACATCCTTTTTTTTTTTTTTCCTAATCATATTCCTTTGTTTGCATTGAGTTGCTTCATTCGGTCATACTTGATCAACTAGGTTGTCATATGCTGTCGGTTAGCTTTGCTAACACCATGTTCCTTATTAGAGTATGTCATTATTGAACTTGTAAATCAATATTCTAAGGCTACCATTCCTGAGGTTCACTAGATAAGTGTGAAACATCACTAATGGTTTCCTTTCAAGCTGGAATCACATTCTCTGTAACCAATCAGTTTGCCATCATTTCTTGCTTTTCTGGTGAATGGTTCAGGAATGCTTGGCTTCTTCCGATACCATTTGAGCTTTCCTTTTAACATGCCTTGGTATTAGTGGAAACACATCGTGTACTCTAGGAGATGCATTAGCACTTCTCTGATCAATTATCCCAGATTAATGGTTATGCATCAAGATCATCCTATGGACTCAACATCTTGGCAACTAAATAATTAAATTGTAGTTTTTACTTGTACTAATTATGCTCTGCTACTATTGTTCTCTATCTCCATTAGTGGAAATACTTCTGTAGTGTATATGATTAGTCTGTCTTTTGCATTATGAATTCTTGGTGGCTGATCCACTTGGAGTTTTTCTCTTGTGAAAATGAATAATTGGGAGGGGTTGATGGTTTGCATACAATACAACACGATCATGTGTATAAGGTAGCTAATTAAATATTGTTTCATTTTTTTTCAAGAACTTGTACATAAATTGGGCATTAAAGAGACTATACATGAGTCATACACTAGCATCTTTATGTTATGGTATTCTAGATGTGAGGTGTTAAACACTTGTAATTTTGCATGTTTGGTTTGATGCGCTATCGATGTTGTGCTCAAGTTTTCATACAGTATATTGTAATATGTGCAGCATTTCGCATTATGGTGACATTGAAGTATATCGGGAAATAGTTTAAAATATTGGTTAGATTTTTTATTATGAAAACCATAATTATCTTACCATAGAGAGAGAGAGAGAGAGAGAGAGAGAGAGAACTATGAGAACTGCTGTATTATCTGTACTAATAGCATATGAAGATCATTTAGCAATATGGTAGAGCTTAATTTATTTTAGAATGTTATGCATGCTCTTTATCTTTCATACTATTTATTAGTCCTATTATATGCTGTTAGTGATTTTGAGCGTGTGCTTTTATGGTCGTCATATTTCCTAATCTATTCTTTACCATGTATAATTTTTAGATTTCAATTTTTTTTTTCATACAAATGTTTATCTGTTTTGTTTCCTTCCAGCTACTGGTACCACTTTGACTCCAGTGAGTGGAGTACAGTTTATAAGCACACCATTGGTAAGGACCTTAAATTTAAAGCTGGTTATGATTCTGGTGTGCGACTTGGATGGGCATCTCTTTGGGTAAGTTCACTGTAGCTTGTTACCTCCTTTAAAATTAGCATATACTCGTAAAAGAAATGGGGAGTAAAAAGTTAATATTCTTGATCAAAAGATAGCTCGATCTAATGTGACTTGGCATATTATATAGACCTAGCTCGCGCCGCGCGCGCGCGCACACACACACACACATATATACACACATATATATATACATATATATACACACATATATATACATATATAGATACACACACACACACACACACACATATATATATACATACATATACATATATATATATACACATATATATACACATATACATATACATATATATATATATATATATATATATATATATATATATATATATATATATATATATATATATATATATATATGGATATATGTATATATATATATATGTATATGATATATGTATGTATATGTATATGGATATATGTATTACATATATATACACATATACATATACATACATATATCCATATACATATACATACATATATCCATATACATATATATATATATACATATATCCATATATATATATATATATATATATATATATATGTATGTATGTATGTATATGATATGCATATGTATGTATGTATATGCATATGCATATTATATCTATATGGATATGCATATATATATGTATATGCATATGTATATCTATATGGATATGCATATATATATATGTATATGCATATTATATCTATATATATGGATATGCATATATATATATACATATATATACATATGCATATATCCATATATATGCATATGCATATATGCATATATATATATAATATGGATATGCATATATATATCTATATATATGGATATGCATATATATATACATATGCATATATCCATATATATATATATATATATATATATATATATATATATAACACACACGATATATACGTATAGCGTATATACATATAGCGTATATAGATATATGTATACGCATATATACATTTATGCATATATACATATATACATATGCATGTGCGTGCGTGCGTGCATGTATATCTGTGTTGTGTGTGTGTGTGTGTGTGATGCACATATGCATATGCAATGCATATATATATATATATGCATACATACATACATACATACATACATACAGACAACATACATACATAATTATATGTGTGTGTGTGTGTGTGTGTGTGTGTGTGTGTTTTAGTTGCATAAGACAGATAAATGAACTGTTTGACTGCAATTCTGTTTTAAGGTTGGAGAGGAAGAAGGCAAAACAAAAACCGCCCCTATGAAGATGAAAGTTCAATTCATGCTCCAAGTCCCTCAAGATGATATTGGTAACTCAATTTTCATGTTCCGGGTGAAGAAGAGGTGGGACTTCTAGTTCTTCTGTCCTCCTTTTGTTTTAACAAGATGAGGTATGCATATTGGAAGTCGGGCCTTTGTTGTATCAAATGTTGGGGCTACAACATGTGACTGGTATATAAATTCTGTGATTGCCTTGTTTCATGGCCATACTTTTTTTGATTATAAATGTCAATTTTTGATACCAAGTCTGAAACCTCATATAGGAAACTGTGGTCTAATTAACTCACCAAATTAACACATGCTGCATGATCTTCAAAAAACTTCATTTAGCAGCATCTATTTTGATGTGCGGACAGGCCTCATTTTGCTGGGTCATCATAATTGATTAGCCTGTTATCTTACATTTATGGTTGCAAACAGATATTGTAAGCCAAGGTCTGTTATGGACAATTATGTCCATATTTTCCTCAAACAGAAACCACAGCACAAGGCTCTTATTTTAAATTGATTTTTTTTTTTGGTGAAAAATCATATGGTAAATTTGTTTCAAAGGGGAGATCCCTGGTAGGTGGGGTGCTATGTCTCGAGTCTGGATTAATTTGTGAATGTATATGCAATGATCCAATAAGCTTGCTGATTCGCTTTCCATTATTGTCATTGAAGAGCATGACTTGGTGAAGGCCTTCTTTTTATTCTGATGCAAATTAGAATTTCGAAGTCCTGCTTGCCATGAGCTACTTTGCTTTACATATACTTTAAACATGCTTGGAAAAGCTTCCTGGCCTCCTTATGATATATTATTTCAATCTAGTCAATGAAAGTTTTCGCATTTTCAATTGCTTTTAAACTGACTTCTTAATACAGTTTATTTTGAACCTCAAATGAAACGCCAGTGCTGAGAGCGAGCTTCCGTTCATTATATTTTTAATTTCGTGGGGTCCCAGCATGTGACGTGATCCATCTTTTTTATTTTTGAGCAAACATGTGCTGCATCATACAATTGACAGCTTTCTTAATTCTTCTGATGGCTAGTTGTTTGGGAGGAATGCTGACCAAATGAAGGTTGCGTTTAGAGTTATTAAACGTTCTCAGATTTGCATTGTTTTTGAGAGTTCATATTTGCGTTGTTTTCATTATTTATTGGCTCCCTCCTCACCTCCCAGTTATTTATATAATTTGTATTCAGAACCTGTTTCTCGCTCGCTTTTCCTTTTTTCTGGGATTTGCTGGGGTTATGGCTGATGCATGGCAAATGAATTAAGAAGAGACCATCTTCTGTAAGTAGGAACCTCAAAATGAAATAATTGGGTTGGGCTTTGTATATATAGGTGTTGACCCTGTGCTAACCATTATTATCCTTTTCTGAGAATTATTAAGAAAGTACAAATAAAAAGAAAAAAAAATCCAGGAATAAGGCATTCTTTTTTCTTAGCTGTGGTCAATGTTGGCTTCGTTTCTTTGGCCTTTTATAGTCTAGTATGAACTCATCGTAATTAATTCTAATGAAAGGTATGCTTTGATTGTTCTGATGAGCTGGTGAAATATCACTATATGGCGGTCTCTTGACCAGAAGTTGGATCCCTTATATTTATATCCTAGTTGGTGCCAACTTCTTGCCAGCTTTTAATGCCATGCCGTGGAAGAAAATAATAGAGAAGGAATCCATCAGCTCTCTACGCGTTTGATGAGACCGGGCACCTGAAAGAAATGGCTGGTGGCTGAGGCTCTGGACTCTTATTGCTTATAATGTATGCCACCATTGGGGGCTTGCACAGCACAATGCGAGTAATTAACCTAAAAATTCCTTCCATTCCACATGGTCATCTCCTCCCATCTCTGCCTGATTTGTAGGTAAACTTTTTAAGTTGGGAAAATTAACTTTAGTGGAAAGCACTCTAGCATGTTTATACTTCCCAATAAGTCTTAAGAGCTTGCATTGACATTATGCTACCCAAATTAGTATCAAATCAAATTCCCAAAATAAAAAAAAAAAAAGAAAAAAGCAGCACTGTAGTCGTGTTTAGAGTGCCCAAATCGGCATCATTGATTTATATACAATTGTTGATTAAAATAATAATTCCTTAAACAAATAATATCTTTACTTGTTTTCAAATAATTTTTGATATTTTATTTTTTTATATTTACGTAACACATGCATGTGTATATCTATTTATATATCTATCTATACATACATATATGTATGTATGTATCCATAAACCCTCACGCAGACACATATATATACATACATGCTATATAAGTATTATACATGCATGCATACATACATACATAACACACAACACACACTCAGACACACGTATATACATGCATGCTTTATAAGTATCGGTTTTGTTTTAATATGCGAAAGAATGAAGCATGGTGGATGGCCATAAATAAAAATCATAGTGAGAATCCCGAAGTCACGAGCACAAATTTCACATGCATACTAAGATCTACATATTATTATTTCAGCATGGAAGCTTCCATATGAGTCAAGAATTTAACAAAGCGTACCCCACATCACAACACCGCAAACTTTTAATGTAGCATACCTTCACCACATGCACCTGGAAGCCAAAATCTTCTTTAAATTTCCCCAGTCAAGCCCTCCCACCTGCCTACCCGCGATGGTCGCTTCTACCATCCTTCCAGCTGCATCCTCTAAAAAACCACAGCAACGACTTCCAGGAAATCTCAATGAATTATTACATTCAAAATCTATGGAACCACCACCTCTCCTCTCTCTCTCTCTCTCGTCCTCAGGTCAACTCTCTGCCCCTCCTCCCTTGCCCAATCCCCATTGAGTAAAGGACAAAAAGTGACCAAAGAAACCTTCATGTGGAGTAATAATAAGAGGAAAGAGAGTTCCTACCCCTTCCTCAGAGCTTGAGAGCCCTCTCTCTCTCTCTCCCCCCCCCATGAACTCATAAAAGTTGGTTTTTGAAGGCCCCTGATCACTGCCCAACGGCATCTGGTAGTCATCTTCTCATTCATCACCTTGATGTCTTTCAAGAGCTGGTTTTTTGTAATTTCCATTTGAGACTTCTAACTCGCAGCATCCTTTCCATGCAAATTAGGCCATTTTAGATCGACGCCAATTCCTCCAGGGCATGAACCAGGTGCTGTCCCATTGACTTCGTTGCTACTTACACTCCATATCCATTGAGTTGAAGCTAATACCAAGATGCACTCCGGGAACCAATGGGGCGGCTCGTTCGAGATCCATGCCGACCCTTCCACCGACGACGAGCACAGCCGCAACATGGATTTGGACCGAGCAGCCGTGTACCGGCAGCAGCTCGACGAGACGCAGCAGAGCTGGCTGCTGGGCCCGCAGGACAGCACCCAGAAGAAGGACAAGTACGTTGACCTCGGCTGCATCATCTGCAAGCGCAAGGTGGTGTGGTGGATCGTATGGACGGCTCTGATTGCATTTGTTGTCATCGGAATTCCGATCATCATCGTCAAGTCATTACCCAAGCACAAGGAGAAGGCGCCGCCGCCGGACCAGTACGCCATGGCCCTCCACAAGGCCCTCCTATTCTTCAATGCACAGAAGTGTAAGATGCTAACACTCCTATCTTCTTCTTCTAGTGATTTCAAATTTTTCTGGTATCTGCTTCATGTTTGGCTATTGATCATCCAAGAATTCGTCAAATGATTGATGGATCTGCATCGATTAATTTGGAGGGAAAATGGTTGTTTAATTCCTGGCTCTACACAATTCTGTCATTAATTTGGCAAATTCAGGTTTCTATTTCATTTGCCACATTGGTTCGAAGTAGGATCATATGTGATATTAAGTCAAATGGCAAACTATTTCTGGTTTGATACATTTTTGTGGATATATAATCTTAAGACTAATTCTGACTTCCATGATTGAAATGTGGGTTGATAGAATTGGCCTTTCTGCAGAGCTAGATGATCTGATCTCATTATCATTTTTCTGGCCTTGATCTTGTATTAGATCATACTTCTAATTGGAAGAAGTAAATAAATTAGAAATTGACACTGCTAGGTAGTAGCTAATCAAATACTTAAGCATATATGTTCCTCATAAGAGTACTGTTCTGGTTATTTGTGTATAAGATGAGTTAAATCATATGCCAAGCTTTACTCTTCTCCCTTAAATTTGTACTCTGATAACTGATAATTCACTCTTTATGTTCGACTTCTGTATTTTCCTGGATGAGGACTTTCTCAAAATAAGATGGCGAGAGGGAAAAAAAAAAAAAAAAAATCCAATTGCCGCATGGTTAATGGCCTCTGTTTTTTCAGATCCAATGATCAAGATTTTAAAGGTGTTTGACATGCATAAGAAGTGTGCCTTAGAAATCCATTTCGAGTCACCAGAAACTTGAGATTTTCTCAGAGTACTTGGTTTAGACACCAAAGCAACTTTTAGAATTCAATATCTCCGATAAAGATTGTAGATACTGATTAACTGTTTCATTGTTTTTTATTCGTTGACTCTCGATCAGCTGGTCGATTGCCGAAGAGCAATGGTATTCCATGGCGTGGAAATTCTGGCCTCAGAGATGGCTTTGATCAACCGGATATTAAGGGGGGGCTTGTTGGAGGATATTATGATGCAGGGGACAACATAAAATTTCATTTCCCAATGGCCTACTCCATGACACTCCTGAGTTGGTCGGTGATAGAATACAGTCAAAAGTACAAAGCAATTGGAGAGTATGACCACATCAGAGAACTCATCAAATGGGGCACAGACTACTTGCTTAAAACCTTCAATTCTTCTGCCACCACCATTGACAAAATCTATAGCCAGGTAAGGAAGTAAGCTATCATTGTGGCTACAATCTGATGCTACATCCTCTTAGGTCTCTAATTTGTTGGAAAAAGCTCTGCTGTATTTGAAACAATGCCTATCAAGATGAGAGACAATTTATTCAAACTTATTGGATCAAATCTCTATTCTGGTTGGATGGAAGGTTGGACTTATTATTATTATTATTATTATTCAATTTCTTTATTTTTTATAAAATGTGATCTATAATTTTTTATTAGAAAATGTAAAATATGATCTACAAGATGACATGATCCATCAAGTATTTGCAATGTTCTAATCTCATTACTTCAGACTTGTTTTAGATATGGATATATCTCAAAACTATAATATTTCTGATATCCACTGCATTCTCCTCCAAATAGTTTACCTCATAAAGTCGGTCCTGTTTCACTGGATTAAATTCTTCAAAAATGTTCCATTTAAATTACAATTTCTTTAAGTTCCTGTTCACTGGATTAATTCTTCAAAATGTTCATTTAAATTACAATTTCTTAAGTTTCCCTAGGAATACAATTATCCTAAAGAAGATATTCTTCATCTTTTCAGTATTAGTGCGATCCCGTTCTTACATGATAATAAGCAGTGTTTTTAAACTTTCTAATTCAATCCTCTCGACAATCCCATGTGACTTCAATCATCTATTAGATTTGGAACATGGAAGAGCCCTTTCCTTTTGTACGACTAATTTAAGATCTTGTTGTCATCTCTTTTAAGTGTGGAAAAAAATCCATTCAATATAATTCTAAAAAATTCAGCATTCATCCAATACACTACTGCTCATGAAGCGATTTAAATGTACAAGTCCCACATTGCAAAGGCTAATGAAAGCTCACATATTGGTGATTGCCATTGCATATCATCACTACAATAACCTTGCATCATTCAATCACTAAAATTCTTGTAATGCATAAGCTCAGCCTGAGAATATTTTTATCTACTAAAAGAGAACTTCTCATCATGCTCATTGGCATCAAATAATCATTAATTAAGATACTGTCCCTACCATGTGGGATCAATTTTATGAATCCTATTTGCAAATCATTCCCATATAGAGAGCAACCTCTGACCTCCATTGCTACTTAACACTTTTCTAATACTTTTCTTAGATTTGAATCCATGCTAGCTAGCTTAGGTCTTTCCCTCCTCTTTCAGGCTCTTAACTTCATATGTTCTATTTTTTCTTTCTCAGGTTGGTGAGGCGACAAATTCGTCGACGACACCGGATGACCACTACTGCTGGATGAGGCCTGAAGACATGGACTACCCCCGCAAGACCCAAGTTGCAAGCTCTGCCCCTGACTTGGGAGGTGAGATGGCTGCAGCACTGGCTGCTGCCTCCATTGTATTCCGCGACGACGCAGCCTACTCCAAGAAGCTCATCAATGGTGCAGCAACAGTTTACAAGTTTGCAAGGTCCTCGGGCCGCAGAACGCCCTACTCCCGGGGGAACCCATACATTGAGCCCTTCTACAATTCGACAGGCTACTGGGACGAGTACATGTGGAGTGCTGCATGGATGTACTACGCCACCGGCAACAGCAGCTACATGAACTTTGCGACCGACCCAAGGTTGCCAAAGAATGCCAGGCCTTCATGCAGATCACAGACCTGGGGGTTCTCAGCTGGGACAACAAGCTCCCTGCTGCCATGCTACTTTTAACCAGGTTCAGGTTGTTCTTGAGCCCGGGCTACCCTTATGAGGAGACTCTCCTTCAGTACCATAATGCTACAGGGCTCGACATGTGCTCATGTTTTAAGCAATTCAATGTCTTCAACTGGACCAGAGGTAAGTGGTAACATGATGGCATCTTTCAGAAATTATAATAATTTCTCAACAGCAGCAACATAATAATAATTTTGAATCTTTAAAATATCTGAGATTGTTTAATGATGAAAATCTACCGGTTACTCGAATCCAAGTTGTCTTTATGAAAAAGACAAAAACCTCAGGTCATTAACATAATTACAGAAGGAAGCCAGGATAACAATGACATGAGTCATGGGAGACAATGACACTATTGAGTGCAGCAGTGCTGATACAAGCCTGCTAAGAAATAGAACAATAAAAAAAAAAAAAAATGGAGAACATAATTTTTCAGAATGTTGTAGTCTTTTGCCTTACAGATTCCAAGAAAACTCCACGGGTCTTTTTATGATTTGGAAATGGCTTTCATTCAATACAGAAAACCTTAGATTTATAGAATACAAACTCTTAAATGTGATATAGTCAAAAAATATTGAATATTACTAACCAAGAAGTTTACGAGTTTGACAAGCTGACACCTTCTGTAATATATATATATACACACACTCATTTGCTTATTAATTAACAAGATATGGTTGCATGCAGGTGGAATGATCCAACTGAACCACGGAAGACCTCAGCCGCTACAATATGTAGCGGCTACGGCATTCCTGGCATCCCTGTATGCCGACTATATGGACGCTGCTAATGTCCCCGGATGGTATTGCGGGCCCTTCTACTTCTCCACCAGCTCCCTCCGAAGCTTCGCTGCTTCCCAGGTTCCCCCTTAATAACCTCTGATCTTTTCCACTGATGCAGCACTCAATTTTTTTGGCTCAATTCATTTCCACCAATTATAAAAATTTGATGCCAGCATCTTCAAAACAGTGTTAAATCATCAAAAATAAGATTGCTTTCATGCAAAAATCTATTCTGAGGAAAAAATGATGCTGGGAAACTCATCGATTCTCATGGCGTTTCCCATGATTCTCCTAGTATACATACCGGCGTTTCCATCACTCTGACCTCCTTTCCACTGCAGCTAATTTAGCCATCCTTGTATCACAGATGAATTACATCTTAGGAGACAACCCAAAGAAGATGAGTTATGTGGTGGGTTATGGCAACAAGTACCCGAAGCAGGTCCATCACCGTGGCGCATCCATCCCTGACAATGGCGTCAAGTACTCGTGCACCGGTGGGCGGAAGTGGCTCTATGCCAAATCCTCCAACCCCAATGTGATCACCGGCGCCATGGTCGGCGGGCCCGATCGCTTTGATGGCTTCATGGACGTGAGAAAGGACTATGGCTACACCGAGCCCACACTGGCTGGTAATGCAGGCCTTGTTGCAGCACTTGTGTCACTAACAAGCAGTGGTGGTGCTGGCGTCGACAAGAACACCATCTTCTCGGCTGTGCCGCCGCTCTTCCCGGCATCACCACCCCCTCCAGCACCATGGAAGCCGTGACAGCTCTCACTGGTGTAAGTTGGCTGGGGAGGGAGTCTTGGGCTTGTATACTTTGGTCATGGGGTTCATTTGTTTTGAGTTATTTGGGGTACAAGATATTGATAAAAAGACTGTCATAACTGAGAGTTGTATGTCTGAAAATAACTTGATTTGAAATGCTTGTAGCTGTAAACTGGGTATCATAACATATGACTACTGAGAACTGAAAAAATTTATGTGCTCTCGTCTGATAGACTTTGTTGAAGGTTAACTGGAAAGAATTAGAAAGATGATTCTTCTTCAACATTAAGTATTGTAAAAAAGAAAGGAAATGCAAACCAAGGTTTATTGCAGTTATCATGCCACAAGCTTTTGATAGAGAAAAGTCCATTTGCAAGTCACTACTACAGAAAAGGAGAGAGCCTCACCCGGTACCTGATGAAGGCAGCATCTTCACCCAAGTCTCTCATGCAACCACCAAGATAACAGGAAAGCCTTTCAGTCCAGAACTTTGGGATTCTGAACATTGTCATGCCTGGACAAACAAACGGCAGCTTGACCATGTGCTGCGTTGTAGTAATGCAAGCTTATTAAGAACTATAGTTGATTATACAATGAGTCGTCTGATGCTGAAACGTACAGAAGCACGAGCTACCGACCACTGATACGTTTCCACCTAGATGAAGAATTACTCCAGAAGACGGTAATGGTATGGATTTAGATGATAAGAAAACTCTTAAAGTTAATTGGATTAATCGAATACTTTAAATTACTATGACATGCAAGTCAATAAAATGGACATTCTGTGAGTTCAGGGGAGAAAAATGATAATATCTGGCTTTTCCTTCGTTCTTATTGCATATAAAATTTTTAACCTGCATGAATTTCAAACGTTAATCATCCTAGGTATGTTCCTCCTCAGCTACAAACACCCATCTTACGATTTCATTTCATTCCCAATATCTCATTCAAATATTTTATCTCAATCTTTTTTTTTTTTTTTTTTTTCAATAGCGAGTAAAAACCGGGCTCCCCAGACATCCATACGGCCATCATTCTTACATTATTGCTGCTAGGATACCTCGGCTGAACTAAGAAATCAAGCAGAAATCCGATATCATTCCTTTATCGTATAAAGCTCCCATAGACTGCGGAAGACCTCTCTCACTGCACAAATAACTGTAAGAAAAAGTTTGATTAGCAACTGTCATGAAAAATCCAAGGAGAAAAATATTGTCACATCTATATACCGAAAATATTGTTTCATATACTTTCAACAGTGTCCATTAATAGATTATGTGAGAGTAGAAGAGTTGGATATAAAAGATATGAAAATGCTCTAGAAGCATTATGGATATAGATTGACATTGATAATATACTATCCATGACATTCTTTTTTGAGAAAACTATGAATGATGTTGTTGGTTGACCGTTGTGTACAATTCTCCCTCCAAAATTCATAACTGGAATGGCACCACAATATAAATAGGCATCTAACATTTGCCATGTAAATCTTGAACTAGTTTTTGACGATTGCTGTGCAAACACGACAGCTGAAACTCCATCATAGGATGCTGCATGGCCTAACAAATCCATCATCATTCTCATCACCAAATCAAAATGCAGATCTTCCAATATCATAGCATGAGCAACCATGCCTTCTTCAAATTAGCAGAATGAAGCTTCGCTGGTGATAGCATATGCTGGAAAGGAACTGGTGTAAAGTCCGACCAAAGATGTTCTGTTGATGTGGAGTAGGCCACCTTTGACTCTGATTTAGGCCCCAAGATAACTAGGTACCTGAACAGAAACCTTGACCAAGCAAAAGATGTCCCCTGATTATCTGCTTACAAGCCACCCTGCTTTAAAAACGGTATCTTGCTTGAAGTTACGACCACGAGCTGATGTTGATTCCCCTTGGCGACGATAACACTGTAAAAGGTAAGCAGGATAGTCTCAGAAAATCCATTTACCAAAAAATGCACAGATACAGAGCATACTTATGTTTCACATCCCAAATGAAAGCATTTGTTTTAAAAGTGTGCCGAAAAGCAAATATATTCCCCCTATGCACATGAGATCCTGAGGCCGTTATCTAACAATTTCATTAGTTCACTAATGGTGCTGATTGATATTCAAATTGTTGGACTCTGCATACCTTGTAACAAACAACTGAATCATCTGGATACATTGCAAAGAGCTTGGTACCGAGGCGAGCGTGACAAGAATCACAAATACTTTCATCATTTATTTGAACATGCCTCGATCTCTCCTCTAATCTTGCCAACTGAGCATCTAGTCTTATTGCACGTGATAGATTATGAACAATCTACCATGCCCATCCAAAAGAATGTTAAAATTTTCTTCATCAGATAGCAAGTATTATAACAGTTAAGCATGGACTGTAATGCATAAAAAGAGCAAGATATATGTACAAGCAAGTCTGTCCAGGAATCAACAAAACTAATCATTTTAATGTATTGCCATGACTAGAATTGAAAAGAAATGCTATCAGAAATTCCCAGCAATGAGGAAGAAACTAATGCTGCATTGTCACTTACCTTTTAACTGGGAACTTTCAGATATCCAATGAGATTATGAGACCAAAAACCTTAATTCATATTTTATAAATAAAACATTCCACCAGACCCATTAGCCCGTCTCAAAGCAACCCAAATGAAAATTCGGACACAAGTGGCTAAAGGCATAAATATTTTAACCGATACCAGTAATCTGATTTTTTTTTTTCTTTTAAAAAAATGGCTGTTGTATCATAATAAAGAGATTGCACCATGGAACATTTTGTTGGTAAGAGAAATCTGAAAAGAAACCTTGAAAGATACATGAATCATTCCCAACATACTTGCCTGGCACTTGGTGACCATCTGGTCTGGGAGAATGCACATAGTCAGCATTCCATATTTTTTTCCCCTTTTTCCTTCAGCCAGGAGATAGTGACCTATGCAATTGTCTCATCTAGAAAAGCATCTGACATTATTTTGTTCAAATATAAAGGTATGACAGAGCAACAAGAGTCTTTTTTTTTTTTTTTTTTTTTTTGCTTTTCCTTTTTGGGGCAGGCTGCCGGGTGCAGAGGAGAGGCGTGGGTGCATCCTAAATGGATATGCTGCTAAAGGCATGCAGTAGACAATTCTAAATAGTTTTGGTACGGTTGTGGGTTTTCAGCTTCAGTTACACTGGAAAAGATAACAGGCCTTATTCATCTCTTTTATCTCGACATTGAAAGAAAAATATGCTGAATTCATGTGGGTTTTATCCTCTTATGGACTAGAGCCAATTCTGACTGCCAGACAGGAAGTACCTATTTAGAAGTGATGGAGTAAAGCCATTAAAGCTAGATAAAATATATCATGCAAGTTTAGAGACATAAAGATGAATGCCTATTTGAAGTCTCTGTGTACAATTTATACAACATTCAAAAGGATATATTCATGATTTTGTCTATATTGTTGATAATGAAAAGAAAAATGCAGAATTCAACAGAGCCAAACTAGGTAGATGGAGGGGTCCATGCTACTGGATATGTTACCATCAGATGTTGCATCAGAACATTGTAATCATTACAGGAAATACATGTTGCCTGGTGTCAATTGAAAACTTAAAAAAGCAACGACAGCCTTCAGAGAGTATATGTGATAAGGATGAGCACATATGAAATATCTTGAAGTGGGCATATACAAAGCCAGAAAAGATGATTTTACATGCAAAAATCAAGGATAGATATGACCATTGAAAGTGGATCTTCCAATTTAATTGAAATGACTAAATAATGGAGGAAATTATCAGAATTTATGTTGTGTGAGGATCTAAAACACCAGCTGAAAGGGGAGAATTCAGCATATTTGAAACTAAACATTGAAGAGGGCATAGATGAAGCAGAACATATTTGCCATAATTATGATGATGATTTTCTGTCTAGGATATGGATTCATGTAAATGTAAAACAGCATGGAGGATGGAACAAAACAATATGAACCTTGCAGCATAACCAGAAAAGCTTTCGGGTGAGATGATGTCTATTCTTGGTTACATGCAGTTGACTTTGTTTTCTCATAAGCTATCTGATGGTGCATCAGGAATATAACAATCACAAATCATGAAGCCGAATCAATAGTAACATGCAAAAAGAATCATAAATAAGGTAGGCCGTTCAACGCAGCATAATGGAATATACTTCGATCGAGCAACAAATTCTTATACACACCTAAATCCATGGACCAAAATTGGAGGATTGCCATAGACAAATTTCCCCGGGTTGAAACATTAAAAGTAATAAACTTGTGTCATATCTCTTAGCGTGAGAACTTTACCTGTCCTTGGCGATGGTGATGAACTCGAGCTCTCAACATTCTCAATATTATATCTGCTGCAAGCTGGAGAGGCATTTCAGGAGATAATTTCTGCAATGCAAATTACAGATATAATAGCAGTTATTCCTGGAATAATTATATGTTGAGGCAATATTTAAAATCACCAAATTTTTAATATGGTTGTGACATAAGGCTGTGGAATTCTAAACAGAAGTTGAAACAAGAACATATAGACAAGTCATATTCTAAATTTATGATGAGCCACATGCAGACACCCAGGCACACCAAAACACCATCATCAAGCAGGATATCGTAATCATTATGTGATAAATAAGGAAACTTTAGGTTGCAAAGCATTATATTTTGGTGACACCAAAAAAATTAACTTCGTCACTTTCTGCATATGATAAAATGTATGTTAACATAAAGATATCTAGGAAGCTTATTTCCAAATCCACAAGATGAGAGAACTACAATAGATAAAATTTGGTAAGACAAAAAAAATTTGGCATGTCTAAAGCTTATCTTCCAGCAATCTGCCTTTCCATCAAGTTGCATGACAATGCTGAGCATGGGTATGATACATTTCAATGCAATGGGCCAACCCTTGGCTGCTACAGACATGACACATGAAACTTTACAATAAGGTTCACCAAACCAATATCAGAGATCATATGGCCAGAGACTGGTTTAGCATGGTACAGATCCATAACATGCCATTCTAAAATATACGTAATAGAGAGAGATGGAGCAAGAGCGGGAGAGGGAGCAAGAGAGAGAGGAAAAGAGAGAGTCAGAGAGGAAGGGAGGGGGAGGGGGAGGGGGAGGGGGAGCGAGAGAGATGGGGGGCTTGAAAGCCCTTGCCATCGTCATCAGGAAGGAGAGAGAGAGAGGGAGAGGGAGAGGGTGGAAGAGAGAGAAGAAGAGGGAGGGCTGAGGGAAACCTTAACCCTAATCCTAATAGATTGAGAGAGAGGGAGGAGAGGGAGAGGGAGAAGGAATGCTTACCAATGACAATTGAGTGAGGAGGAGTGGATGATCAAATAGGAGCCTGCATCTCTCATGCAACTGAAGGAGAGGGGCCTTCATTGCGAGGTCGGAAGGGGGGGGGTGCTTCTCTTGTGTGACTGTAGAGGATGGGAGGGTGAAACATGGGAAGGGCACGGTCGATTTAATTGAATGGTTAGAATTGTGTTTCTTTTAGCCAACAAGGTGAACAGTCCCAATTTCCCACTAGTTTGATTCGATATACCCCAAACTAGATAGTTTGGGGTGGTACGACCAACCTTGCTTTACATCCTTATACTAGGGAATAGGATTATGACTCACCAAAAATATGGCAGTATAGTTCTTCTAAGGATATGTTTGGCATTGCCTTTATTTCTTATTTTTTATTTTCAAAAACAAAAGTACAAAAATTGAGACCAAAAATATGTTTGATACTACTATTTTTATTTTCTATTTCTTAGTAGTTGCTTTCATTAATTCTACAAAAATTGAATGTAAGAAATCCTTACTTTCAATATTTTTAAAAACAAAATATCATAATTTTTACTGCCACTGCCTTGGCAACTACTACTATTGTCACCACCACGATCATCATCACCACCTCACTAAATCGTTAATACTTCCATCACTACTACTATCGCCATCATTATCACTACCATCATTGCCTCCACACCACCATCACTATAGTTGTTGCCTCCACATCATTGGTGCCCTTGCCATTATCACTATTGTCATCACCGCCACCGCTACCACCATGCCTCCACCACACCATCACTGTCATCATCACCATCTCCACTATATCATCATCATACCTACCACCAACATCACTGTCTCCACTATCTCTGCTGTAACTACCATCGTGCCCATCAGCATCAATATGTTTATTTATAAAAACTAATTGACTTTACCAAATATGTTTATATATTTTTTTACAAATAAGAAAAATTGAAACAAAATTTTTATTTTTTTGATTTCTCAAAATAAAAAAGATGAAAGTGATGCCAAACAACACCTAAGCCTATTAATTCTAAATCAAAGGTTGCAGCCTTGTCAAAACTCAATACCGTAACCACTTAAGGCAAGCTACTCGCACAACAAAATTCAAGCATTGACCAGGTTAAAGATGGCTGGACTTCTAATAAAACTTAATCTTGCTCCAACCAGAAATACATAGATAGTTGTTATAGTCCGGTGCCTAGGCACCTAGGTAGTCGCTTAGGCATCCAACTAGGTGCACGGTGCCTAGGCCAAGACCTAGGCACTGGCCTACGAAACAGGACATCTGCCTAGGCTATTAGGAATCAACTGGGCCACCTATATCCATCAGATGCTCACCCAACCCAGCCTAGTGCTAGATCAACCCAACCAATTGAGCCTAGGCTTGACTCAACCCCATCAGATATTAATAGATAAATACAAAATAATAAAACACGCCATCACACTGTAGCCCTCTCGTCCTTCCATCTCTGCTATACTACCTGGGCTAGAAGTAGGCTCCATTCCACTCCACTCTTCAGATGACACGAGGGCGTTGAGGATTGGCAAGGAACAGCTCTTAATCGAGATCCATTGTAACCCCCCCAACCCGAAAAAAAAAATCCTCTATATATAGTTATATAGAAATGCTCTACTAATTAGAGTTTCACCTCTGCTCAGCACGGAGTGTGCTGGGGATTATCCAAGAAATGTTCTGTGAAGGGCCATGTTTTTAGGGAGCTTCAAGAGACTAATCCAGGGAGCATGCTCACTGATTCCTCATCACTAATTAGAGATTCTTTCTGTCCCTCTCCTCTCTTCCTCTCTCTGTTTCTCTATTTCCTTCCCCCCTTGGAGATACAACCAATGTCACCAATAGAATATATCTTTTCTGCTAGATTTTGATAATCTTTTATGTTTTCCCGATTGATAATGGAAGATTCTTTAGTTTGACTATGATTTGGAATTCCAAAATACATGTTTGAATCAGGTTTTATCTACTGTGCTGTTATATTGGCATTAACAGGGGAATTTCTGTAACCATTTCTAAGTCAATCAGCTATTTAGTGAAATTTCATTTTGTTGGCTCTTTTAGAAAAATGTTGTTAACTTATTTGTTTCATTATTCTGCTATTTTTAAAATTGTACTATTCTCTATTTCTAGGCTCTTTGCATTTTCTTACATTAGTAGTGTAACTTACTAATGTTAAGATCACGTACAACCAATATAGTTTACATATGTTGCCTTTTTCTATAAAAAAAAACCTTAGCCATTTTTTTTCTTTTTTCGTTTGTTCTTTTTTAACCCTTTAACTTCATTCCTATAAGTCTATCATACACAATAAAACTGTGAAGGACTTGGAAATGTTATGTTTTACATAGAATCCTGGTATTAGTTTTACCAATGAACCTTAGGATCATTTCATATGGATAATTTCTTGAAAACAGTGCAATTCTGTTCAATAATTGAAATTTATGAAGGCATAAGTTATTTTGCAAAATTTTTACAAATCATGTTGCCTGGGCAGTTGCCTAATTGCATAGGCTTTAGGATGGTCCATCGCCTAGGGTTGCCTAGGCTATTTGACAACTATGAAATGCATGCAAATTTATGTGCCATGAAACATCCTCCAGGTTGTGCTAATTGAAGATGAAGAAATTCTAGCTAATGAGGTTTGGAAGACAACTTGATGTGTAGGGTATGATGCACAAGGTGTTTAAGCAATCAAAATTAGACCTTTTTGCCTTATCACAATTTGTCTCAATTTGCAATAGAACATTCTCCACGTTAAAATCCAAAAAAAAAAAAAAAAAGAAAAAGAAACCTTCTTGTTATTTATGTCAGACATGGGATGCATTATTTGGTGCCACTTGGATGAGGAAAAAAATTATATTACTTCTAGTTCTCTGGATTCCTAGCAGGTGAATAGGCATGTTTCTAGTATAAGAATGCATCAAGTTTGGTACCTCCAGCACTTGAAGTGGATCTAGAGATTCCCCGTGATTATGGAGAAGACGAACTGCAGCCTTGAACATGGGTTCTTTGCCATCCAGCGGATCCAAATACATATCCAGCAACCTGAGGGACAAAGCACATGAAGGGAAAATGTGAACTTGTGAGAAATTACAGACTTTATTATATGATTAACAAAAAAAGTGCATTAAGAATGCATTAAGAAATGGACAAAAACCTACTGCATATAGGCATCATTTCTACCAATCTCTGCACAATATTGTTCAGCAGCTTCACAATCCTCCAGTTTCCTTCAGCACAAAAGAATCAGACATAACTAGAAAATCAGGCAAAGGCATATGGGCTGACTGGTAAAATATTGACAAACAAATTGCAATTCCTCTATCATGCTGACTGGTAAAATATTGACAAGCAAATTGCAATTCTTCTATTATGATTGAAATCTGTTAAGGCATCCTATCTGTTTGACTCTTACAAGGCCAGAATCTGCAGTACCATTGTCTCTTGCCCCATCTTCCGGTACAGGATTGCCTGTTACATGCAGCTAACAAGAGTGAGCACATACCTATTACAACCTAAAATTTACAACAGAATATCCAACAGACAAAATTATACATATATAAGTCAACCAATTAACTAGTCTTAATCATAGAAATAGAAATGCTATTAAGCAAAACTGAATGAAACAACAAAAGCTGTCATATGTCACTCAGAATAAATTGACCAAGAAAGCAAAAGTTCTCAAACAACACTCTTTGAGTATCAAATAGCGTTCTAGACATGGATGCATATACTGATTATTGGCAATAACAGAAGAGACAATCTCTGATTTAGGATATCATAAGTACGTTAACGCTGCCATTTAGATATCTGAGAAGGTCCCACATGAAATTACTGACATACCAGAGAAGAAAATACAAGCTTTGCACGTTGAGACAACTGGTGTCACAAAATTCAGTGTTAGATGCGACAATGATCAAATAACATATACTAATATTTAAGACCAAAAACAACAATTTGAGACTGTAGAATTTCCAAGATTTTTTTATGATGTTTTACTTTCACACAATTGCAAACAGCATAGTGCCGGGTCCACCAACGTCAAATGACTTATACAAGGTGGAGCACTCTACACATCTAGAAGTTAGCGATTTACCATCTTGATGCATTCCTCTTCATCATGTTGTGATTTTGGGCATTGCATTTGTATTGATTTGTGCATATCAATACTCACCATGGTATAGCATGTCCTATAATGCCAACTCAAATTATATGGTATTATATCTGACAAATAAAACATGGTTGGATTTCTTTTTCTTCTCATAGCAAGAATATGGTTTTGGTTGGGGGGAAGGTGCTGAAGTAAGGAATATGCATAACATGGTAGTGTCTTGAATGTGAAATGTTTTAATAAAAGTCACGCTTGTGTTTAACGGACTTAGTAGAAGGTTTCTCTGCAGACTGGTTTGATCCTCAATTTGGCTAAAAAAATAAAGGTGTGGGGCCCTTCTGCTTGTTGCATAAGCTAAAAGTTAAAACTGCTAGTTTATTACTGGCTACGGCTATCAGGGTCATAGATATTGCAAGGTAGTATACTTGTTTGTGGCCTGATAAAGAAGAGACTAGAGCCACCATTTTCTTTAATCACTTGACTCTGGATGCTTGGTAAGGCACTTGGCCATAGACATGAGAAACAAAATGTGAACTTATGGCACATATACTTGCAACATATCGACCAAAGCAAAACCACAAATAGCAAACATAATCAATATTCAGATAACTGAACATAAGCTGTTCAGAGTGCGACTCAAAACATAGTAAATATATGTTTTAATATTTTGACATAAATGTGGAATTATGCGAAATTATATGAACAATCAGTGTATAAGCAAAATAAGACACAACTCTAGTTAACAGTTGTTCCAAGACTAAGTTGCTATGAAGGGTAATAAGCAATAACCTTTTCCAGCCATAACTCTGATCCTTCTATCACATCAAGTACTTCTTCTGGATCATACAAGTCTGAAGCCTGTAAAAATAACTGCAATCTCTCCCTGACCGGATACCTGCAATGGTTTGCATTTTCAACATCCGAAACCAAAATCACCTCCTGATGATTTCTAGCATCATTAACCTCACTGCTGTAGTCCAATTCCACTATTTCTAGTGCTGATCTAGCAAGAGAAACAGCATATAAAGTATGAAATTGAGTGTCGTCCGAGTCTTGATCCTCAATCAACCACTGCAAATATCTACAATATTTTACATATATCAGCTAAAAGTTTAGGCAGAAAGCACAATCTTTATCAAAATTAACCAGTCAATATAGAATACCAATTTTCATATAAACTTTTGACCTAAACTTGGTATGTTTATGAGAAGTACAGAAATGAACTGACAATCTCTTTCACAGCACATGATTTACCATATGTAGCCAGGATTGGGCAACAATAACTAGCTGCAAACATGCAGTAAATGAACATTTCATTGACTAGTTATAATGCACATGGCACATGCGGCATGTAGATGCACATGACTGTTAAAGATTTTAGATTTGGAAAAATTTAAATTATACAAAGACCACCTATAATTTTTTTTGGCACATTATATGTACTTTTCCTCCTATCTTGAAAATTTCCAGAGTTCAAATATACTAAGATTTCTTTTTTAGAAGTTTTTGGAATCCCTCCTATAGAAGTTTCTCATGTTCAACTTTTTAAAAGAGAAATCTAATTGGGGTTATTATAAAATATTTTTAAATTTTTGAATGAAGTAATCTAGTCAGGGTATCTTTTGAATTGAAAATTGGGAAAATAAGCCACTTTCATATAGTTTACAGATATGGATTACAGGAAGCCACTTTAACATAGTTTAAGAATATGGATTACATGTAGCAAAAACAAATTCTACACAAAATTAATTCCAATCATAAAGCTCTAAACTACAGGATAAGCTTATCAATAAAGATAAATTATGCACAAATCACAAACATTTATAAATTGTTCAAATGAGACGAGACTGAAATTTGAAACTGCTGATAAAAGATCGTATGCAATGAGAATGCTCCTTGACTCTCTCCCTCTCTCGCAATCATAAATGGCCATGCAATGATTCTTTAACTTGTTCATGATCCATGAATATATCTAAGACATGCAACTGACAACATGGAACTCATCGAGACTTGGATTTTGATATATTCTTCTCATGGTGTAGCTTTAATTCAAAAGAACCTGAGAGTAGAAGAACAAGTGGACAAACATTCCTAAGCAACATGCATCAGAAATCTATGCTAAAAGGAATATCCAAAAGCAAGGTTTCAGGAACCGGTACCGAGATCCGTACCGGTTCTTACTCGGTACGGTACAGTACCATACCAACCTATACCAATATTAAAAAATCAAAAAAAAAATTTCCACCCACCACCACTTTAAAAAAAAAAAACCATATTGAACCATACCGAACCGAATCCGTACCGCACCGAACCAGACTGAACTATCCGATTCGGGCGATTCAGGTAGCATACCGGACCGAACAGACCAGCTTGGTCCGGCTCCCCTTGTTTTTCAAAAAAAAAAACAGTCCGAACCGGACCGGCTAGCTGCTGGTCCGGCACGGTTCACCCCATATCGATCGGTTCGGACCGATATGGTAAATCCTATCCAAAAGTGTTGGAATGGCAGTCAGGCAAGTATTTCCGAGTACCCGATCGGTCCCAAACCCTAATAGGACCGATTTAGAATACCTTATAGGGTTTGGGATTCAAAATTTAAAACCAAACGGATTTAGGATGGGTTTAGGATTTGCCCCCCGGGTACCTGCTACTTGAACCCATTTACATATAAACACTAACATAAAATCCTAGCTATCGTCTAAGCCTTCCCTATCGGCCACCACTCCAAGCCTCCCACCCAATCAAGACTCCTTGGAAAGTTGGAATCATCGCCTAGCCACTCCAAGCATCCCACCCAATTGAGACTCCAAAGGACTGAGAGACCAGAGGAACCACTGGGGAAAAACAAAGGAAAAATAAAAGAAAACAAAGGAAAAGCAGCAAAAATTGAAAGTTAAGACCTTTTCCCCACATAGATTGATCATTTTTTTTTTCTTTTCCTTCTTTTTTCATTTCATTCTCTTTTTTGGAGATCTGCGTGGTAGGAGAGCACTTGAGAGAGATCAGAGGGGTTTGTTAGGTTCCGGTTGGGGTTTTTTCTCGAGCATATGGGATTTTGTTGGAGTCATGGCGGTGTGATTGGTCCCTTGAGGTTTTGAGAGCTTAATCTTGGTAGAAGCATGATGCTTTGTGTGATTTGGGGGATTTTTGATTGAAAGGATTCTTCTTTGGCTCTAAAATTTTCAATCTGAGTTCTATTCTCATGAATATGATACCAAATCCATGGTATGATACTAAACCCATCAGACAGGTTTGAGTACCTGGCGGGTATACCTGATTTTAAGTGGGACAGGTTTAGGATTTTGGGCTAATTTTGTAATCGGGTTTGTGGCGGGTTTAGGTAGTAAGATTTTAAACAGGTTTGGATGCAGGTAGGGCAAGTTTTGCAAGTACCCTACACATTGTCATCCCTACAAAAGTGGCACCATCCTCAACACTAAAATGTATATATTTAAGATATGCAATTGACAACATGAAACTTGTGGAGACTTGGATTTTGAAATATTTCTTCTCATGATGTAGTTTTAATTCAAAAGAACCTGAGACTAGAAGAACAAGTCTACAAACATTCCTAAGCAACATGAGTCAGAAATTTCTGCTAAAAGGAATGTCCAGAAGTGGCACCATCCTCGACATTAAAATGTTGAGCAACCTGATACTGCATCCAAGAGCTTCTTAAATAAGTTATGCATGCAAGGGTGACAACTTGACAAAGGGATACCAATCAGAGAGATACCAATAAATGCTCCACAGCTGTTTCAATGTAGAATAAATTAGGAAGATACCACTGCAATCAATTCTTTATTAATTAAAAAAAGAAAATTGATGTGTACACAAATGTGAAAACAACACCACAGTATTAACTGATTAATACCTCTGCTGAATCTCGACCTTTTTCGGATCAACTGCAGCAAGTACCTTTTCTGCAACCATTGGAAAATATATTACTAACTTTTTAAGTGATAATAAAGTGCTATACCTGTGCAAATTAACAAATGTTGTCAATTCCAGGAAAGCATGATATGTAAGGCCATATGGAATATGATCTCTGAATTAACTATAAACCGAAAGAATCTTCAAAATTTAATTGTTTATATCAGATGCGAAAATGCCAATTGAATATCTGGTCATTTTCATCTAAATTGTTGCTTGAATTTACATAATCATACAAACATAGCATGATATAGAGGTGTTGTTCTTATTAGATTTCTTCACATAAAGTAGGTCCCAGACATCATTAGTGCTCTTTAACATGACAGAACTTAAAAGACCATCATGAGAATTTGACCAGGATTCAATAAGGTGCTCCCTAAAAGCAATGCCCTCAATTCTACACTAAGCGAAAAGCAAGCAAGGGTTATCACTCCAGATCTTATGGATCCACAGTGTATGAAGCTTCAAAGTATGACCCGAAAATGTATGTCATTTATAAATGATATCTGGTTGATGAGACTAGGGAAGGACTGAACAGTATGATGTAATTATGAAAGAAAATCTACAGAGTAAGGGATTTCCGATTTTGTCATCCAAAAAGGAGAAGAATGTATCTTTGGTGGAAATGATGGTGAAGTTAAGAATTAGCAAGATTCTTGGAGTGGATACACACGAAGAGAAAGAGAGATAAATTTTTCAAAGAAAAATGTGCTTGGCATCAAAGTTCTACCAGACAATATGATGGACAGATGTAAGATCACAACAGAATTAACTTGGCAGGTAAAAGGTGAAATGTGGATCTAGAAGTTGTCATTAGTTCAATAATAAACTATACCCATACAGATGAAATGAAGCTTGTAGACTAAGGTCTTGGAGTTCTTATCCAAGCTTTATCATATGGCTCGCATGCAGGAAAGAGCCCAAACACAAGCTGAGGATAACAAGGACAAGGATGATGAGACAGAAAATCTGTAATCCTGGAGAGCATAAGTTTTACATTGGGGAAGGTGATGATTTGCAGCACTGCAAGAAAGTGTAAAGAAAAATCATCTGAGGTGGCTTGACATATCCAATGAAGGCCTATGATTTCTCCAATGAGAGGAATACAATTGCTAATAGAAAGGTCAAAAAAGTGGAGAGCAAGACCAACAAAAGGAACTAAAGAAACTTGGTGAAGAACTGAACCAAAAACACTTTAGAGAATATAAGCTTAGACAAGTTGTGGCAACAAAAAATCCAAAAAACATACAACACAAATTGATGAGGCAATAGTAACCATTCTCTTGCAAGCATGATGTCAAAGCTTCGTCACTGTAGGTAACAGATTTTATAATTTATAAGTGTTAGGAATCATCTGATATTAAAATATGTTGTGTGTGATATTAAAATATGTTATACGTGATATTAAATTATGTTATATGTGATATTTTTTAATTTTTTTGTTCTTAAATGTTTTCCTGATAGGTGGTGAACATCAAGAGTTATCATAGTTAAGAGAAAAAAATATAGCATATCTAGAGAACAATCAACTAGTCAGTTCTATTAAACATAAGAATTACCAGGTGAAAGCTGATTAACCCTTTTCTCAGATGTTAGAACCATTACTGCAAACTCCTGATCAATATCTGCAATCTAAAGTTAAAAAAGCCATCTGCGGTTAATACAGTAGAAAACCAGGATATTTAATTAATCTAGTAAATGTTTATAAAATTCAATAAATTGGTCCAAGTGCACAGACCCATCCAAGATGTTCCAGAACCAGGTCTTGATCAGATGACTCCTGAAGCAGCTTTGCTGCTTCACTAGCAGCAGATTTCTGACCGGAGATTGAATCTGTAGAAATATCCAAAGAGTCACATTCTGCTGAAGCCGCCGGGTCTTTCCATAGTCCAGTTGAATAGTTTCTTGCCAATATACGCCAGATGGTAAGTGCCTTTGAACACATCCCTTTACTAGCATATAAGAATGCAAGCGTCCGTAAATGCCCAGAGTCATCTAACAACGATTCTAACTCCTCCTGCACCGCCCATGCAAGTTGCAGGGTCATCCTTTAAGCAGCTTTCTGACAACATCCTTATCTTCTTTGCAATGCATAGGAACACAAGGTCCCGCTGCTTAACAACATATACAGATAGTACATGGTCTTGAGGCCTCTACTCAAGTTTGATTGTGCAACTAATACACAACCTAAATGCCTCAAGTTACCTCTACAGTGTAATTTTTTAAAAAAAAAAACATGTACGGTAAACATACCACGACACAGCTGTTTTGGGATGACGCAAGCTTCTCCATATCACCAACAAGATTTAGCGCTCTATAGAGGTACATCAGAAGAGTATCAACTCCTTCCTTCACAGGAAGAATCAAATCTTTATCTCGAGAGATGCATAAATACCTACACGTGTAAAAAAATAGTATTAGTTAATTTCTAGGAAAAAAGTCAAAGCTCTTGACAGACCACAAGCAGGTAGAACGTATAGATAAAGAATGAACTGCCATGTAATAATGGATTAAGAGACTCCAATATGTCATTCATAACAAAAACCTGATTATATTTTTGATAGCTGATTCCAATAGCTCAGCTCTACTCGGTGGATTTAGAAGAAAATCCTCATCTGCAACAGTATCCACCCCTGCTTTTCTGAGAAACATAGAACGTTGGATGGCTACCAGCCCATCATCAATGACTTGTTCAAGAGGCATTGGAGGAGGATGCAATCCCCAATAGCGATTTCTTGGAACCTGGAACACATGTTTCTTTACTTCTTGAATGACAAAAAAAGACTAAAGACAAGTATGAAATATATGCATTTGTTTACTATAGTAATGCACTAAAAGCCACACAAGATTGCCCATAGGACAGGTAAATATGACTTGATCTCTAGAAGTAGTTACTACTGCAACTATGACCAGAAATGGTGAAACCTTTCTATGGTATGATACAAACTTCCCTTAAAATGCTTATATGTACTGGTCAAGAAATATGTATCGTCAAACGTGACAAATGTAATAAGAAGAAAAAGGAAGGAATGGGGAAAATAAACCCCAGATGTTGTTCAAATAATCAGAAAGCTATAAGCAACTGGACATGCATGTCATGCATGTCATATATTACAAAGAAGTTATATTTCATTCTAAGTATGCTCGAAGTTGAGATTTTGCAATTAAATGCATGACATTGAGAAAATAATAAAGAAAAATCTTGTTTTGTGAAACACAATCCAGTCACTTGACCACGTAAATTTCTTGTAATATAAATGCAACCTCATTTTTCTTTGCCAGATTAATGACAAGGTCAATTGAAACATTTAAAGGATTAGTAGACTCACACAAGGTATAAGCAGCCCTTCTAACCATTTCCATGCTCTCACAAGCATAAAATGAGTTTAATTAGGGTTTGAATTTAAAATTCTTCTATTTAATCATATAACAGCAGTGGCTTCAAAATCTTAGGCAGAATACATATAATCCAGAGAAGATTGATATTCAAAATGGAAGTAATACTGAACGGAATTCAAAGGGCACCCATATACCAGTTGTGACCAGCGATTTGGATCCTGCATAATGAAAGGAAAGATTTCGGATGGCTGCATGGTTTCTGAAAGCAAGAAATGATTTACTGCATCTTCAAAATGCAAATCGAAAAGCAACAGGAAGCCCACTTGTGCATGCACAAAGGAAAGCATTTCCTTTGTCATTTCACCTTCAGACTCAAACTCTTCCATCAAACAGATGGCTTCCTTATAATTCTTCTTCCTCAATAAATTTTTTATCTGTTCTTCTGGAGAGACTTTACAGAAACAAAGAGCCTGCAAAAGTCAAATAATAATAGTGTTAATGTAAAGCAAGGATAGAATAAAGAGGCAACTGATAAAACAATCAACAAACTGCAAATCAATGTTTCGTCATGCCAGAAGGATGCATAATATGAGTTTACCTTTTCTATTAATTACACATAGAACAGAACACTCTTTTTTTACTATCATCGCTTATTTGAAAAAGTTCAAAATTCACAAAAAAAAAAAAAAAAAAAGCATAACGAAGCAGCCAATTTAACACACAGAAGCTCCACATCATAAAGAATTTTTTAAGAAACAAATGAATAAACAAGCTATAAAAAGAAGAAGAAAAAGAAGAAGAGGGAGAAGAAGAAGAAGCATACAATTACGAATTACTATTCTGGAATTTCATTTCAGCAAGACTACATTTGAATAATATAACAGCTGCATCCTTTGAAACATTTGCTCCTCAAAGCATAGGATCCTTATTTTCAGGATTATTAACCATATAATATAATTAAACCCACCCCACCAGCACTATGCCGCAGAAAAAGAAAAGTAAGAAAATCAAACAGGTAGTTAAAACAGCATGCTCTTTTTAATTTGGGACCAATTAGAGCTTCATAGTAACAATGTTCTCAAAAGCATTAAAAATCCCTCCACTTGCAGAATTTTCATTGCAAAGCTACAAAAGCTATTTGCTATATGAACACCATTTGCTTTACCTATATGTCAGGCCACATAATCAAAATTTCCACAAATGTTCTACCTCATACTTGCACTGCCTAACAACCACCTTACAAGGAATGAGTGATACAAATATCATTGAGTTTCTATAGGTCCTCCTGCAATGGGAGTCCATCAACCATCCGTGCAGCATCCTCCTTGGCCATGTTTCACATTTTCTTTCGACAGAATAATGATGAACCAAAATTCATCCCCCTTGCCCTATACATTACCATTTCAAACAATACTTTGCACCATATCAAAATTGGACTTCAAGAGTTCAATAAATACCAATCATCATTATGGCACCACCAGTCCTTTGTCTTTTCAATTTAACACTAACCTTTGCTCCCTCTGTAGATGCAGGAAGTAGCTTGAAGTGACCTGCATAACCTTCTTCTCATCAGCTCCCTAACCATTCACCAATGAGTTTTCCGCATTTATTTTTATGTTTAATCCAATTTTAGGCTTAAAGAGATGCTTGTGTAATTACATATTTTTGTAAGTCATCTTAGAGTATTGTCTTTAGCTTATCGCATACCTCTGTTTACCTTTCCAATAACATCCAATCCACCTCCACCTTGTCCCACTCCCAACCAATCAAGAGTAGGTAGGCAAATCTTGTTCCCAAAGTGTATAATTTTTCAACAGAATCAACTTCTTTGCATCCTCCCTACTTCAATATGTTATGCCTCCTTTCTTTGTTCAATGGCATCTGATTCATAATATAAAGTTCTAACCCATCAGTGGAACCCTACAAACCCCCAACCCCAACACCACCCCACCATACACATTCAAAAATGTTAAAAGGAAAAAAAAAAGAAAAAAATAAGGAAAAAAGAGAGACATGCTTATGCTTCATAAATGGTCTACAGATAGGACGAAACATAACGCACAGTAATATCCTACTCATGGTTCACTGAACAGCTCTGAACCGGACAATTTAGGACATGTCGAACCATACTGGTGGCAAACCGGTACGGTTCGGATATTCGATTCGGAACGCTTGCGAGAATGGAGCAAGAGAGAAAGAAAGAGAGGAAGAGAGAGAGAGAGAGAGAG
Organism: Elaeis guineensis; assembly: GCF_000442705.2. NCBI lineage: Eukaryota > Viridiplantae > Streptophyta > Magnoliopsida > Arecales > Arecaceae > Elaeis > Elaeis guineensis. Next base: position 13,445,811 of record NC_026001.2, read on the forward strand.
AAGAGGAGAGTCAAGGACAGGGAAGGGCCGGCGATGGCCCATCAAGGCCGTTGGAGGACCACCAAGACCTTCGGGGCTCCACAGTCCTCCACGAGATACAAAGAAAGAGAAAGAGGGGAAGGAAGAGAAGAGGAGGGAGTGGAAAGCGATAGGGAGGCTGTCGGAGGGCCGCTATGGTGGCCAGACGGCCCACATGGCTGCCGTAGATTTGAAACAAAGGTGAAACCCCTATTTCTTCATGTTTTTTAAAAAACACGATACGCAATGAAGCTGGCATTAGATTTGCCAGCTTTTAAGTAAAGCTAGCAAACCTATTGCCAGCTTCACTACATATCGTCCTTTTAAAAAAGATTTGCGGACTTCACTATGCATTGTCTTTTTTAAAAAAATACGACGAAAGAGGGGCTATGCCTCTTTTTCTAACCCATGATGGCCGCAAGCTGTTTTGGGCCATCCATCGGCCACGACGGCCCTCCAGTGGCCTCCCGGCCACCTTCCCCTCCCTCCTCTTCATTCCCCTCCCACTCTTTCTCTCTACTCTCATTTTCTCTCGTAGAGAACCGCGGAGCCCGGGAGGCCTCGGTAGCCCTCTAGTCACCTACCCGACCCTCCAGCATCTCTGTCGGCCTCCCTTTCCTTCCCACACTCTCCCTCCCCGCTCTCTCTTTTTCTCTCTTTTCCTTTCCGGTTAATCCCACGTTTCTCTGTCGGTTCAGGTCCAGCATGATCCAGTACCACTCATACTGCCGACCGGCCAACACAAGATCCGATTTCGAATCGGTGATCCTTGATCCTACTTTTATATTGGAGTAGCATTTATCTCATTACATGAAACTCAACCAAAACAAGGAGAAGCTTTGGAAGATTTAAAGCTATGAACCTACCTACCTTATAAGGCGTTGCAACCACAACAACCTCTCCACTTCCTCGATCATCAATGGCTACAATGCATGAACCAACACCATCCTTTGCAAATGATAGTGACTGCACATTAGCACCTGTTTTCTTTCTATACAAATCCACCCTACCATCCCTTGCCACAATCACATAAGAAGACATCTCTGCAATGGACTCTGGGATGTATTGAAAGATCAAGCTCCCGCCAACTGGCTGACCAAGTCTATCGACAACCACACCAACATTGTCCACCAACAACAGCACCTCTTTGCTTCTCCATAGAGATTTTAAACGAGGGGGGCCTGAAGAATCTGGAAGCATAAAGATTGGAGTGCTTTTCCCAGCACTGGTGGAGAATAGTATGTAACCATCTGAAGTGCCAACAATTATCGAATCCCCGAGCCATGCCATGGTCCTGACTCCATCAATGCCCAGAATTTCCTTCTGAAGTACCGAAACACCACCACTATCAGAGTCCACATCACCGCTTCCAGGTAAGAAGAACTCGATCAAAACCAATCTTTTCCCTGCTGCCACTGCTATAATGCAACTGTTCGCACCTCCTCTATGGGGTTCGGAAATCCTAGACCCTATCCCATTTGCCCTAATGCCTCCACCTAACTTCTGAAAAAATTTCTGCCCTGTCCTCAAGATCTCACCTTTCGGAACTCCATCACCCAAGGGATCCGAACTAGATGACTCCGGGCACGGAATTCTCTTAGAGACAGCCGTCACGTCCTTGATAAAACCCAGCTTCCGCACGGGTTGCGCGAGAAAAAGATCCAACAAGAACAAAAACCCATCAGAGAGCACAAGAACTTTACCAATCTCCGACAGAACGTGAATAGATTCGATCAAACGATTGCTGACTGACACGGCTTTCAGAAATTCCACAGCTTCCGTCGAATCAACACCAGAACCCGGGGAATCCTTCCCGTTTCCATTTACCGTTGCTGGATTGGGAGCTGAACTAAGAGTTGATGATGGATTCAACAAGACCAAGATGATCTTTCCACCACCTGTGCCGATATAGACTAGGGTTTGGGAATCCGATGCAGCGAAGACAGAGACGCACCGGATCGTGAGAGGTACGGACGGAGGGAAGCCGGCGGACTTCGCGGGATCGAACTCGGCGAAGGCTTCGATGACCGCTCGGTCCTTGGATCGGATCGACTCCATGATGGAGGAATTAGCGTCTACAGAAGCAAAGGGACGAGCGGATCGCCATGGAAGAGGAGGAGGAGGAATCTAGGGTTTCCGGACGACAACGAGAGAATTCGAAGGGAAGGGAAGGGAGTTTGCAGAAGCGAAAAAAAGCTCGGGTTTTGGAGTCAGAACTGAAGGAGGGGAGAGAATAATTAGGGTTTTTTTTGTCGGCGAGAGAAGACTGTTTGATTCGGCAGAGATGCTGCTGCGAAGATACGGACCGGTTAGTGTCCGCTTGCATGTGAATGGCTTTCTGCAAGCCGCTAGAAGTTTTGTTTTATGTTGCCCTTGTTGCAAATTTCGCAGTTACCTAGGCTGAAAGAAATAGTCAAAATATTAGAAAAACGCAAGGTATGTTTATATGCCTGAATTTTGTAACATATAATTAATTTGAGGGTGCCAGGGCTTGTCTGTTGGGAGGAGTGGGGGCTCACAATGAAAAAAAATGGCTTTCATTAAAGGTTGAGGGTGCCCTATTCCTATTCTAATTTTGAAAAAAATAAAACTATCTCAATCACAAATATAATTTTTATTTTTTTTCTTATATTCAAATTTCATTCTAATTATGATTTTAATCATAAACTAAATATATCAGGAAATGTGGCTATTCTGATTCCATTTTAATTTCAATTTCGATCGTGGACCAAATACATTCTTAGTGAATTGATAATTTTTTTATAAAAAAATATTTTGAAAGAAACAAATGATATTAGGGATGGTAACAAATCAGATATCAGTCACATTAGCTAATACCCATATATGCTCCATAGTTAGAAACTTCTATCTATATCCGTCCTGAACCCATCTCAGGTCCGATCAGCTCAGATCAAGCAAAGGTACGAGTCAATTAGAGTCTAATAGATAAGAGGAATCGGATCGAGTTAGATGAAGAACTCATCATATAAATATTATAAAATAATTATAATTTTAAAAGATAAATTTAGATTAAGGTTATTTTGTATTGGATTGGAGACAAGGTATGTCATTACTTATATATGATCCTAACACACTTCAGATATTTTTTTAGAACCTATATCTATCCTAAATTCTAATCAGATTAGATCGGATTGAGTACCCGATAGATCGACTAAAATTGCCATCTCCAAACAAGATCCATATATGCTATGAATATCCAACTCTAAATTTTTGTGAATCCACCAATCAAGAATAGAATTTGGAATCTCCAATTTTTTATTTGCTAATTCTAAAAAAGATGAATTAATTGAAAATTAATTATTTTACAAGTAAAGATAGATTGTAATAGTGGCTACATTTCTTCAATTTTCAATATTTACAAAACCTTTGCTTGATTTCTACCACAAATACTTAAAATATTCAGCCATGCTAAGTTTCTACAAAAAAAAATAATTCCAACATTATTGATACTCAACAAGAACCCCATATCCTTGAAATTCATAGTAGTTCATGGTCATAATAAAATTTACAAATTTATTTAGACTTAAAATAATATAAAAAATAAATTTTAAAATCTACAAAGAAGACGTGTTACTACCTCATCCACACTTCAAATCTTATTAACACTTACCCTATATCTAAGATTTTGAGTAATCACATGCACTACAACTAGTTTAATAAATATAGACATTATTTTAGCTTCTATACATTATTTTGGGGGCACGTTGGTTTAGAGAAGAACGTATCTACAATGAAACTGTAGGAAGAATTTGAGGACTTCATCTCTATGATATTCAACTTAGATATGAACTCTGTTGTGCTTTCTTCTATCAATTTTGAGAGAAATGATCATTATTAAAGAAGAAGAAGGAGAAGAAAAAAGAAAAACATACACGATATCCATCAGTGCAATCAAGGAGTTTGCTTTAAAAAGGTTGATCTTAAATGAAGAGCTTTGCAATCAAAACTATTGTACTTCCATCTACATTACACTTCGTCTACAGGATATCTTCACTTGCCAACAACCAAACAAACCATAGTTAACACAAGTCACGTATCTAGAGGGCATGATGAAAATTTGAAAAAGTGCCATACATTCGTGAATGATTAACCACCAAATAACCCCTCTTTTTTTTTGGATGAAAACAAATAACCCTTCCTAAAAACCCTAATCAAGCAATAACAGAATACTTTAAAGTTCTACCTACAGAGGAGCCTGCATCTTAACCATGCACCGCTTCCAACCAATTAATATTGCTCATTACAATTATTTGAGAGTTCTGCTCCTTATTTTATCATTTACCTTCATGCACCCTAGATTTTTCATGATTATACCATGATCACCACATAGAAAGGTTACTCACATGCAATGATTTAAGTCCCAGTAGGATGGGGGTCGTCCCGTCTTGTTCCTTTAAGATCCTAGCACCTAAAACAAACGTAGGATCTGAAAACATACTTCCGGCCTTTGTCCTAGCCATCCTATCTTCCTCCTGGCTGAATCATATGCCAGTATAGTCATCTTGATCGAAACTTCTCCTAATTCTTTTTCTACTTTCAAATGATCGATTTATCACTAGAAGAAAGAATAATGAAGGATTGATGTCACTAACCTTTTTTTACTGATGTATTGCCATCGGCATCACGCCAGGAGGGAGGAGCATGGCCTTCGCTTTTTGATTCCAATTATCCCATGAAGAGAGTATAGCACACTGGGAGGGAGGACCGCTCGGAAAGGAGAATGAGGAGGGAGGAGATAGGCATTCAGATTTTCAACAAAGAGCCAAGCAAGAAGGAGAAGGGAGGAGGGAGGAGAGACTAAAGAAGACCAAAGGAGGGGAAGAAATAGTCAAAACCCTAACTCCTAAGGCCATTTTGGGGTTCGGGCTATATCCTTTGCATGATGGAATGATTAATCTTCTTTCGCAAAGTCATCCATCGAATCATACCCACACAACTCTCAAAGCACTCGAATTTATGGTTGTCTGCAATCCATTGGTAGAAATGGATTTGAGCTGTATCTTTTGTGTGACAGAATGATTGATCTTCACAATATCATCCATCAGATCATGCCCACACAACTCTAAAAGTACTCCCATGATATGGTGATAGACTGACAACCTGAAAGTGTGATGTAAAAGAATTTTTTTTAAAAAAAATATCATGTATGTAAAGAAGAATCCCATAAACAACAACAATATGTACGTATTCAAAGAGTTACGAGACTAATTTTATGGGACTAAACTAACATATATGCTTTGAAAGGAGAGAGAGTTTAAAAAACATAAGACCCTCACATGCCCGACGTTCGATATGATTTGAAATATCAATTATACCATCTATTTATGTGAAGAAGGATAAACCATACAAAAAATTATTCATCTAGAGTTGACGTGATTTGAAGTAATAATGTATTCGGAAAAAACACAACACCTAATATGTAGTTTAATCCCATAAGTCCACAACCTCTTTTTACTTATAGTAATATAAATATTTGCATCTAGCTCTTATAGCCATAATATTCACGAGAGTCGAGAGTTATGTTGTGAGTTTTGATGGTGATATTGTTCTTGAGCATCTCGAGACTTACTTGAGAAGGAAGAAAAAGAGAGAAAAAGATTGCTCAAATCAAAACTCAAGCCACCACTCCCACTTTTTTAGAACTTATATAGAGAAACTGATGGGGCTCGCAAATGGTATTTCCATGCTCACCCTTTATTTCTATGTTTCATGCTTATCATCAAACTTGTAAATATTTTTAATTAATAAATTATTATTTAAAAAATTATTGTCATTGTTTTTCTTACTGCATTTTATTTTTCATTACAATAGTGATATCAAAATTGTGACCACTCTAATTAAGGGCTGGTTTAAAGTTATCACAATATGTCACATTAAAATGGTTGGCTCAAATTTTTTTAGTCCTTTGAAATATATAGTTATTAGATCGACTAGGTCCAGTGAACTAGTCCAATAATTATCCATCACGTTACCCTTACACTCAAGCAATTCAAAATCATATAACAATGCCTCTTATCTACCATACATGTGCTTTGGGATTGGGAATAGTGCATTAGTTCATGTAATAATTTCTCCCTTGAAATATTAAGATATAAGAGTCTAAAATCTAAGTTAAAGCAAGTAAACAATACATTTAAACAAAATATACAACATGAACTCTCAGAAGAATAAATGAAAAGATGATGAAAGATTAAAATATATTTTAAAAATTATAAAAAATCTTAAACATAGAAATGGGTGGATAACTGGATGTAATAAATATAATAAAATAGTTAAAATAAATTTTATTAATTATAAAATATTAAAAATTATAATTTATATTTTAAAAATTATAAAAAATATTTAACATAGAAATGGGTCGATAACTTGATGTAATAAATATAATAAATAATTAAAATAAATTTGATTAACTATAAAATATTTAGAAATTATAAAAATATATCTTAAAAATTATAAAATCCTAAACATAGAATTGGGGAGACAACTGGATATAATAAATATAATAGATAATTAAAATAAATATCATTGATTATAAAATATTTAGAAATTATAAAAATATATTTTAAAAATTATAAAAAATCCTAAACCTAAAAAAGGATAGATAACTGGATATACCATAAAGGCATAAACAACTTAAATCCAATTTTTAGTTACTTTTGATTAATTTTAGTAAGTACATAAAATAATAAAAATAATAATTATTAATTATATAATTATTCAAAAAATATAGAAAATTAATGAAAATAATGAATATAAATAATATAAATGTTCAAGTAATTTCTTTTAAAATTTTATTAAATTTTAAACTATTATTTAACATGAATTAATAAAAATATTAAAAAATTATAATAAATCTGAATAAATATGGATATAGCATATACAACTTAAATCAAATTTTTAGATACTTATAATTATTAATTTCATAATTTTTTTAAAACTATATGGATCTTGATAGCAAGCAACAAAAAGATCTAAATATTAGATAGCATTTTAAAAAAATGAGGAAGGACCAACATCAATAAAAATGTAATTACTGTGAGTTAGAAAATAGAGAAGGTGGAGTCATCTAACTGAAGTAACACTTGATAGATGGCATCAGTGATATCAAGAGTTACTCTACGAGGAGGAAATTATCTTCAATCAAATCTTTATTCGGCATATTTAGGAAGAAATCGAAGAAGAGTTCAAGAGATTCTAGCATCCATGATTTAGATCCTACAATATATCTAGATCTAGAGTCCCAGCAATTGAGAATTGATGACTACATAAATAAATAATAATAATAAAAAACAAGAAGGATAATTTTCAACTAATTTCACTTTAGCTATATTTCAGTATAGGCAGTGGCAAATATAGACTTTCGATTGATGATTAGTATAGTATAGAAAGTCAGTCTAAATATTGATCCTCCTACACCATATAAGATACATATACCGTATTTGCAACAAAAAGTTATAAATATCAAATCCTAAATTGAAAGATAAAGAGAGTAGAACACTTATGGGGTGATATTGATGTATGATGGTTAGTCTGAATCTACTGGGAGGAACATTCTCAATTTTTTAGTCTATTGTGATAGGGTGACCATCTTTCATATTTCAATTGATGCTTCAAACAAAATACATGACTATATCTATATTTTGGATTGACGAAGGATATAGTTGATGAGATTAATAAAGAGTAGATTGTCCAAGTGGTCATAGACAATGGGATAAACTATATGAAAATAAGAAAAGATCTTATGCTAGAAAAATGATATTTATATTGGACTCCTTGTGTAGTACATTGTATAGACCTGATGATGAAGGATATTGGACAGCTATCTAAGATAAAATTCATAGTAGACAGTAAATAAGCAATATTAAAATATATCTACAATCACATTTGAATACTTGTTCTTATAAGAAAATATATACAAAGGGAGCTAATTAGGCTAGAGTTGACAAGATTTATCACTAATTATATAGTATTGAAGAGTCTTTTTAATAATAAGCCTAGTTTGAAGGCTATGATGACTTTTGAATAATGAAGAGTATCTAAATATATAAAAACCAATAATAGATGAGGTGTTGAAGGTATTATATTAAGTAATAATTTTTGGGATAGGTGCTCGAAGGTGGTTAAGGCAATAAAGCCCTTGTATATAGTACTATGGATAGTAAATACTGAGAAGTTCTCTCAGATAAGCTGTATATATCTTAAGATGTTTGCCTGCAAAGAAGAGTATTGGACTGTGTTTTGTCCACCTGATGACGTGGTGATTTCTGATGACATGGCGAACATATGGCGACATGACTTAGCCATAGGGACCATGCAGCCCGAGCGACGTCGCGTGGCCCCTTCGACAGCTCCACAAACTTCAATTATGATCCAACTACCCGGATTTGATCGATAGCTTAACGATATCTGCACCGTTAGGCAACCATCAACCCAACTTGATCTCTACTCCAATCCTCTATGAAATCTGTCGAAGCTTCGGATTATTTTTGGCGTGCGAGGCATCCTGACCTAATAGTCGACAGCATTAGTAGCCTTTTCTCACTAGTAGAGGACCGATCCTGTTAGGACCAGATGACATCCACTACCTCTGGCCCTTTAATGGCTATTTCTTCGACGAGTGGTGACCTGCTACCTGACAGGCCTCTTGGGCCTAAACCAACATTACAAGGGATTCTTTCTCTCACTCTCTCAGGCTCTCATCACTCATCCCCTACTATTATCCCTCTCCAACTATGACTGATTAAGCATCAGAGGATCCTTCACTAAAGAAACCCCCATCGGTCCCTTCGACGTGCGGACTTTTCTTGCAGATACCTGAAGATCCCGTCCGACATACTCCACTCCAGTCTATCAGTCATCCCATCATGCCGCACACACCACATCACCTCGATCAGAGAGGAGTGTAACAGATTGATGCTTGAGGAAGGATGGGCATGCTCCATTTTTTGAAAGGAAGCAGTGAGAGTCTAGTGACGGACAGAGCATTACGGGTCAAGCTCCCTGACAGACTGCCACCATCTGCTCAGACTCGATCGCTATCCCAGTGAAGCAAGTTCAAGCACTCACTGCCACTAGACAGTGGCTGCACCCCCAAGATGTAAAGGGGATGCAAGCTCCACTGACGACCATCCTGACGAGATCGTCGAACCTATGCAAAGTGATTCAAGCAATGGCGGAAGCACACAAATGTAACCCAAGTCTCACACTGAAGATCACTGTCAGCTGAATTAGCTCCGTGCCCTTTGCCCTGATGTCCTCGGAGCTCTTAAGGAGACTATCAATGAGACCGATCATTGGAGTCCTCCAAGGGAGACTCCACTCCAATCCTCACCCCACGATGATGTCACTCCCAACATGAGAGCAGACCTAAGATGAAAGCCTAAAACCTGGAGAGCTGAATTGGTGAGTTTCAGGGAGCCAATCATCAACAAAAAGATGGCTTTGGCTTTGTGACTCGGCCTTTACTCTTTAGAGGACCCTCAAGTGAGTCAAACCTAAATTGGTTTGGAATGCCATCGAGCTAATTGCCTAGTACATCCATCAACCTCTTGGGCAACCAGGAGGATCGAAGAAGGCGGAATAGCGTGTCGATGGGAAAGGGACAGAACTCTCAAGCAAGTAAGGGTGCACATGGAAGCATGTGTGCACTACTCCTATCATGGTGGAGTCCTCCCGACCACCACAGGCACCCAAGATCGGAGGCCCGCATCAACACTCCAATAGTTGGATCACATCGATGACACCTTAGGTCCGATGCCCCTACTCATCTGTAGGTGAGGGAAGTGAAAGCATCATCAACTGCAAGGATTGTCCCTGATATCAGTCTGATGCTCCTACTCACCAGTAAGTGAGTGAAGTGAGAGCATCATCGATCATGAGGATCATCTCCAACATCGATCCGATATCCCTACTCATCCATAGGCTAGTAAAGTGAGACCATCATCAATCGTGAGGATTGCCACTGACTTCGATCTGATGTCTATACTCACTTGTAGGTGAGTGAAGTGAGAGCATCGTCGATCGTGAGGATCATCTCCGATTGCGGTTCGATTCCCTTACTCGCCTATAGGTAAGTGAAATGAGAGTATCATCAACCGTGAGGATCATCTTTGACTTCAATCTGATATCTTTACTCATCTGTAGGTGAGCTAAGAGGGAGCACCGTTGATAGAAAAGGTAATCTCCAATCTAAGTAAGAGTGCATCACCAACGTGAAATGATATCATCTTAGGCCTACACACGAGTAGGCCACCCACAGGTAAGCAAGTTGAGGACCTTCCAAATTCTGGATGAGGCATAATGACAGCAACCGTGTGAGAGTCAAAAGAAAGATACAAGACAAATAAATTTTTATTCCTTGCAAGCCAGATTTTGTAACAAAAATGACAACAAAAGAAAAATCATAGAGAGGTGCAACACTGATAATTTTATCGACAAATTGCACTGATCGATCCGAGCTACACCAATACACCACTGAGGGTCCCCGTGTGAGGATCCTCTCACCGACGAAGGTTGCGACCTCCTTAAAGGGTGCTTCAGCAATCGAGTGGCCATCCTTCCTAGGAGTGCATATCCCTTGGTCATCCTCTAGGAGAAGCCTGAAGAGATGTGTTCACCCATCGAATGTCTCATCAGAGACTGTGAAAGAAGCCATCTTTGCGAGGAAGGAGGAGTGGCCCTATAGAAAGATAGAAGATCTCTTCTTTGAGTGCTATGCAGGAGCGGCCTCTGATGGCCTAGGTCCAACTCCTCCTCCTGTGCAATAAAGAATTTTCAATACCTCCCAAGCCAACTTGAAGTCTGCATAACAACGCCCTTCTCTTGAATGACTGGTGGGGGCCCAATTGAAAAAACTGGCTCCCCAGTCAGGGAGAAGATGTCTGCTACTCACCAATGGTGAAGGAAACCGCGCCACCACACCATGGAGGACCACGGGCAGATCATCATCCCAAGGTAGCAAAGTGTCTCTTATATAAAGAGGGCTGGGATCAAGCACTCCCCAATGACTCCTGTTGACTAGCAACAGATGGTAGCAAGAGAGCAGTCACAGAGATTGCTTCGATCGTCGATCGAAAATCTGAATTGTACGCCTCTTTGGGACCATCATTTCCAAGGCATGCAGCAATAAACGCCTGACATCCTTGGGACTCCATGAAAATAGCTTTTTAGAAATGGCTTCTCGAGATTCTCGAGGCCCCCCTAGGAGGTCGAATGGTTCAAGTCATTGAACATGACACGAATGACCTGTACAGCATGCTAGGAATCGCTGAGGCCCTGACGATGCTATAGTCGCCATACGCTTCGGTAGCTGGAGATCACAACCAAAGATTGACGACGCCCCCCTCTCTATGTGATAGAGAGAAGGCGAGCTGTCAAGAGAATGCATGATGTGTTTTAACGTTGCCATGCTTGAAGTCCCCCACCTTGACAAGTCCATCACCGTGGTGACAGAGTGATGAGGACTTGAAGATGAGTGCTTAATTTTCTCTCCCAATGAAAACCTTTTGGAAGATCAAGTTGACCTCTTAATCTGAGCTCAAAAGCATGCTCGGGCTGAGGAAGGTAGAACACATCATCGAAAAGGAAAAGAGAGGAAGAATGGCAATAAAAATGGCCCCATGACTATGATTGCAGAGCTACGGAAGGAGGAGAAGATCGCTCCCAAACAAAGGAGGGGGAAGAATCCTCCATATAGTACTGACGACCAAGCTTCTTCCAGCTTCATGCGTCCCAACCCTTAAGAGATTCGTAGGCAAAGTTTCGCATACCAAAGATGAGGCGTGCACGAGCTGGGAGATCCAAAAGTCTTACTGCTTTCACTGCGATCGTGGCCACAACACCAAGGGGTGTCACCAGCCGAAGGACTAGACAAAGAACTTCACCCACCAGGAATGCCTCGAAAATATTGGACAAATATCGATGTGGAGTACGATAACCCCAGTGAAAATCTGATGGCTGAAGCCTAGGATGCGATCTTGGAACCTATTAGCAGTAAGAGGATAGAAAGTGAGAATGCAAAGGATCCTGTTCAGCAAGAGCGAGCATCCTCAACAACACCGGAATAAATGATGCAACCGATCTTGATGGCCGATCACACTGACAAATGGGTCAGAGCCAAATACCTATTACAAGCTATCGGAGCATGAGCTCCAGGCCTAATGGCATTATGTAGGTAGCGAGCGATTAACTGCTGCCATGCCAGCACCGAAGCCGATGCCCCCCAACTAGAAGAACCCACTCTCAAACATGCATAAATATCCAAATTCAAGCCAAAAGTGGATCATCAGGATGAAGCCAAAGATCACTAGAAGTTCCATATGACCACCCGCTATAAGCAAATCGGGCGAGGAGTGAGGATGGTCTCAAATAAGTTTGGAAGACTTTCCAAAGCAGAAGTTTGCAACAACACCGAATCAGATGCGAGAGAGATAGCAAAATGAATATTTCATTAAGAGAAAGAGTCTCATTATAAGATGACTTTAGCCAGATGGAGTCTGTTACAACGAAAGAAAAAGAAGCATAAGCCCTACCACCTTTGAGGTCTTTCATCAAGTCGGAACCACAAAATTTATGGGACTCGACGATATCGACCTCAAGGCCTAGCAAGATGCGCTCGCCGTCATGACAAACTTTCATGGAGGGACAAAAGACAGCTGCCACTACAGACTGATAGTAGCGGTGGTGAGGAGAAAAATCACGGACCGCTCGGGAGTCCTTCAGAGAAAACTCAGAGCCTTCTCAGAGAACAACACCAAAAGCGGCTCTGACAGCCGCTGCCATAGATCTGTGAAAATTTCTAACACCTTCTAGGCCAAGGCGAGACACTATCAGATGCACTCTTCTCCAACGCACTCCTTCAAGGCAAACTCTGGTCACATAGAGGTACAAAAGGACTGTGCTCAGAATGAGCAAGCAACGATGGCACTCCAGCAACCATAGAGGTGACATCTTGGAGAAACAACTGGATGGTCTCAGCTACAAGTAGTAGGAAGCTCTATTTATGGAGAGATTGCCTTCTAACTCCTCCAACTACCCCCCTTTAACATGAGACACATGTCACCAGGGGAGGGGTCTCGAGAGCCATGTTGTCAGGAGTCAGAGCACCAATCATCCCCTTTCAACATATCACCATCACCAAAGAGACACCTGCATCAAAAGCCAGAGGAGCACAACTCGCCAACACTTGGTCCTTGGGAGAAGATCTGGTCCCAATGCGAATCCCCAAGAAGAACCAAGAAAAGGTGTCTGACGTTGTCCCAAACACTGCAAGGATTATTTGGGTACACACCTGAACATCATTAAATGGATCAGCCAATCAACCTACCAAAAGCATTCTGATCAAATCCTCACGAGTTTGGATGTGGATCAGCTAGTCGCTGAAGATATGAAGTCATTCGATCCCCCAGATGAGACTTTTTGTGAGCGAAGTCTCAATGATAGCTTAACGATGAGCAATGATTTTCTAGGAAGACCTAATTAATCTATGAGTCTACTCAATGATGGAGATCAGGTTTATCCCGAAGGCGCTACCTAATGGTTTTGCAATGGTGTGGTTTCAGAAACTTTGGAGAAGACTACCATTATAAAGGAGAAGTCATCCATTGGAGAGGTACATACAAAAATCCTTCTTTCCCCATTCATTCAATATTTTAAAAAAATGGTACCAAAAAGGCATCGTACAAAAGAAGAAAGAGAGAAAAATAAAAAAAAAGGTAGAAACAAAGAAAATGAGGAGGAGGGCCTAATCCTCATCTGAGAAAAATGCTCTGACCTCCTCATCGCTATTCCTTAGGTAGAGGCGGCGCAAGTCTAATTGAGGCATCATGTAGTTTATACGGACTTTGCAATTCTCAAAGTCCTGGATGAACCCGACAGTCGAAGCATCGAGGAGCTCCTCCTTAAAAGCCTTTGAGACCTTGTACTTGATGATGCAGCAAAGTTGCATCTCAACAAAGGCATCAACAGTGGTGCCCTGGTAGGCCACTCCCTCAGGAGTGGAGGATCCCTCGCCTGGGGCCCTCAGAGGAGCCGGTGCCCAACCCATGCTTGGAGGCTCTGGTGAGGTGGCCTTCACCCTCTTAGGTGAAGGCCTCCCCCTCAAGTATTGGGCTTTCTTTTTTGCTGCTTCCTTTACTAGTCTGACGATAGCTCCATCACTATGAGTTACCCAAGGAAGACCAACAAAAGCTCTTCGATGGATGCATCTACTGCAAGAAGGGCAGGCTGTTTATATAGATTTCAAGTGATATACACCCAACTAACCAACAATCAGGTCATACCATGCATCCAACTTTGAAACGCCAGCAGCTATAGCCATTAATCGTGCCCTTTCATTATCAAGGAGCAGCCAACAAAATGCTTCGAGTGATGGAAAAAATTTAGGATTTCATGCATGAATTTCAAAATATTTTTGAAATATAATACAATGAAATATATAAATTAAATAATTTAATCTACAAATGCATGTAATCAGATTACTAAACCCTACAACTAGGATCTATAACATGTCATATTGTATTTATAAATCAGAAAATAAAAGCTTTGGTATTGATCAAATCAATATCCTAGATCTAAAACAGCTTTAGATCTAAAACCTAGATCACATCTATGTAAGAGAAGAGATCGGATCTCTTACCTTCGCACGGGTTGAGAACTCCATGATTGATTTTTTTTGTTATCTTTGGACCCGCACATACGTCCGACCTCTACAGAAGATCCACATGAGGCTGCAACAAAATCGAAGGTTCGTCGAACGAAGATCCACTCAAAGTACTAGCTTCTTGCGGATCCCTCCGGATGGTTAATCTAAAAATATTCTTCGGATCTCTTGGACATTTCAAGAGATAAAGAATATGAGAAACAATAAGGGAGAAGTCAAATCCTTGGACCTTCCTAAAATCAGAAATAATAAATAATAGAAAAGATCCTAAGAGAAGACAGATCTTCTCTTTCAGGACATCAACGATTGATGTTCTGAGAACATCTTTATGCTAGGACATGAGGAGACCTTCTCCTCTAGATGTTTCTCAAACTTTCAGATCTTATGTTATCTGATTTTTCTCATAGAAAAATCTCATGATTGATGGAGAAGAAGGGTTCTAAAAGAAACCTTAAGAGATGACCTTCTTTTCTTCTTCTTCTCTCATCAGGACATGATCAGATCATGTCTAAAATCAGATCACCATGCCCCAACTGATTGGAGCATAGATCCACCACGCCATCCCTCTTTCTCTTTCAAATTTTTATCATATAAAAATCATAAAAATAAAAAAAAAATAAACTGAAAGAAAAATAATAAGAGAAGACAATCTTCTCTCTTACTTTTTGTCTCTACAAGACATCAACTTTTGATGTCTTGATAGAAGACTCTCCTCCAAAGAAATTTGCACCTCAAAAAACCTATGCTATTCTCTTTCTTCTCTGCTTTTTCTATAAAAATATCACAAATTTCTAACTCCCACCTACTATCATATAAGAGGCACCACTAGATAAGGTAGACTAGGTCAAATGACCTAGTCAAACAAGAAAACTATGGGGAGTCCAACTCTTGGACGCTCCTTCCCTTATTATCTGCATGGAGATCAAAAAACCATGCACAAAAGAGATGACAAAAAGAAAAAGTAGGCATGGAGAAAGTTGGCGCAAGAGAGAGGAGAGGAGTTTTTGCCAAGAGAGACTTTTTCAAAAGAAATAAACCCAAACCACTTTCCATAATGAACCAAATCAAATCTGATTCAAATCTCTAGAATAAATAGTGTGAGATAACATTCCTTAGATATAGATATCATAGAAAAAATATCTGAAAATAAATATGTGGATGTGGGCTTTCTTAGGTGGCGCAAGGGAGAAGATGGAATCCTAGTCTAACTAGGATTCTCATGTAGACTAGGTCAAACTCTTTAAACCCAATCCAGATTAATTACAACTAAATTAAGAGTGATTCTAGTCTAACTAGAAGCCCAATTAAATCAGATTAAATTATATTTAATTTTGATTTAAATCCTAACTTAATTAAGAATTAGGTGCATACAAGTCCTAGTCGAACAAGGACTTGTTCTCCCTTGCAACTGGCCTATCCAATAAATCAATTAGATTTAATCCAATTAAGTCCAAACTAATTCTAATTGAATCAAATTTAATTAGACTTAATCTCAGCCTAATTGATCAATCAGATTGAGCCAATTAGCAATCCAATTGCTAATTGATCCACCTACAACACTTGCATTAGGTCAAACATCAATCACATTGATCGTTTAACCTTAGAATGATTCTCAATCATCGATTAACCATCTGATTAGGTTATAACCTCTTATGTATGTGATCCTATAGGTTCGATCCTAAGCTGATAGCACAGGAACTAATTTCTGTATCAGTCGAAGTAACCATCTAGCAATGATTCCCAACGTCCAGATAGATCGAATGTATGCAAAGCAATATTCTAAGAATCCTGACCCATGGTTACCGTATAATTCATCCCTTTGACCAATAATGCTCAAGACGACTTCTAGTATGCTGTCAATACTCATACAAGTCATCTCTATTGTGTCTCAAAATTTTGTAAATCCCGTGACTCCTCACGAGGATTATCCAGGCCTAAGTTTTACTAAATTGAAACATAGCGAGACATTCTCTTTTTGAAGTTAATCAGGAGTGGTCAATCTCATCTTGGCTCACACACCGACTTCACAAGTACTTGACTGTACCCAAAAATTTTTGAACCTATATTAAAAATACAGACAGTCCGGCACCAAAGTACAGTGAGTTGCTTGCAAGTCACCGTGATGATCTCAGGTCAGAGGGACACTTATACCCATTGACCTTAGCTAGCTACTCTTGACAGTAGAGTGTTACATTGATCACATTCAGTACAGATGTACTCCTACATCTCACCTGGATGCCATACCAGTGTCTCCACACCATTTGGTTACGAGGACAACCAACGCATATGGCATACAACGACTTACACTTGATAAGTTATCGTCCTTGTTAATAACTTATCATTTGGTCGTGAACAATTTAAGAACCATCCAATAAATTCTCCTTTATCGATTGATTGTGGTTCTAAGAATTTTATCATAATTTAGGAGTTCATTTAAGGAAGATAGAACTTTTATGATGAACCTGCCAAATAACTATTATTATTAGATAATTTATATACTAATTTCAATCATCTACCACTTAGATGATTGATTTTAGGATACATTTCTCAACAACTCTCACTTATACTAAAGTCAATCAGAATGATATCAAATATCCTATCTTCCACTTGAGTTCAAAAAACTTCTTAATTCCGAGGCCTTAGCAAATGTGTCGGTCAAGTTCTCCTTTTTCATCGATCTTCCAAAGATCGATGTCACCCTGATCTAAAATCAACGGTGATAGCAATACAGAGTATGCTGGTCCTTCGGTTCTTTAGCGAGAGCTATGGCTCCAGTGCTATGATAGGACTGGACCATCGGTGGAGGATGCTACTCCTAACCTACTAATGAAGCTCAGTAACTACACAGCTTACATAGCAGCATCATATGCTATGATGTACTCTACATCACTAACTGAGTAGACTAAAGTATCCTGCTTGAAATCTTTCTAGCAATTGCTCCTACAATTAGGGTATGATCTGATACTTTCTTGTTGTCATCTTGATCTGATTGAAATTGAAATATTTACATGTTTAAAGTCAATATTTTCGTATTTGAGTTACTGGACTTTAGTATTTTTTAAATACTTAAAGATTGTCTATACAATCTTTCAGTGGTTCTTACTTAGATCAGACTGGTATCTGCTCACTACCATTAGTGAGTATACCATATCTGATCTTGAATATGGAGAAACTAGATGACACCCAAACTTTATTCCTTGCAATATTGGAATGCCATTCTCGATTAAGAAAATTTCATCCACAGACAACACAAGGAATAACACTACAGAATATTTTGTCCACTTATAAATGCAGGGTTCTTCTTTGTTCATAACAAAGATATATGTTCAAAACGTATATTTTAATTCTGGGATAATAGCGAAATGGGCTTTATAGGTCTCCATCTTTCCATCTACGCTACTCTGATCCTTTTGAAAAATTTATTCACACCCAATGAGTTTTATCCCTTCAGGTGAATCATCTAGTGTCCATACACTATTGATTTTCATGGACTTCAATTTGGATTTAATGGCTCCAAGCCACTTCTCAAAGTTGGACCACTGTATTGCATCCCTATAGGTGATCGGATCCTTGTTAATCTCATCGAGCTCAACAGGATCGCCATCCCAGACCTAAACACTAAAGTGTCTGTCCGGCTAATGTGGTACTCTATCAGATCTCCTTAAAGGTGTTACTTTAATGGGCTTCGAGTTTGATCTAATCAAATTCAGTTCTGTAGGTTTACTAGATTATGTCGGTTTATTTTCTACCAGTCAAATTTTCAAGTTCAACTTGATAGGCATCAGTTCCTTCTCCAAGAAACTCTTTTTCAAAAAGAATGCCCTACTGTTGGTGAGCATCTAATGTTCTTCAGCATGTTAGAATTAGTAACCCTTAAACCTATTGGATCAAGAACCAAGTTTATCTGTATGTAAATCTTTGACATAGGCCGATCAACTCCAAACCTAAAGGTGAGAGAGTCTAGGTCTATGTCCGATCCATATCTCATATGAAATCTGCACAACAGACTTACTCAGTATATTTTCAGAGTAAAATAGGTAGTCACATAAGAGCACAATCTTGAAATAGACAGAGAAGTGAACCCTATCGTAGATTGAACCATGTCTAACAAAGTTTAACTTCTCTTTTCAGATACACTGTGTTCTGAAAAGGAATCCACTGAGAGAGAATTCAATTCTCTCCTAGATATGTCACAAACTCACTGGATAAGTATTCGCCTCGATCTGATCGAAGAGTTCTAACACCTTATCCAGTTTGTTTCTATATTTCATTATTGAATCATTTGAACATTTAAATGATTCAGGTCAGACGCACCTATGCCCAGATAGGTCGTCTGTAATGAAATATTAATATCTTCCTCTGGCACTTAAGTTCACAGGTCTACATACATTACTATGTATGAGACTTAGAACTTTATCAGCTCCTTCACCTTTTTCATTAAAAGATGATTTTGTCATCTTTTCAAGAAGACAAGACTCACAGGCTATCAATAATTTACAATCATAGATGTCGAGATTTTTCTCTCAAGCTAATCCGTTTATCCTGTTCTTGTCAAGGTGACTAAGCCTATAATGCCAAAGATAGACATCCATGGCATTATCTAACTTGGGTGTGTACATTACACTTAACAGGCTGTGTAAATGTTAAATATCATTTCTTTATTATCCATGTATTATTGTATAATTATTCATAATAATATCACAATAATCTTTCTTTATTAATGAATGATGATCATCTTTGGCCAAAAGGCTAACAAAGATTAAATTCATCATAAACAATGGACAATAGTAACAATTACTCTAAATGACAATATTTGAAAATAAGCTCTACAATTTCTAAAGTCAGGATTGGAATAAGATTTTCATCCCTAACATTCAAGAATCTCTCACCATTTTCAAACATTCCACTTACTTGTAGTCCTAGCAATAAATTACATAAGACCATCGGTATCTAATACCTAGGTAGTAGAATTATATAGAAAAACTTTAAGGTATTATCATATAACATCCTTGATGAGCAACTCTTGCTCCTTTCTCCTGTTCAGCCTATTATGGTCAAAGAAAGCAAGACAATTCTTCTTCCTATGATCCTGCTTCTAACAGTAGAAGCAACATGTCTGATTTGGATCAATTTTGGACTAATTATTTTGACTAGACTAAAAAGTCCCAATACGAATCCATTCGTACTGCTGAACTAAATTCAACTTTCGATACTAATTATCGAAGTTGGATCCCATAAATCATCACTGTCTAACAGTGATTGGAGCAATTAAGGTTTAGCCTTATTTTGAGAAAAGAGAACAATGACCTAATGTATATGAATTATTTTAAGCCTAGAGACTTGGATTTTAGTCTCAAGGTTCTTCCACTATTTTATTCAAATTGGTAGTCTCTACCTCCAATTCAAGGAATTACTTTAATTTTCTAGTAGGTACTAGAATTTACATAGACTACACACAAGCCCGACTTTAGTCGGCTAACCCATCTGCATCAACGGGTAGGTTCATTAACCAATTGTTTCTTCAAACAACTTCTAGTAATTTAATTTTACCCCAGAAACCTAATCATTAGGCTTTGGCTTCCACTGTAAGAATCCGGTTAGGTCCAATCATTAATATGACCATACCTGGTACATCTAACCAATGAATGATTAAGTCCAACTTTAGTTGGCCAATCTAACCACCATTAGAGAGACACTTTCAAGTCGTCATATGATGAGTGATAATTTTATTAGTCAACAAGCACCAGGCCTTTGGGTCTGCAATGATTATTGAGTTAATGGATCTATTATCAAACACCTTAATAGGAGGCTACGATTCAATTATCTCCATAACTTTGTCATTTTAAGAACCTAATAATTTTAGAAGATTTAAAATTATTAATGATTTAAGGATAGAAAGGACATGGATCAATTTTCTCCCACTGACTTCACCAAGTCAAGTCCTCCCACTGACTTCTCAAGTCATTAACAAGGACTAGGATCAATTTTGGTCTATGGGCACCTAGATCAGTCTCACTGAATGAAATCAGACTCACTGATTTCCTATATGGCATGGGTTAGCACGAATCAATGAGCAACCTATCAAGACCTGATTAACCACATTGGCCAAGTAAGTATGATCGATGGGAGGGTCTGCCAAAGCTTGCCTTAAACACCATAAGAAATGGTCAGATAAGTGGGCTGCAATTAAAAATCATCGATCTGATTTACCTTAGACACCAACTATTTATCAATTTTGATTTGGTCTGCCTAAAGACTCAGGCTCAGTCGTTGAGCCACGTTCAGTGTCCATTTATTAGATATATGAACTTTGATTAACTACAACTATTGAAGTGATCTATAGAAATGACCTAATCTTAATTAACTTTTAATTAAGTTTGATCAATTTCTTAACTTAGTTCATATTTAATCTAACCCTAGGTCTAACCCAGTTAATGATCTGATCAAAGCTAACCCATTACCCTTTAACCCATGTTTTATAAAATTATCTTAGGATCTTTAAATCACAAACCTAGATCCTAAACAATCATTTAATTCTCTTAATTAAGTTCATGGTTGAGGGTTGGGGTTCGGTATTTCGAAAACCATTTTCAACTTTTGAAAGGTTTAATATAATCTAGTGTTGTTTCACTAAATAGGTCGACTCATTTCAAAAATGGGTTGGCTTATTTCACTAACAAACACTAATTGTAGGTTAAAATAATTAAAATCAGTCAAAAAAATAATTCAGCCCACTTTTCAGTCGAGCTGGCTCGGATCCAATCCGAGCCGACCCAAGTAATAGTCCAGAAAAGGCAGAAAGCCTTCTTTCTGTCAAGCTGGCTCGGATCCTATCCGAACCGACCCAATTTTCAGGCGAGCCGGTTCGATTCCTAACCAAGCTGGCCCGAATAGCATTCTCCAATGCTGTTTCAAGCTGGCATGCTGGTCGAGCCAGCCTGATTTCTGAAAGTGCCAGCTCGATCAGCAAACAGAACCTTTGTAAGATCCTGTTCTTGGCTGATTTTAATCTATGTACATTACATAAAAATTCATGAAATAAAATAAACCTAATCTAAAACATTCATGATAAGATTTATTTAATTTTTTTTTTTATTTTCTAGATCGCAACGTATCAGGACAACCTTTGCACTGTAAGGGGTAAACCTTACAGCAGGACAACCTACAGTCCGTGCGATTATTATTTTATTTTTCATGCAATCATGAATATGTTATAAAAGAACTTAGATGCTCTGATACCACTGATGGAAAAAGTTCAGAGTTTCATGCATGAATTTTAAAATATTTTTGAAATGTAACGCAGCGAAATATGTAAATTAAATAATTTAATCTATAAATGCATATAATCAGATTACTAAACCCTACAACTAGGATCTATAACATGTCATATTGCATTTATAAGTCAAAAAATAAAAGCTTTGATATTGATCAAATCAATACTCTAGATCTAAAATAGTTTTAGATCTAAAACCTAGATCACATCTAGGTAAGAGAAGAGATCAGATCTCTTACCTTCGCACGGGTCGAGAAATATGCGGTTGATTTTTTTATTATCTTTGGAGCCGCACATGCGTCCGACCTCTACAGGAGATCCACACGAGGCTGCAACAAAATCAGAGGTTCGTCAAACGAAGATCCGCTCGAAGTGCTAGCTTCTTGCAGATCCCTCCGGATGGTTAATCTAAAAATATTCTTCGAATCTTTTGGACATTCCAAGAGATGAAGAATATAAGGAGGAATGAGGGAGAAGTCAAACCCTTGGACCTTCTTAAAATTAAAAATAATAAATAATAGAAAAGGTCCTAAGAGAAGACAGATTTTCTCTTTCAGGACATCAACGATTGATGTCCTGAGAACATCTCTATGCTAGGACATGAGGAGACCTTCTCCCCTAGATATTTTTCAAACTTTCAGATCTTATGTTATCTAATTTTTCTCATAGAAAAATCTCATGATTGATGGAGAAGAAGGGTTCTAAAAGAAACCTTAAGAGATGACCTTCTTTTCTTCTTCTTCTCTCATCAGGATATGATCAGATCATGTCCAAAATCAGATCACCATGTCCCAACTCATTGGAGCATAGATCCACCATGCCATCCCTCTTTCTCTCTCAAATTTTTATCACATAAAAATTACAAAAATAAAGAGAAAATAAACTGAAAGAAAAATAATAAGAGAAGACAATCTTCTCTCTTATCTTTTGATGTCTTGATAGAAGACTCTCCTCCAAGAAATATGGCACCTCAAAACACCCATGCCATCCTCTTTCTTCTCTGCTTTTTCTATGAAAAAATCATAGATTTCTGACTCCCACCTACTATCATATAGGAGGCACCACTAGATAAGGCAGACTAGGTCAAATGACCTAGTCAAACAAGAAAACGATGGGGCGTCCAACTCTTAGATAGCCCTTCCCTTATTATCTGTGTGGAGATCAAGAAACCATGCACAAAAGAGGCAACAAAAAGAAAAGGTAGGCATGGAGAAAGTTGGCACAAGAGAGGGAAGAGGAGTTTTTATCAAGAGAGACTTTTTCAAAGGAAATAAACCCAAACCACTTTCCATAATGAACCAAATCAAATCTGATTCAAATCTCTAGAATAAGTGGTATGAGATAACATTCCTTAGATGTGGATATCATAGAAAAAATATCTGAAAATAAATATGTGGGCGTGGGCTTTCTTAGGTGGCGCAAGGGAGAAGATGGAATCCAAGTTTAACTAGGATTCTCATGTAGACTAGGTCAAACTCTTTGAATCCAATCCAGCTTAATTGTAACCTAATTAAAGGTGATCCTAGTCTAACTAAGAGCTCAATTAAATCAAATTAAATTATATTTAATTCTGATTTAAATCCTAACTTAATTAGAAATTAGGTGCATACAAGTCTTAGTCGAACAGGGACTTGTTCTCTCTTGCAACTGACTTATCCAATAAATCAATTAAACTTAATCTAATTAAGTCCAAATCAATTCTAATTGAATCAAATTCAATTAGACTTGATCTCAGCCCAATTGCTCAATCAGATTGAGCCAATTAGCAATCTAATTGCTAATTGATCCTCCTGCAATACTTGCATTAGGTTAAACATCAATCACATTGATCGTTTAACCTTAGAACGATTCTCAATCATCGATTAACCATCTAATTAGGTTACAATCTCTTATGTGTATGATCCTATAGGTTTGAACCTAAGTCGGTAGCACAGAAATCAATTTCTGGACCAGTCGAAGTAACTATTTGCAATGGTTCCCGATGTCCAGATAGGTCGAATGTATGCAAAGTAACATTCTAAGAATCCTGACCCATGATTACCATATAATTCATCCCTTTGATCAATAATACTCAAGACAACTTCGAGTATGCTGTCAACACTCATATAAGTCATCTCTATTGTGTCTCAAAATTTTGCAAATCCCATTACTCCTCACGAGGATTACTCAGGCTTAGGTTTTGCTAAATTGAAACACAGCGAGACATTCTCTTTCTGAAGTTAATCAGGAGTGGTCAATCTCATCTTGACTCACATACCGACTTCATAAGTACTTGACTGTACTCAGAATTCAAATCTATATTAAAAATACAGACAGTCCGGCACCAAAGTACAGTGAGTTGCTTGCAAGTCATCGTGATGATCTCAGATTGGAGGAACACTTATACCCATTGGCCTTAGCTAGCTACTTTGACAGTAGAGTGTTACATTGATCAT